>NC_133753.1:22113887-22416917 GCF_036562045.2 Rhinolophus sinicus | reverse complement strand
CCTAGGCATGACTCCAGTCCTACGAACGGCTATGGGAATGCACTCATTTCCTAAGAGCGTTGGGAAACAGCCGAGGTCCAGAGCAAATGCAAGGTGGCACTCCGCCTAACCCCTTCACTCACGTCAGGGTCCCAGTGCTGGAATTCCTGCATGAGATTTGCAAAGCGATAGTTCCAATTAAGGATATCCGGGTGGCAATGCACATAGAGCTCGGAGCTCTGCTGCATCAGGTCCTGGGCCAGAATGTTGTAGGACATCAGAGTGAACTGGAACTGAGGGCCATCCCCTGCCTCCAGGCCCTGAGCATCTAGCTGAGTGGAGAAGTCCTCCCATTCTCGCCACAAGATTTCTGCAAAGGGGTGAGAAGAGGTGCACAGCTACATGTTACCCACAGGGCCTACCATCTCCACTCTTGACTCCGTGTGACTATGTCTGAAGTTCCTTTTTTCATAGTCCATGTCACCCATCCCTCGCTGTGGTGATTTGAACAGTGCTCTAAGGACATTCTCAGACTAGACAGGAAGCTCCACAGAGCCAGAGGCTACCTTGGCCTGTTCACCACTGTATCCCCAGTACCCAGCACAGTACCTAGCACCTAGTACATGCTCAATAAATACAGGCTGATCATTTCTCACTTGTGACAAACCCTTGGGTCTCTGGGGAATTATTCAGATGAATATGCTTAATAGTTACCTGAGGTTAAAGACATTTCTAGAGTAATCTCAGCCTTGGGTATTTCCTAACTCTACACCTGGAAAAGTCTGTAGGGTAGAAACCACAACGTGTCCTCTATCTCCCGTAAAGCATGGAGCTGCATAGTGGATTCCAAACCTACTTGCGCCACAGAACTCATTCTTCAAATTTTAATGGAAGCCCAATATGCAGCACAAATAAAACAAGTTATTCTGGTTGAGGCAGAGAGTGGACGCCCTCCACTCTCCACCCCCCCCACCCCACCCACCCAGAAAGCCCTTCGGTCACCTCTAGAGAAACAACAGCACTGAGAATCAGAACTAGGGTCCACTTTCTGTTCTGCCTCTAACCTAGTGATGTGACTTAGGCATGTCCCGCTACCTCTGCACCAGGGTTATTTCATCTGAAAGACCACGGGGCTGGAAGAGATGGTCTCTAAGGCCCCTCTGTATGTGACACGGCAAGATTCTCAGAAAAACACAAGGCAGTGGCCGAGCTCCCCATCAAATATCTTCTTTAGCAATCGCTCTGCCCACACACACCACAACCTACCACTCTGGCTCGCTCAGTCCGTTGTCAAGACTCACCATGATAGGGAATTTCCATTGGGGGAGGTTGCAACTGCTCCAGGCCCTCAAAGGACCAGATGGGAGCCTCTTCCTGGGGCACAGGCTCGGGTGCTATGCTCCAGGCCACCACTGCAGGGTCCTCTTCCCACTGCTCTGCAGCCAGGGCACCCATTGGGAGGACAGCACAGTTTGCATACTGGAGACCGGTCTGCATGGGGACAGCTGCCCACATTGGGCCCTCGACCTCTGGCAGTGGCTCCTCTCCTAGCACCTCAAGGAAAGGCTCCTCCAGGCTCTCTGCTGCCCGCAGGTCACTCAGCTGCCTGCTGGACCACTTATCCTCTGAAGCAGCATCCTGTTCTCTGGGATTATCCATCAGGAGTGCCAGGCTGCTCTGGGCTAGTCCCTTGTCTACGAGGGGACCCTCGCTCACAGTTGAGAGCACCTGGCTCGACGTTTCTTCTTGCCACTGCTGCAGCAGGCCCTCACGCTCCTCCTGGTCTGGGCCCCGAGGAGACATGGCAAAGTCACTCTCTACCTGAGGGGACGAGCTCTTTGCCAGGAGGGCACTTTTTCGACATGTGAAGAAAGCATCTAAGAAGAGAGCCAAAATACCATGTTATAAGATGACAGCATCACCCCAGCCACGCTCCTCTCCCAAGTAGAGGTGCATCCCATTCAAGCAAGAATCACGTGCACCTTGCTCGTCATTGTGTCATCACCAAGCCCAGCCCTTTTGGTGCCTGGAACATCGTCATCATCCGAGGGCAGTGTTCACTGCGTGCCAGGCACTGTTCTAAGTGCTTCACAAGTATTAACTAATTGATATGGTTCACGAGCTGATAAATGTTCAGTGCAGGAATGAAAGAATGGCTATCCCACATAATCTAGGACAGAGATGGTCATATATAACACACCTTTTTATCTAGAGGTTAAGACTCCTCTTAGATCTCTGGTTCTAAGAGCCACATTACATTAGAACCACAACATGATCGAGAATCAGAGCTGTGTGTTATGGCCTAGCACTGACATTAACAACACTATATGACCTTGGACAATGCCCCTAGTGAGATGGACTCACTCTTGACTATAAAATGGGGACAAGGGAAATCTGAACTCGGTAATCTCCAAGAGCTTTTCTAGTTCTGTAAATCCTCTAATCTATGAATGCATTCCAAAAGAAAAAGTCCTAAAGTGGACTAAAAAGATGTCTCAAAATCTATACAATTTGCTTCTTAACAAAGGTCTTTGGTCCTCTTCTCAAAGCTATTTATTCTACTCATAGACGTTCACAAACTTCATTATTAGCTTTCCCATTCCATAGCACAACAGAGGCTATAAATCAGAAGGGGCCAACAACTGACAGCAAGAGACAGCTGTCATCTCTCTGCTACAGCAGCCACAAATGACAGGCAACAGCCAAGAAAGCAGGTGGGAAAAACTCTAAAATTAGAGCCCCCAAATTCCAAGCACAGTATTTTGGTGCAAACACCCCCTACACACTAAATCGCTTAAGTTATGACACAGGACAAGTGACATGCACGATGCTGACCCTCAGTCACCAGCGATTCATTGTATCAGCTCTATTTTTTTTAAAAAGGCAAGAACAGTATCAGAATGGTTCAAATGTTGAAAGACACTATCTTATTTATGGCCTGTGTGGATTTACCTCTCTCTAAACCAGCAGTTTTCAACCAGGGGTGATTTTGCTCTTAGGGGACATTTGGCATTGCCTGGAGACACTGGTTGTCACACTGCGGGGATGCTACTGGCATCTAGTGGTTAGAGGATAATGAAACTGCTGAACTTCCTACAGTGCAAAGGACAGCCCCACAGCACATTATCTAGGCGCAAATGTAATAGTGCTGAGACTGGGAAACCCTGCTTTAAACCCAGCACTCCCTGGCTTTAGTCTCAGGAACTTGCTAATTCCCTGCTCCATAAGACATCCTCTATGTATACCAGGTGGCAGAGTTTCTTTGGTTTACATGTGTGCTGTTACTAGTCTTCAAATTTAGGTTTTTATTGGTGGTAGTGGTTTGTTTTCAGCAGCAGAATCGCAGAATCCTTTTATTTAAAGGAAGGAAAGGAAGGAAAGAAGGAGGGAGGGAGGGAGGGAGGGAGGGAGGGAGGGAGGGAGAGAGAGAGAGACTGTAAAAACCAAGTACTCAAAGTTAATTTAAGTGGAATTACTTTAATGGGGGGGGGGGGGGAGAGATGGTCCCTCTTCTGAGATCGCTAAAACAACAGTCTAGAAACCTCTGGACTAGTATATGTCACTAAGGTGCCATTATGGACATTGGGAGAGCTCCAGAAATGATAGCAACATGGTTAAAGGAATGTGCTTCAGCTCTCTGAAAACAATTACTTTTGTGGAGTTTCTCATTCCTCAGAGTAAGTACACACAGGCCATTCCTAAATTGAGGGCTCTCTATATTCTGAGTAGTGTGCTTAGCACTAGAGACACGGTGAGCAAGACAGAAATAAACATTGTGCCAGACAGAAATAAACATTTTATATGAAACCTATATATATATAAATGTAATATAAATTACACACCCAGCAAGGAAAAGCACAGAATGCACAGTTGGAGCCCTCATTTATAAATACTTCTTGGCCCTGTCCTGCTCCCTAAATTGTCAGAGAAGAGTCTGGGAGTTCTGTGGGGCCTCTGGGAGGAAGTGATGGTCACCTAAGAGCTTCGGGAATTTAAAGACCAGGAATGAAAAAGCGCAGCCAGATCACGAAAAAGTGAAAGAACAACTCTCTCTTCTCTCTCTCAAGTACCAGCTGGGCCTCCACGCCACTTCATCTCTAAGCGCTAAGTGCACGGGAGACTGCTTCAAAGCTGAGGTTTAAACGCGGCTCTGGATTCTGAGCATCCGTTTTTTCAACCCAAGACTCCGCCGACAGAGGGGAACCGAGAGGCAGCTGTGAATGGTGTGGAGTCAACCCAGGGAAAGACAGGGACGCACAGGTCTTTAGCCCACGGTGCCCCAAGGCCGACTGGCCCCTACCAGAGAACTTGGACATTCGCCTCGGCCCCGAGTTCCCAACCCTCTCCGACACCCCCAGGGCAGTGACTCAGCAGACCCCAGAAACTTTCAGCATCCCCGGAACCGGGGAGGGGCGGCTTCTGCCTCTTCCCCAGCCCCCCCTCCGCTTAACCGTGGCCCAAGGACACCAGGCTGCAGGCGTGAGCAGGGGGCCACCCACGAGGGCCGAGGGCCAGGCCCGGGACCCATGGAGACCAGGACTGGCACCGTGGCCGAGGGCCACCTCCCCACACTTCAGCACTGCTGGGGAGGGCGGATCGCACGCCGCCTCAGGCCCCGTGGGCCGGCCCGGGCCTGGCTCCCGCCTCTCAGCACGCGGGGCCAGTACCTGAGAGGGCACGGAAGAGGCGCGCGGCCGGCAGCAGCAGGTAACACAAGCACGAGGCGATCATGGCCGGAACCCGCGCCTGCACCCACCGCCCCTTCTCACCGCGGCCAGCTGGGTCTCCCGCAGCTCGGCCCGCCCCGACCTCGCCCCGCCCCGGGGCCGTCTCACGTACAAGTACCGCAGCGCTTCAAAAACAACTTTATTGGGAGCATAGGGATACACGGACGCCCGCACGGGCGGCGGGGGCGGGGACGGGGGGGGGGTGTTCCCATGGCAACGGACGCGGCCTGATCGCCGGAAGTCATCCAAGCGCCAAATTAAGTGCCTTCTTGAAGGCTCCACAGTATTACTCAAAAGCCACTTCTGCCACCTAACTAAGGGTCCACCAGATAACCTCTCCGCCCCTCAGTTTCCTCATTTGTAAAATGAAGAGCTGGACTTTCTCTAAGGCCTCGCCCAACTCTGAGTTCTATAATCTCACTCTTCTCAGCTCATAAAGAGGAGAGAGGAACTTCTTCCCCATGTTTCTTTTTTTCCTGACTCTACTACTGTCTTCCCCAGCTTAGATTCTAAGTCACAAAATGAGTCCACACCTTTGTCTTTCTCATCCTGTTCCAAAAGGGCCCTCTTTTACAACCTACTCTGTAAAAAAGAAGGTGGGGTGGGGACGGGTCTAATCAGTAAGGGAGTCGAGAAAGGGGGAAAAGAAACTTCCAAAATGGCAGGGACCAAGTCTGTGTCTTTGATTGGTTGGTTTTCATTAAGGTGTCTCTCTAGTGCCTACAACAGTCTCAGGCACATAGTAGGAACCAAATAAATCTTTGTTTACGGATTGAACAAAGCATATGTCTCTAAATTAAGGCCAGGACTTCTATTAATGCTACGCTACCCAAAGACCTCTTTGAGTCTCCCCCATCTCTCACCCGCAATCTTCTGCCCCCACTACCCTCTGAAGAAGGGAGGACTGTATAAGGCCACCAGTTTCAGTACCCTGTGTCT
Organism: Rhinolophus sinicus; assembly: GCF_036562045.2. NCBI lineage: Eukaryota > Metazoa > Chordata > Mammalia > Chiroptera > Rhinolophidae > Rhinolophus > Rhinolophus sinicus. The sequence goes on along the minus strand of NC_133753.1, from coordinate 22,411,272 downwards.
GAGCTGTGCAATTTTCAATTTGTGCCTGGAGCCTCGGTTGTTCAGGGAAGTCTTCTGGGGAGTCACCAGATCCAGGACCAGCTGGGTACATCATAACACTGAAAGGCTAAAAGGAAGAAGAAGGAGAGTTAGTACGGTGATCTTCCCGTTTTCCCTTAGCTCTAGAAAAGTGTCTGCCTTCAGGTGATAGCACTCATGCCTTGGCCTGAGATGAAGCAGAGACTCCCAGGGCCAATCTGAAGGTTGGGAAACCTCTTGGAAACTCATGTATAAATGTTACCTAAGGAGCCCCCAAAGCAGGCCCACTCCTTTGATGTGGCTTAAATAAACCTTCCTCGTACCTCCCTGCCATTTTGTCTCAATAGTTACCCAGAAGTCCAAGTTCCAAATCAGACCCTAAATCAAAGTACTTAGCTAGAGGCTATTTTTATCATTTTGTGAAATTAGGGTTTCCTTATCCGGTTGGAAAATGTCTTAAAAATATAAATTCCTAGGCCCTACTTCCAGGGTTTTAGCAGGTCTGGGGTGGGGCCCTTAAACACTGACCAAGTTATTCTCGTGTACGTTTGGGAACCTCTGCTGAAGGACCTAACCTCAACTGGGCTATTCAATTCATGTGTGGGCAAAACATGTCAGGCCAACTGATGCCATGTTCTGTCAGAGGCTTTTCCTGAGGCCAAGTAAGCAAGGCCGCCTTCTTTTTGTTTCCGGATCCATAATCAGCTCTGTTGAAAAGTGTGGGGTAATGTGAGCATCACAAGCTTTGGAGTTAGACCCCCTGAGTTCAGATGCTAGTTCTGCGACTTCCTACCCATGGAATTTCTCCAGTTACCTAATGTCTTGGAGCCTTAGTTTCCTCACTGTGCTTGACCCACAGTAAGCTCTCAAATACTATTATATTTTAAAATTTAGGCCCAAAACAGCTCTGGCTACTGCTAATGTAAGGTCATCTTCCACAATCCCTGGCAGAAATAAGGGCCTTCCAAACTGTAATATTACATTGCTAAGCGAACCATAACTGCAGATGCTACGAAGACGTGGCCTGGAGAAGTGCCTCAGGCTTCCCGGGTCAAAGGAACATTACAAGTATAATCTGTACTAACTGCAGCCTCATTATGTCAAAAATATTCCAAGAGAATGGAGGAGCCCCTCAATCCACCCCAACTGATAACAGTGGAGGCAATGATAGACCTCTGTGTCCACTGAATGGTTTCAAGAGTGCAGACCTGTCTAATTGGCAAGTTTTGCAATACGGTGAGAGGTTTAAAATGTTCTTTTAGAGGCAAATTGTCTGTATATAGGAAACGTAAGCCCTTGAGGGTTTAAATTTTACTTATGCCAACAGATACATATGGAAGTTCAGCACAGAGGCTGTCTTTATTAATTCATTGGTTATTATACCAGGTGGCATAATGCTTCCTTCCAGATTGCAGAGACTACTGACCAAGGCCCAGAGCAGTGCTGCCAAGGAGAAATATAATGGGAACCACACATGTAATTTAAAATTTTCTAGTAGCCTCACATAAAAAGTAAAAAAAAAAAAAAAAAAAAGCAGGTGATATTAATTTTAATATGTTTTATTTAACTCCATATATCCAAAATTTTAGCATTTTAACACATCATCAATATTTAAAAAGGAAATATTTTATGTTTTTTTTAAGAATGTTTTGTACTAACTCTTTGAAATCCAGCATGTGTTTTATGTGGACAGCACGTCTCAGTTCAGACTAGCCACGTTTCTCGTTCTCAGTAGCTATAACGGGCTAGTGGCTACATATTGAAATGTACAGGTTGAGAGGGCGCAAACAGCCTCTCAGATAGGATAGGTTGAAAAAATTGTCCATGTTTAACTCTTATAACCTGAGACCCGTACGTTCCTAGTAACTTGTCTTCTCTGAGTCTAGTGTTTCCTCTGGGATCTCAGGATGTATGGCTAGATATCCCCAGAATGTGCCAGATTGGTCTGAGTTGATGCATTCGTTCACTCACTTATTCACTAATTCATGCATTCATGAACTCCTTAGTGATTTATCAAGCACTCATCAGTGTCTTCCCCAGCCTCACCCCTGTCTTTTCTCGACCTCAGGCTCACGCCTCCTCTCTCATTGAAGACCCTAGCCCTGAACTCACAATATTTCCTACCTCAGGTTTTCCCATCACCAATGTGGATGAGCCATCCCACATCCTAAAAGGTCATCGTCACCTCCTCCTAATTGATCTCATTCCCCCTGTGCTTCAGACACCCTTGATGTGTCACTACTGGGTACTGCACCACCTTCGAAATGAGAAATTCACACACACACTCTGATGGATCACCCTGTGGTTTTCTGCCTTTCCTACTTGCACTTCTGCACTGTCTGTTCTTTAACGTTATCAAATCCCTGGGTTCTGTATTCTGCCCTCAAGCTTCCCCCTCCGTCATCATTTCTGTCTCTCTCCAACACGGAATCCCTATGACCCGTATATTAAATCACTCTCTTCCCAATATCAACTCTCATGCCCACTGGTCTTTGATTATACCTGCCTAGGTTCAGTCAAACCACTCGTTTTTCTTGGCTCTTACATCCGGGCTGCTGAGCACTGGTGCGTAAAATTAACAATCACACGAATTGGAGTGATTAGTGTGCTGGTCTCCAACCTCACTTCAGGCCTCAACCCTCCCCAGCAATCCTGTGTTCTTAATTAGCTTTCTCTCCCATTTCCACAATGACCATTCTTCTCAAACTTGCTGTCTTACTGCCTTCCTTCCTGCTCTCTGGAGATCATCTCCCTATCAACTTTAGGGAAAAAAAATAGAACCAAGTGAAAAATTCTCTACTCCCTGTTGCCACACCAACACACTGACCAGCATGCATAACCACCTTTACCTCTTTCCTTCCCAACACCATGGCTGACCACTGTGCTGGGTTTGGAGTTCCCATCCTTCTGCCTCCTCAGAGATTGTGCCCCTTAGGATCACCCCTCTTCTTTTCTTCCCTGACTCCTTCCATCAACATTTAAACATGCTCAAATTGGGCGGCCGGATGGCTCAGTTGGTTAGAGCGCGAGCTCTAAACAACAGGGTTGATGGTTCAATTCCCACATGGGCCAGTGAGCTGCGCCCCCTGTAACTAGATTGAAGACAACAAGCTGCCACTGAGCTTCCAGAGGGATGGCGGGATGGCTCAGTTAGTTAGAGCGCGAGCTCTCAACAAGGTTGCCGGTTCAATTCCCACATGGGATGGTGGGCTGCGCCCCCTGCAACTAAAGATTGAAAACGGCAACTGGACTTGGAGCTGAGTTGTGCCCTCCACAACTGGATTGAAGGACAACAACTTGGAGCTGATGGGCCCTGGAGAAACACACTGTCTCCCAATATTCCCCAATAAAATTTAAAAAGAAATAAAAATAAAAATAATAAACATGTCCAAATTGCTCCTATATTATGAAACCCTCCCTCAGCCCATGCCCCTCCCCCCAGCCATCCCTCCATCTCCTCACCTCTCCTTCACAGCCAGGCTTCTTGAAAGAGTTGTCTGTTCCTGCTGTCTATAGTTCCTCCTCTCTCTCATTCATCTTCATTCCACTGAAATATAGCTACCACTTTCATGACTCCACTGAAACTCCCTCACACAAGTTTCCAGTGCCTTCCCTGTTGCTAAATTCAATGGACTCTCTCCAGGCTTTATTATTTCTTGAATAGTCTGTAATTTTGCATGCCCCCCCTTCTTGTAAGATTCTCTTACCTGAGTTTCTGTGACATTCTTGTTTTCCGTCTAACTCTGTGGGCACTTTGTCCCAGTATCTTTCATTTCTGTTCCTCTGAACATCCCCCTTTTAATGATGGTGTTCCAAAGATTTCATCCTTGTTCTCTCTCCTCTCATTTTAAAGTCCTTCCCTGAGAAACGCTTACCACTCCAATGGCTTCAAGTACCATCCATATTCTGACAACTCACACATCTACATTTTAACTGCTTTCCTGGGCCACTGACACAGAAATCCTTTTGCCTGTGAACCTCTCCAGTGGATATCCCAGGGGTACCCCAAAGATTCAACATACACAAAGTTGCGCTCATCACCTTCCCCAACCATCCTCCAAAAACCACTGCCTGGCTCATCTTCCTCTTCTTTATGAACGGCACAATCATCTATCAAGTTATACTGGCCTGCTGCGTTTTCTTCTCCCCTTTACTTTCAGATCTGATTTATGCCCAAGTCTACGTGGTTTGTCCTTCTTTATATTTGTTTAGCCAGTCCGCTCTATCCCTGCAGCCACTCCTAACTGGTGTCGATCCTCTTCCTAGCTTCAGTCCACTCTCCAGCCTGCAGCCGGAGCGATCTTTCTACTATGCAAGTCACGCCAGGCCACACGCCAGGCTGCTTCAAACCTCCCTGCAAAGCCCCACTATTCTCAACTACAGGCCAAACTCCTTAGCAGAGCATTACAGGCCCTGCATCGCTGGCCTCTGCTCACCTCCCATCTCATCTCTCAGCTCTTCCTTCCCACCACCACTCTCCCCACAATGAGAATCACACTCCAGTCTCACCAAACTACGCGAGACTCCTTCAGCACACCATAGGGACTTTGTATATGCTTTTCTCTCAGCCTCAAATACCTTTCCTCCTCCACCGGCTCTACCCCATCCCTCTGCCTTCACCTAGTTACTGCCTGAAGGGCCGTCCTGTCTCAGCCTAGACATTCCTTTCCCGAGGAAGCCTTCCCAGATCTCCAACACCCCCACACACAGACACACCACTGCCCACAGTCTAAACCAGAAGTCTCCCCCTATTTGCTTCTGTATTGCCCGCCCTCGCTCTGGGCTCAACATTGTCACTGTCTACTCATCAGGACCCCTCAGTAAACTGTACTTCAGGAGGTTCACCACTCTTATCTTCAGCATCTAGCCCAGCACCAAGGCATTCAATGCATTGAATGAATGAATGAATGAATGAATGAATGAATGAATGATCCTTCTTTCTGAAGAGCTTCAATTTCATACAAAACCAAGCATAATAAAATCCAAACTTGCAAAAGTGGACACAGAATGGGGTATTTCTTTGCATTTTCCAAAGACTTTTGTTTTACAAAATAATTCTGAAAATGCCTTTCTTTCAAAGATTCCCACCCCTGTATTTGAAATCTGACTTGATTTACAACTATCATTACATAAATAAAAGCCATTGCATAACATTTGACATTATTACACCTAATAATAATGTCTTCTGTTTCTTTCTTTGTTGTCCTTCCTCATCTTGCTTCCTAATGTGGTTCGTGCCAACTTTCTTTCTTTGATTCTTTCCCCTCCATTCTTTCCCTTGGAGAACTAGGACCTTCAGTCACTATCATATGCCAATGACCATTGCATACAACCACAAACTTTCTTGTAAAGGACCAGATAGGAAATAGTTTGGGCTTTGCCGGCCGTAGGTTTCTGGAGCAATTGCTCGACTTTGCCTTTGTAACATGAAAGCAGCCACAGAAATACTTAACTGAGTGATCATGACTGTGTTTCAAAAACAACTTTATTTACAGAAATGAGCAGTGAAGCAGATTTGGTCCTCAGACTGTTGTTTGCCAACTCCTGAAATCTATCACCTGAGCCCTGACCTTTCTGAGCCACAAGCAGCAGTTACCCTGAGTGGGGAAACACCTTGTTATGTTCAATGAACAGCAAGGGGATCAGTATAGACAGGTAGCATAAGCTCTGCAGCCAGACTGGCTTTACTTATATCCCAGCTCTGCCACTTTCTAGCTGTGTGACCTTGGGCTAGTTAGTTAACCTCTCTGTGCTCAGTTTCCTCATCTATAAAATGAGAATACAAATAATATGTCATACTAGCATAAGAACAGTTGTTACACAATTTTAATGTGTTTATACATATAAAGTCCATAGAACTTATAAGTGCTGTATAAATGGCAGCTTATAGGATAGTAAAGTGTCCTTCTGCCTTGATCCCCACTAGTGGAAGTGTTCTAGCAAGAATATTGGCAATTAAGAAGGAAATTGTTATTCCCTTAGTATTTGGCCATACTTTGCCCCAGCTGACATTCTCTTTGACTCATTTCAAGTCAAAATCACAAATCACTCTTCCCCTGGGACTGTCTCTTTTGCCCCCACTGTGAATTAACTATAGAGTCAGTTCATCTCCCACCCACTAAGTGTCTTAGGCCTACCTCTCAGCACTATGGGAGCTAGTCTCATAAACTGGTAGTTTAAGAGTACAACAGTTCCCTTTCTCCATGGTTTTGCCTTCCAGTTTCAGTTAGCCACGGTCAATCAAGAATTGAAATATTAAATGGAAAATTCCAGAAATAAACAATTCAGAAGTTTTAAATTGCCCGCCGTTCAGAGTAGTGTGATGAAATCTCATGCCATCCAGCTCTGTCCCACCCAGGACATCAGTCATCCCTTTGTCCAGTGTATTCACGCCGTTAGTTACTTAGTAGCCATCTCAGTTATCAGATCAACTCTCACTGATGGCAGTGCCTATTCAAGTAAACCTCATTGTCAGAAGGTCAATAGTAACCTAATACTATGTCACAGTGCCTATGTCATTTACCTCACTTCATCTCATCATGTAGGCATTATATCCCATCATCGAAAGAAGGGTGAATACAGTACAATAAGATATTTTGATAGCGACCCCATTCACATAAATCTTATTATAATATATAGTTATACTTAATTAGTTATTGTTAATCTGTTACTGTGCCTAATTTATAAATTAAACTTTGTCATACGTATGTATGTGTGAGAAAAAAACATAGTATCTATAGGATTTAGTATCATCCGTAGTTTCAGGTATCCACTGGGGATCTTGGAACATAGCCCCATAGATAGGGGCTGTACAACATTTTGTTTAAATAGTACATCACATGCTGGTTATGTGGTTTCTGAAATACTAACCCCACAAAAAAACAAAAAGGATGCATATAGTCAAGTGATTTTTAACACTGATAAAAAGACAATTAAATGGAGAAAGGACAGTTTTTTCAACAAATGGTGTGGGAGCATTTGAACATCCACATGCAAAACAAATCTCGACCAATACCTCAAACCTTATACAAAAATTAACTCCAAATCATAGAAAAAGTTCTAGAAATGGGTAGTGGTGATAGTTGTACAACATTGTGAATATACTAATGATACTGAATTGTACACTTTGAAGAGTTAAAGTCATCAATTTTATGTTAATACAGTATATTTTACCATGATAAAAAAATTTTAAGGGACCATAGACCTAATGGAAAAGCTAAAATTATAAAACATAGAGTAAAACACAGGAGAAAATCTACATGAGCTTGGATTAGGCAGAGAGTTTTACTATGGCACTATAAAAAAAAAAAAGATAATTTTGATAAAATTTGACTCCATCAAAATTAAAATTTGAACTCTGTGAAAGACAGTGTTAAGAGTAAGAAGCTAAACCACAGACTGAGAGAAAATATTTACAAATCACATTTCTAACAAAGGACTTAAATCCAAATATTTCAAGAACTCTCAAAACTCAGTAAGAAAGTAAACAACCCAATTTAAAATGGGCAAAAGATCTGAACAAACAACAAAGGAGATATACAAATGGCCAATCAGCACATGAAAGGATGCTCAATATCATTAGTCATTAGGGAAATGCAGATTAAAACCACCATGAAATACTGCTACACACTTATTAGAATGGGAAAGGACAAACAAAACTGGCAGTATCAACTGTTGGCAAGAATGTGGAGCAACTGATGCTCTCATACATTCCTAGCGGGAATTCAAAATGATACAGCCACATTGGACAACAATTTGACAGCTTCTTACAAGGTCAGACCTATATCTACTACCGTGTTTCCCCAGAAATAAGACTTAGCCAGACAATCAGCTCTAATGCGTCTTTTGGAGCAAAAATTAATACAAGACCCGGTCTTATTTTACTATAAGACCGGGTCTTATATAACATAATATAATGTAATGTAATGTAATGTAATGAATGTAACATAATGTAATATAATATAATACCAGATCTTATATTAATTTTTGCTCCAAAAGACACATTAGAGCTGATTGTCCGGCTAGGTTTTACTTTCAGGGAAACAGGGTATGTGACCCAGCAATCCCACTTCTAGGTATTTATTCAAGAGAAATGAAAACATGTTGACACAAAAAATCTGTATGTGATTGTTTATAGCTGTTTTGTTTATAATCACCAAGAAGAAGAAAATACGATGTCATTTAGCAGGTGAATGGATAAAGTGTGGTACATCCCTACAACAGAATATTACTCTGCAATAAAAAGGTACAAGGTACTGCTTCATGTGATAACATGGGTGAATCTTAAATGTACTCTTACTAAGTAAAAGAAATCAGACCCCCCAAAAACTACACGTTGTATGATTTCATTTACATAACTCTGGATAAAGCAAATCTATAATGATGGCAAATGGAACAGGGATTGCCCCGGGTTAGGGTAGGGGCAGGGATTAATCATACAAGGGAAGCATGAGGGAAATTTTAAGATGCTGAAACTGTTTTGAATGGAAACATGGTGGTGGACACATGACACTATGCATTTGTCAAAACCTATAGAACTGTGTACCACAAAGAATGAACGTCACTGTATGTAAATTAAACAAAATCAATGAGGATATGAGGGGAGAGATGATATACAGGCTGTGACAAATGACTCTATGATATAACTGAATCAAATAATAACAACGAAGGGTATAGGAAGGAAGAGTTGAGGTAAATAACTTGGGATAGAAGTGTTTTGACTGGATATTATAAGGATAAACACACACAAAAAACTGCATACTAACAAACAGCGGTACCTAGCTGGTAAATTTGTGTCCAGGGATATGGTTTAGCAATTCTGAAACTATCTTATATGTACAGTTGACCCTTGAACAACATGGGGGTGAGGGGCCTATAACTTTTGATTCCCCAAAAACTTAAGTTGTATCTGCAAGCGATTGGTTCCAGGACCCCCCATGGATTCCACAAGCTGCAGATGCTTAAGTCCCTTGTATAAAATGTCGTGGATCATGCGTACAATGGCCCCACACTTCTGAGGACTTCCAACTGCAGATCGAAAACAGTACAGACATTTATTGAAAACAGTTCGTGTATACGTGGACCCACGCAGTTCAAACCCATGTTATTCAACGGTCAACTGTATATTAGAGAGGAGTGAATAAGTGCAAATATTATAGAAAATGAGAGCGGGGTTTCTTGAGGAGAAAGAAATGATAATTATGAAAAGGGGGAAAACATGCATGTCTCCTGTGCTGCTGACTTGGAGTCAGAAGTATCAGGACAGATTTACCGTTTTTGTTTAATATATATACAGATAGATGAATATAGAAATAAAAATAGATGTGGGTATAGAAATAAATAGAGACGTGTGTTATGCATGGATTAGTATACATACATGCATATATTTCCTAGCTCTAGCCTCTGACAGGGATTAGAAGCAGTGACAACCTAACTGCATGTCATCCCCAAGATGTAGGCTTCCATTCTCCTTGGAAAAGGGGTTGATTCCTGAGGTGCCACAAAGAAAGGAAGGGATCAAACAGTAAATAAAAGGGGGGAGCATGTCAAAAAGGCACAAGACCCAACTTGAATGAGCTCTCATAGCCAAAGTTGGAACCTGAACAGCAAAATAAATAATAGCATTATATGGTAACCCAGAGAATAAAATAAAAATCCATGAGCCCCTATTAATATAAACAATTGAATAAACAAATAAATGGGGGAAAGGGACCACTTTCTCTTACAGAAGAATACCAATGAACAAATGAAGAAGTATTATAAGAATTAGAAAATCACCATCAGAACACCACAGTAATAAATGTTGAGGCAAGATACATCAATGGACGCTAAAATTAGTGGGCAAATGTTTAAGCAGATCTAGGGCATTTACATAGTCTTAAAGTATCTTCTCCAAAATATGGGCTAATTACAAAAGGGAAAATAGTAACTTTACAGAACAGAAACCTGGAAAATACCTTGACCAAGTGACCAATGTAATACGTATTATGTATCCCTGAGATGCACTGAGAAGGTAACCCTCCCAATAATCCTGACAAAACACCAGACAAACCCAAACTGAGGGACTTTCTACAAAATATCTGACCAGTACACTTTAGAAGTGTCGAGGTCATGAAAGACAAAGACTGAAGATCAATATCATAGGTTGGAAGAGACTAACAGAGACATGGTTAACAACGCAATGTGGAATCCTGGATTGAATCCTGGAACAAAGAATGGACATTAGTGGAAAAACTGGTAAAATACAAATTCCGTCTGTAGTTTAGTTAATAGCATTTTACCCATGTTAATTTCTTAGTTTTGATAATTTTCCTGTAGCTATACAAGATGTTATCTATCATAAGGGGAAGCTGGGTAAGAGTATATGGGAACTTGACTATTTTTCTAACTCTTTTGTCATCTAAAATTGTTTCAAAATAAAAACATTTTTTTAAAAAGATATCTTGCAGTAATAGTGAAAATTTAAAAATAATAACATATAAAAAGAAGTTGCAGATGTTACATTTCATGATCTTTAAAAAGATATAAAAGTTTAAAATTATGGTCCTTGAACATTTTCATTTCTCCAGAATTAACTCATGCAAAAAAATATATTGCTGGTTACCATTATAAAGAAAAGCTCTGATTAAATCACATTCCTGTTCAAAAATCTTCAGTGGCTCCCTATTGCCTTTTAATTACATTCGAATCTATCCCTGAAATTTCTTTGGTCCTTGTGGCCACCATTTACCTACTACTCGTTGCACCCTGTACTCCCACCCACCCTGGGCTCTACTGCCTTCCTTGATCCTCCATTTCTGGAAATGACTTCCTCCAGACGCTACTTGTCTAGAGCCCATGAATACTCCCCAGCATGAAGAAACCTCAACCTCCCTTGAACTCCCAGAGACTCTCCATCACGACCCTTATCGGTGCCTTTGCCCAGTGGCTATTTGGAGTACCTTCCTCCAAAATTTTCTAATTTGCTCTTTGTACCTGAGACAACATGGTCCTATCTAGGCAGACCACTCAGAGTTTAGACCAAGACCAAATACTCTCTAGTCCCCATTTCTCTCCTTTAAGGACACTTTCACCAGTGTGGGGTTGACCAGATGATCCAAGGGTCTCCAGGACTCATGCCTACCGAGTTATCTTAGAAGTTGATCACTCCCCCCAGCCTGTCTGATATTTATTTCAAGAAACCACAAGAGATTGCACCACTAGAATGGTTACCATGCTGTTTAGGGTGACTTAAATTGTTTATATGAACAGGAGCTCGCCAAAAATACTTGCCCGGGACCCGCACACTCTAAGGGTAGCCCTGTCAAATTCTATCTTGTATCTATAATATGCCCTGAAAGGTTCCTGTCTAGATCATGTCGACATTCCGTCTCCAAAATGGTGGCTATCTTAGTGCCTTGTACATAGTAGATGCTCCACAAATATTTTTCAGAATGAATGCCTAAAGGAATGAGTAGTATCTCAGATTTATATATTTCTCTTGATCCAAGATTCTATGTTTTTCCTACACAAATTCCTAGATCTTCATCATTCTTCTGAGTGGCAAAAAGGGAATTTCACGTCCCCAAGCCCTTCAGTCACTGACCTGACGGTTGATGTGCTGCAAGCTTATCAAGAAGGAACAAACACGCCTCCAGATTCTCTTGACAGTAAACTGCAAGTGAACTTCAACTCCAAGACATGTGAAAACAGCCAAGCGTGGGAATGACGGTTGAGTAGTTTCAACTTAGGCAGCCCAGTAGTTTGAACTCGACAATGGTTTGGCTGCAACAAACCATAGTGATAGAACGTAAGTTTGTCGTGCTTTGCTTTTGATCTTCTACTCCAAGGTGGAGGACACTCTCCCAAGGGGGAAAGAAAAAAGGAAGAAGAACTGCATAGGAGAAAACGACTTCACCCATCACTGAAATATTTCGTACCTGAAGTACAACCACCTTGAGAGAAGAACATGGTGGTGGCTCTTCACGGTCACCTGATTAAGGGGCTTGGGTTTGGTCCTGAGTTAGAGGGAAATACAACACCTCTGACAGCCCCCCACCCCCACAGCACCTGTACACTCGCAGCCAAGCCTGGGCTTGGCCCCAGTGGACATATGAGAAAAGATCACTGCCAGAGCCACCAAGAGGGTGGCCAGACTGCTGTTGCCAGGTCCACGCACATTGATCACAATGACTGCATGAGGTCATGGAATGTTGAAGCTGACATGAAAGTGGCTCCTAAGTCACAAAGTCGTAGGCGGGTCGGCATCCTTTCGACAGGGCTCCCAGGAGCGATCCCATTCTCCCTGATGATCCCAGGAAGTAGTTACCTGTCCCAGACAGAGGTGGGGTCACGTTTATGCATGTCCAATTCCCACCAAAGCCCACTCTCCCCAGGGCTTGCTGGGATGGAAGGATAACTTTAAGCCCCCCTGGAATTTGTCTATGTGAGGGCAGAGTGCACAAAGTTTGAGACAGGGGTGAATGGACAGGTGTGCTTCTTAGGGAAGCAGTAGAAAGGTGGCAAAAAGCTGGCAGCATCCCCCAAGAGGGACCTGGCACCATGGACGATGACGAACCTCTTGAACACGAAACAACAGGTGAAAAGACATCCCATCTCTCACCACTCAGGCTTCCTCAGTATTACACCTAGTGATCACGTGGACCCAGAAACGCCCTTCCCTCCTCACCTGGGACCCTCTAGACTTGGGATAATGTGTTACATTGACTTTGCCTCAGGGCTTGCCAAACAGGGAGTGAGAGAGTTGAATGCAATGTTGTGCTGAAATTGGCCTCTACCAACTCCAGCCGACTTTAAATTTCATTTTTTGAGCTGGTCAGTGTCATGTTGGTAGTTTGAAATTAGCCATGTCGGGAACATTTACACCCCTGATATTGGCTAACACCATACATCAGGATTTCTTTTTTTTTTCTTTTCTGGAGAGCCAGTTAGATATTTACCAGTATTCCACTGGTTGGATGGAATTCTAAAATTGTTCAACTAATGAGAAAATTAAGACACAGAAAGTCAACACTTCTTCATGGCTAAGCTTTCTGGCTAAGCTGCTGTATATCTTATAAATCTTGTAACTGTCAGGCCATTAGCAATTCCGCCACATATCACACAGACCTGTCTTACAGGCTGGGAAATAAATGTTGGAGCTTGGGTCTATGGACAAGCACTAAGAAAGACACAGACCAGTGTGGATTCATTAGGAACCCCATTATCTTAGAACCTGGGTGGTCAAACTTGGGATCCCTGCCACGAATATTCAGCCCACCCAAAGTGTAGGTTAGTTAAGTTCTGACAGGCCACCTGGTGGTGCAGCGTGGCTTCCCCAAACCACTGCTTCCCGCTGATGTGGGAGGACAAGCTCTGGACCTTTGTGTGTGGCTTTCAGGCGCCCACAGCTGGTCCCAGATCAGTGGCCCAGCAGCAGAAAAACCACATTCAGCAAGTGCAAGGAACTGGTGTGAGGGAAGCTCAGGACACGTGTGTTTAATCATAGCAATGAACTTCAACCCCAGGGAGATTTTGCAAGTCCTTCCTTCTTCATGGTTATAAAACAAATGTTAGATTGGAAGGGGGAGAAGCGAGGTCAAATTCTTAGGAATCCAGTCATCCGTCCTGCTTCCTGGGACTGTTCCTGCTCTGGTTTATTTTTCACTGGACCCGAGTTGCCTGCCCTTCCCTCCCTGTCCTTCCCAGAATCACTGTCCCTGCCAATGAGGGAACCTAGGTATTGGCACACATCCTTTCTCCAAAAGAGTAAAACAGACTCTGAACCCCACCGAAGCCAGTAAGAAAGAAAAGAGGGAGCAAGAAGCCAACGTCCAAGGCAGGCCCAAAAAGGGGAATGGGGCAGAGCAGTGAGTCTCCAGAGAACACGAGCGGGGGTAGCACAAGACCCCACAGATTTGGCTGAGAGGCAGCAGTGTCGGGGAGGGAAGGCTTGCAGAATGGAGTCCCCTGGTACCTTGAGCCACTTGAAGTGGGGGGGACAAAGGCTGCAGCCAGGACCTGACACAGAGGAGGGGAACAGAGGTGTAGGGAATCCAGTGGTACTCCACCTGAAAGGCCAGCAGTTTTCATTTCTAGAATCAAGAAGATGAGTTTTTCTTCCAGATGAGACTGAAGCTCAGCCAGCACCACAGAACAGTGATGAAATGTTCTACTGTGAGTTCGAAGCTCCCCCGGCTGTTGAAAAAAATAAACCAGCCCGGGAGAGCTCAGAAACAGACCTTGAGATTGAAGGTAAGAGTGGGCATTCAGGGGTGACGGGAAAACTCAATTTTGTCCTCCAGCTGCAGAGATCTGGTTTCCCCAATTGGCCATGGCTCTGCCTAGCAGGTCGCCATGTTGTCCTGCAGAGGGAAGGTGACAGAAACACCTGTGCTTAATTCTGTGCCATGTCTTCCTCAAAGCTGCCCTGGTGACAGCAGCTGCAGCTGCCCCCATACTCGTGGTCTTGCTCCTAAGCCGAGTGGCCACATCAGCTTATTGAAAACTGAACCAGTAAATGAACAGGGATTTCTGGTGTTCTAAATGTTTCCACATGTGCATCTTACATCATCTTTGCCATAGCCCCAGGAGGGAGGCATTATCACCTAATTTGACAGAAGAGGAAACTGAGGCTTAAAGAGATTGTATGAGTTTCCCAAGGCCATGGAGAGCTTGCCAATGTGCGCTGATCCTATGTTCGCTCTGCTCTGCCCATCTGCCTCCTGTGTTCCATATACCAGGGGCCCCTGGAGTGTTTGTGGCCCATCCTGCATCCCGGTGACTTTCCCCTACTCACGTTAGAGTTCTTGTCCCCCATGGCCAATCCAAGCCCCGAGGTATGGGGGTTGGGGGTCGGAGGCTAGCTAAGCTTCAGCAACGACTCTCTTACTGCAAACAATACCTCCACCCTCTTCTCCTTCCCAGTTTCCCCAAGAAGGGAAGTGCCACAAAGAACACTTGTGCAGCTAGGCTTGAGAACAATGCTGGCCAGCCTCAAACGTCTCAGGCTGAGGCTAGCCCGGTGACCTTTCCTCTCCTGTGTTCTGGCAGCTGAGGGGTGGGCAGTGACCAGAAGCAGCAGAGATGCAAGGAAGTTCCTCTGTACGGTCAGCTCATAACCTCCCTGCCATGTCAACATGCAACTCTTCCTCCACGCAGACCTCCTCCCTGCCACCCTCTTACCCCTTCCCGGCATCTTGTTGCTCTTTCTCTGACTTCTTTTCCACTTCAAGGACACTGCGAATGTTGCTTTCAACACTGAATTTCACCTGGTTGGAGCAGGTGGCAGGTAGAAACACTGGATGTGTTATCCCAGACTCCTGCTTCTACTCAGCCCCCTCTTCACTCCCCACTCCCTGCAAGTGACAGCACTGTTACAGCTGCCTCTAAAATATAACCATAGTGAAGCTAGAAGGGATCAGCAGAATCCAACAGAGCAGAAACAGTGCCAAGGATAAAGCTGGGGTTACAGACGCTGCCTTGGCAAACAGGAACGTCTAATGTTTGAATTTGGCACCAACAACTCCGGGCTGGGACAGAAACTTGGGGCTCAGCTGCTCCGCTCCAGTGGCCCCTGCAGCTGGGGCTGAGACGCTGGGAATGGGGCAGGAGGGGCTTCCTAGGATGGCCTGAGACATGAGCTGGGGTGGGCATCGGAAGCTAGTGGTGGTGAGGCTACAAAAGAGGGAGAGAAGAGAGCAGAACTTGCTCACCCACCTCATGCTGTTTCTCACTCAAAGGTGATGTTGCACCTCAGGGGGCATTTGGCAAACTGGGGTGGAGGGCTGCTCCTGGCATCTCATGGGGAGACGCCGGGAATCCTGCTAAATCTCCTACATTGCACAGGAGAGCCCCTCACAACAGAGAATTATCCAAATCCAAATGTTAATCAATAGTGCCGAGGTTGAGAAACCCCGCTCTACAACCATGGCAAAGAGAAGGTCAATTTGTAACTGTGCCTGCAAAATCAACTTGCTTGTCAAGTTGTCCCATCACCAACAAAGCTCTCATTGTCCGCCTTAGAAATGTTTGGCGTGAGTTGGCAAAGGCCCTGGGATCTGGAGGAAAACTAGATGCAGGTTTGGACCCCAGCTGGCCATGGGAAGCCCTGCCATTGACGGGCTTGCCTAATGAGGATGCAGCTGCGGGGGCGTCTGGAATCCAGGCAGGCTCATGCCCACTGTCCTCTGCCCACAAGCCAGGCTGGTCTAAGCCTATGGAACAAAGGCCCCAAGAGGGTGGAATGGAGAAGCAAAATCCCCAGTTCTGTTAGCTGGCTTTAGCACTGATCAGTTCTGTATGCTTTGGGGCCGATTTGTCATTGGTAAAGTAGGATGACAGTCCTTTTTGGAGGACAAACAACAAGCATGTCTTTGAAAGAGGAAACTCACATGAAAGTTTCTTTCTGGCTGATTTGGGAGTCTATCCATCTTGCACTGATTTACCACCTTGAGAAGCCCACTCTGTCCTACTTGGACTTATTAAAGTTGGTACTCCTCCAAATCGTTAGTAATGCTTTACTTATGGCTCCCATTTTAACAGTGGTAGCAAAACTAAAACTGAAATGGAGACTCCCTCAACCACCACATATCACCAGCTTTTTGTCTGTTTGGCCTTTTGGAGCTGTCACAAGGTGGGCAGGAAACCTAGGCCTTCAGACATCCTTGGTGACCAGTCACTGAATGCAGCCAACCCAGGAAGGTGGTGGGGAGGGGGGCACACTGCTTCTTCTCCTAGGAACGTGTGGGACCTAAAGCTGGGAACCTGTCTCTTACCCAAAGGGAGACGTCCATTTGAGGCTTTCCGGAGTTAAGGTCTCCCTCTCCCATCGCTGGCTGACTTCCCAACTGGAGTTGCTCTCTCGAGCATATACCCATAGGGACGGGTCCTGAGAAGTGAACGCGGCCTGGGGTTAGAGAGGAGATAAGACAAAGGTAGAGGAGAAACCTGCCTTCATCCATGTGCATCTTTTCTTGCAGATACCGAGAAATATTTCACCGCCGGACAAAGGGAGCTGTACATGGAGGCCTGCAAACTGTTGGGCGTAGCACCTGTCTCCTACTTCCTCCGCAACATGGAGGAGGCCTGCATGAACCTCAACCACCACGGGCTGGGACCCAATGGTACCAAGGCTATTGCTATAGCCCTGGTGGTGAGCATGCCAGTGGGGGCACACCAAGCCTGGCAGAGGTGGGGGTTGACAGGCTGGCGGGCCCAAGAGTCAGAGAGGCCCCCATGACACCCAAAATGTCATCCTGCCCACCCTGCCCTAAGCTCTGCTTGACTGCCAGTTGATTTCCCCAACAGGCATGGACTTCCCACCAGGTTCTGGGAAGGAGGCTGCTAGAGAAATGGGCCTTGGAAATCTATGCTCCTTCTTATTCAGGAAGCAAAGGAACCAATCTGTGGGTCCAAAAAAATAGCTGGGCTAGTGCTTGAGCAAGAGCACAGCACAAAATATCATCCTGGGTCTCAATTCCAAAGCTCACCTTTGCTATAAATGGGTTCACTATCGAACCATTGCATTCACTGTCTGCCTTTTGCAATGCTGTAATTCTTAAGGGTCACATTATCGACTGGATCATGTTTTCCCATAGGAATAATGTTCTCTCTCTCTCTCTCTCTCTCTCTCTCTCTCTCTCTCGGCTTGGTATGAGTGAACAAGGATTTGACCTTGAATTCATCATAGTTTTATATAATTATAACTGATTCTATACAGAACTGACTCCCATCCCAAGAAAACAGAAAATTTAACAACTGTATGTCAGCACTACATTGTTTGTTCACTCAGGACAGTAAAGAGAAAGTTTGGTTACAATAGAAAAAGCATGCACTTATTTTTGGAAACATAGCAGCATCTGCATTTAGTACATGCACATTAAGAAATTCCATAAAATGTGAGATTGTGTTGCTTCTGGGGAGGGGGCGGAAAGGAAGGGAAGAACAGAGAAAGAACAAAGCCATCTTGAAGTTTATTGAGCGTTGAAAGACTGATTAATGAAATGCTAGGAATGCACCATTACCTTCTGAGGTTCATGGGAAAAAAGTGGATAATAATGATATTCTCTCAGGACTTGGGCCACATGTTTCTGGTGACAGCATTTTCAGTCCGGGGGGAGCTTCTTCTCCCTGGATTCTTGGTACCACATGCAGTGACAATTAATCACTGCGACGTTCTGCAGAACTGACGTTTCATTTATCTTTTGTCCTGTTTAACTTTTCACATGTTGTGTTTCCCTGGCTTAGACTAAAAGCACTCTGACAGCAGGGATCACATTTCACATTTCTTCATGTCTATTCCTCACCCACCTGTGTCCATGCCCTCGCACTTGGCAGAGTGCAGGCCGCTGGAGAGCAGTGACGTTCTCTGTTTATCTTATTTCCCCAGCAGGCAGCACAGAGGGTGACCAATAGATACTCGCCTGTGTAAGATGAATGTGGATGGATTTAGTGATCAGACCACCTGCTGCGCCCCACTGTGCTGGTCCCCAGAGTGACTCCAGAAGTGGTCATGCCACTCCTGTTTCTGGACACTGCTAAATGACGCCTAGACTGGGCGGCCATCTGAGCTAGCTGCTTTACCTTTAGCATAATGGAATTTTGCCCACCCAAGAGAGCTGAGGCCAGAAGGCGTTTCATGAAGGCGCTGGGTGGGCCACCCTGCATTGCAGTTACTCGAACTGTCACATTCTCCTTTTCCCTGGAGCCTAGAACGCCTTAGCACTTGCTACTTCTCTCACTATTCGGGGTGCTTTGAAAATGTTCACATCCAAAGATGTGTTTGTTCTCTGTGCCTTTCTGTACTGGGAACGAGGTGGGAAGGGAAGAATAAAAGTTTTGCTTAGGGCTAACCCTAGTTCCCCATGCTTTAATGCCAATCATTCCCTCCCTGTGGCAATGCAGACTAGTTTGGATATAGATATTTATTTAAGATTTAAGTCCAGCTCCTTCCAAACAGCCTTGAAGCAATGTCCTAACTAAAAGAGGGTACCAGATAAGCCTGAACCCTCAACTAGAAGAAAGGCTTTTGAGGGAAGCAGACAGAGCAAATGCTTTGTGCTTAAAGCCTTATGCTTAAATATCTTTATTAAATGTATCAAGTTCTTTTTCCTCTGGGATCAGGTCACAGGCCTCTCTCCTTGAGGCTAAATAGTTAAAATTTGTTCTCCTCCTTGCATCTCTTACTTTTCAGGGCTTTGTTTTAATGTCCCTGTTTTAAATTCCCCTGCAGAGCCCCTTTTCCTGGAGGTGTCCAGCAGAAGCATATTGCCCTAGCAAATATGCATATAAAATATGAGCATGTAGTCCTAGCCATCAATGGGACAGCTCATCTCCTCCACTGTTCTTGTTCCTATCTCCTCCTCCAGAATTGCTAGACTGTATCCCTGTACCCCTCTGACATGGCTGGGATGTTTAAGAGAGGGGATAGGTTCTGGGCAAGGGCAGTGAGCTGACTAGGTCACCAACCACCTCTGTCTTTCTCTCCCTCCACTTGGGGCTGAAGTCCAACACGACTGTGATCACCCTGGAGCTGGCAGACAATTGTATCATGGAGATGGGCGTCCTGAGTCTGATGGAGATGCTACAAGAGAACTACTACATCCAGGAGATGGTACTGTGTCCTGCTTTGCTGGTTCCTACCACCACAGCTGGCAGCTCAAAAACCACTTGAGATAAGCCAGAGGCCCCCGCCTGAGCCCAGGCCGGCCTGCAGGCTTTCTGCAGTGAGTCTGGGAGCCCTTCTCTTCTAGAAGTGACTTCTCAGAGGAGGGCCACGCCTCAGATGCTGGTCAATGGGACAGTGTGCCCTGTGGCTGTAGGTAACCCTTAGAAACCATTTCTGTCTGGACCTCAGAAGCCCTAAATAGATGAACTTCCTTCTACTGTATAGTTGCCTTAAAGAGAAAATTTAAAAAATAAAGACCTGAAATAATGTCATAAAGTACAATGTGCCTGGAGAGAGATGATGGTAATAGTTGCATAACAATATGAAGATACCGAAGACCACTGAACTGTACACTTAAAAATGGTTATGATAGTAAATGTTGTGTTATGTGTGCTTTGCCACAATTCTTAGAAATTGAAAAAAAAGGGGAGAAAAACAAGATAATAATGGCTGGTTTATATAAATTCCCTCCCACGAGCCTGAAAGGACTATGTCCATTTCTATCCCTACCTCTTCCTAACAGTGATTTCTGCTTCATGAATCAATGAATGGAATTTCCAATGATGATTTACTCTAAACTCATTTTCCAATAGTTTTATGCCAAACTCTTCAAATAAAGCTATCTTGGGTTTGGGGCAGGGGGGGGAATGTCACAATGTGCTTATCTAAAGTACCAGGGCTAAATTGGGGACTGGAGTGTCACTGAAGCTGAGACCAGCCCGAGGGCCTCCCAGCCAGGCATTAGAAAAGCAGAGCTCCTGTCTCCCTTCTCTCCTTTGCGTCACCCTAACCCTTCCCATCCTTTCACCCCAGCCCCCCTCCCAGACCTTACCCCCTCAGTTTAGGACTTAAGTCAGCCCCAGCCTGACATTATTTGTTAATGAGGGCCCTTCAGTGGGATTTGTTCATACATAAGTGTTTTCTTGCCTTTTAGAATATATCTGACAATGATCTTGGTTTGGAGGGAGCCAGAATCATCTCAGACTTTCTCCAAAGAAATGTCTCTTCGCTCTTGAAGCTTCAGCTTTCAGGTGAGCCCATGGAAGCGGTGAGAAAGGACATTGGGAATGAAAAGGAGAGAAGAATAAGGAGAAGGGCAGAGAAAATCAGGGTGTAACTGAACCTGACCAAGCCCCTCTGATTTCAGAGACCCTGCTAAACCTTTCCGGTCATCCGTGCCCCTTCTTCACAGCTGCACTGGCTTCCAGCTTTCCTGGACAAGCAACTTCTGACTCACTTTGCAACATTCCTTCCTCTGCTTTAAAGTCTCTTCCCCCAGATATCTCTGAATGACTCACTCTCTTAATTCATTCATGTCTCTTCTCAAATGTTATCTCCTTAGGGATGTCATCTTCTCGGACCACCCTGTCGCAGCAGCCCCTCTCCATCACCATTACTCTCTATCCTGCTCGCCTGCTTGGTTTTCCTTAATGGCATTTATTGCTACCTGACCCCCTACTATATACCTATTTTTAACTAGTTTATTATCTGTCTCACAGAAAAAATAAAAAGTCACTTGAGAATTCTAGTACCCACAGACCTGCCCTAACTCAGGTTTGTGGTTTGAATTTATACTATTCACAGGGTCCTAGAACCCCAAAGTCAAGAAATTAACATTAAAAGTGATCCCAGGCTGGCAACACCTTGCAGCATGCAACAGAAACAAACATAAAACCTCTTTGGAGGAATAACCCCTTGACCCAAGCTCCATGTTGCTTGGGATTCCCACAGATAAAGCTCTGTTAAAAAATGGGCTCACAATCCAAAACTGCAAAACAAGGAAACAAAACACCATGAGAGTTATCCGATTCAACAAGTGGCAGCATCAGGCTCCCAAGAACTTCAGAAAATAGAATCATCAGATACACACTGTATATTGAGTGACCATATAATTTATCCTCTAAACAGCAGAGGAGCACTATTAATTAAACTGCCAGCAAACAGATATCTTGCACCCAATTATAAACTATATTTAATATGATTAAGAAAACACAAATAAAAATATACGAGAACAAATCACTATTTTTTAAAAGATTGCCCCCTAAAATAGAACTTCTAGAAATGAAAAATATGTAATAATTGGAATTAAAGACTCAATGTATAAATTCAACAGTAAATTAGATACAAGTGAATAAAATTAGTGACCTGGAAGAGAGATAAAAGGATATTTTATATAATTTGCAGTATAGAAGCAAAGATACAGAGAAATAAAAATATATATATATTAAAAAATAGACCCAATATAATTAATAGGAGTTCCATGAAGGAGAAGAGAATGGATGAGCAACAGTATTTAAACAAATAATAGCTGACATATTTCCTGAGTTGCTGAATTCTAGAATTACCTAATTTTAAACATTGACTAGCTTTTTATGTCATTTTATTGCACTGGTACCAGACACAGCCAAAGAAGTATTTGTGTTTTGGTGGTTGCATTCATTCATTCATTCATTCAGCATTTTATTGAGCACTGGTTATGTACCAAGCACTGTTTAGGTATTAGAGATACAAAAATTATTAAGAGTTCAAAGGAGAGGGCCAGCCGGGTGGCTTAGGTGGTTGGAGTGCCTTGCTCCTAACACCAAGGTCACCGGTTCGATTCCCACATGGGCCAATGAGCTGCGCCCTCTACAGCTAAGATTGTGAACAACAGCTCTCCCTGGAGCTGGGCTGCCGTGAGCAGCCAGAGGTCAACGTGGGCTGCTGTGTGATGCCATGTGCTACCGTGTGCTGCCATGAGCTGCCATGAGTGGCCGTCAGCCAACGAGAGCTGCCGTGAGCTGCCGTGAGTGGCCGATTGACGACCGACCACCAGTGACCAACTGCCTCAGCCTGGGGAGCACAAGGCTCATAACACCAGCATGGGCCAGGGAGCTGTGCCCTACACAACTAGACTGAGAAACAACGGCTTGAACTGGAGTTGGGGAGGAGGTGGAAGAAGAGGGGGGGAAAAGAGTTCAAAGGAGAAATTTGGGGATAAGTCTCTGTGTCATTTATTTCCCAGAAATCTTTTAGACTGCTTAGACTGCTTAGCAGGGCCAGAGCTAGGGTAAGATAAGGGAGCACAATTTAAAGGGCACGAAATAGCTCAGGAACTAAGTAAATATCTTGATCAATATTTTTAAAAGTCAAAATTAAGGCAAAAGGATTAATAAATCTGGGGTGAACAATATCAGCACTATAAATGCAAAACAGGATCCAAAAGGGACAGATGGGGGTGAGAAGAGTAAGGCTTAGCCATGCAAGCACAGGGTCAGATCCTGCCTTTATTTAAAATTTAAAAATTTTGTTCATCACAGATGTTTTTGCATTGGTTTCGATTTTTTAAAATACTAAGCTATTACTCATTTGATCACTGAGTTTTTCAACACCCTAGATTTTGCACGCAAGACAAGTGCTTCACTTGTGCCCCTCTGGTCCAGTCATGCTGCTCAGACTGGATTAGCATTTTTTATAATGTTACAGACTTGAGGCACGAGGTTAGGGGTTGATGCCGCCAATGACTCACAGGGCATGTGTACCAACTCCTGGGACTCCCTGGACAGTCATGGCAGAAAGAGAAGGGGACACTAAAGAGGATGGTCAATAGTTGCCCTTTCTTCTCCTGTTTTCTTCTGTGTTCATACATTTGCTTTCAGTGCTTGCCACCATCTCTACGTCTGATCGTCCAAAAGGGGAGGGGATGGCAGAGCCAGTCCTATGGGAGGGTAAGGGAGCCCTAGTCTGCAAAGCATTGCTAACGCCCAACCTTCCATACAGGAAATAACTTCAAGGATGAATCTGCAGAGCTGTTCTTGCAGGCCCTGTCGGTAAGCAAGGGGTGGGTACAGCCAAGCCATGTGGGAGATGTCCCTGGAGCCCTGGGTGACCTGGGGGTGGCTCTGGGCATAGAGAAATGAGGTCACTTGTATGGTTTAGGCTGCTGCTGAGTGTTTGGGCCCTGGCAATGCTGACAAAAGCCAGAGCAAGTGGTAGGGCTGCTTCGATGGTACTAAACTCTCCCAGTTGCCATCAACAGTTAAACAGAAAATGAACCTCAGTCCACCCAATTTGGGGAGTATGGGAGCCCTCCACCACACTGTCCTGAGGTAAGTAAGGCATTTGCAGTCATATGGAAGATTCAAATTACCTCTCTCCACTGTTTTTTCTCTAGGTCAATTACCGAATTAAGAACATGGATCTCAGTCACAACCAATTCTCTGATAAGGGAGGGGAGCTCCTGGGACAGATGCTGGGTGAGTCCCACAGAGGGAGGGGGCCAGCAAAGGAGAGGGCGTCATTTCCTGTTTTTGATTGTTACTGAGTGCTCTAGTTATAAAAGTGATGTAAACCACACCCAAAGTACATTTCAAATGTGGGAAGTAAAGCTTTAAAAGGATTAGAAGAACATATAGAGAAATAACTTGCTAACCTCAGGGAGGCTAAGGATTATTAAATATGCACAGTGAGTATAAACTGTAACAAAAGTGATTCATATATTTGACAACAGTAGGTTTAAAACTTGCCTATGATAAAAGACATTGTGGGGCAATGTGAAAAGACAAGCAGCATTTGGGAGTAGATATTCGCAGCATTTGTATAATATAAAAGATTAGTATTCAGAATGTTGATAAAAGATCCTGTAGATCAATTAGACAACGCCAAATGAAATAATGGTCAAGGCATATGGACAGTGAAAAAAGAAAGCCAATGCCAACCTCTTTAGTAATTAGAGAAATGCAATTAATAAAACAACAAAAAGATCCCCCCTGTCATCTACCAAAGCTGCACAATTTTCAAGTCAGAGACTATCCAGCACAGTGAACACAAGGGAGAAAGAAGAACACTCAGAAGCTGGTAGTTAAAGGTACTTTGGAGAGCAATTTGACAGTATTTGGTACAACTGAAAATATATATATTCTAGGATGCAGCAGTTCTCGTCTACATATCTCAGAGAAGCTCTCACACATAAGAGAGAGCTGTCTGTAGAGGTTCATTGCAAACGGCTATAAAAGAAAAAAAATAGAAATAACCTAAACGTTTTTTATGGGGGGACACTAATAGTTTCTTCAAAGAAGAAACAGCCTTGCTCGGTTCTGGAAGCTCAGCCTTCCAGGAAGAAACAGAGCCTGGCGTATTTGAGGAACATGAGGGGACAGTGCGGCTGGAACAGACTGGGCAGGGGAGGAGAATGAGGGAGAGATCACAGAGGTGGCCTGCAGCCACTCATGTCAGTCTTTGTGGGCTTGGACACACACGAAGTCTGGATTTTCTTCATGTGATGAGAAATCATTGAAGCGTGTGACAGTGGGGAGTGACACAGTTTGAGTTGCAGTTTTAGGACTTCTGTATGAAGAATGCAACTGAGAACAAGAATGGGAGAAGGGGGGACAATTAGGAGGCTGGTGCGCTGGTCTGGGCAAGACAGGAGAACAGCTTGGGCTCAGGGAGCAGGTGGAGATGGAGCAGAGTGGATGGATTCAGAATGTATTTTGGAAGTAAAGTCAAAAGGACTTGTTGATGTGAAGAATGAGGGAAAGGGAGAGATAAAGATAGACTCATAGTTATTTTGTTTCAGCTAGTGGTTGGATGGTGGTGTCATTTACTTAGATGGGGAAACAGGGAGTCACAGGTATAGAGCAGCAGGAGTTAGGAGCCTAGATTTGCATTTTGGCCATGAAATGTTTGTGCTGCCCATTCCACGCATATGTGGAGCTGTCAGGAGGCCGATGGCTTACATGAGTTTAGAGGTTGGTCAGGACTGGACATATGTACATTTGGAAGCCAAAGGCATATAGATGTACTTAAAACAATGGGACAAGGTGAGATTGTCTAGGCAAGGAGTGTAGATAGAGAGGCCATCACACTGACCCTGGGTCCCTCCAACATTCTTAGGTGTCACAGAGGGGAAGGAGGACCCCGACAAGCAGTGCTCAGTCAGATAGGAGGGAAAGTGAATCACACAAAGGAATCACAAGGAATCACACAAAGGAGTATTTCAAGAAGGAGAAACTGGTCATCTGGGTCAAGTGTTGCTTACAGGTCAAATAAGATGAGTCCAGAAAAGTGACCACAGAACTTGGCAACAGGGAGCTAATTGGCGACTTCCTTGAGAAGTGCTATGTTAGTGAAGTAAGTGATTACAAAAACCTGGCTGGAGTGGGTTACGTTCAAAATGGGAGGCAGAGAAGTGGAAATGGCAACTCCACAAGCTCCACCGAGACAAGGCTGGAACAGAAAGACAGGTGACAGGGAGGACAGGAAGGTTTTTAAGGATGGAAAATGCTGAGAGAAGAAAAGAAGAAGAAACGGATGATGCAAACGGAGGAGGAGATACTTACAGGAGCAAAGTCCTTGAACAGACGGGAGGCAACGGCATCCAGAACAAAAATGGAGGGGTTGCCTCACAGAGCAGCAGGGACCTTCCATTCACTGAAAGAGGGAGGAGGCTGACAGTGGGTGCAGATAAGGGGAGGCTGGTAGCTTTTGTGGGGGAAATGAAGCTCTCCCATCTCATTGCTGCCATTTTCTCAGTGAACTATGAGGCAAGATCTTCATTTGAGAGTGGGGTACAGACTGAGAGGTTTGAGGAGAGGGGAGAAGGTATAAAATAGCATTGAGGAGAGGAGAGGAACAAAGGGTAAAAGAATTGTTGGGCAGCCTGAGTCTCCATTTGAAAACACTTATTTTCAAACATTTTAAACGAATTTTTGAAACAAATTTAAAGTGAGAAAACATTTTGTTTTCATCAAACTGTATATGCAGCTTTAAAAAATATTAATTATTATGAAAGTTACCAAGTATTAAGTGACGAGCATCCTGCTAGAAGGCATTTTGTATGAATCCTCACAACAACCCTTGCACAGGTTAATATCTCTATTGTACCAATAAGAAAACAGAAGTAGGAAAAGGTTAAGTAATCTGCCCAAGGCCACACAGCTAGTGAGTGGCGAAAGCAGAACGAAAATTTAACTTTTGTGGCCATTTAAGAGATGCAGGCATGCGAGGTATGACGGGTGAGGGAATTGGCAGGAAAGAACAAGGGCAAGAAGAGAATGAGGGAGAGAGGGAGGGAGAACGTTTGTCCTCAAAATAATGAAAGGTATTGTGCCATTTACTGAAAGTACATCCTGGTGATTGACACGAGACAGACATGATCAATACACAGTGCACAGTCCGTTAAAACAAAATAGAATAAGGTGTTTTCCCGGGCCTGAGGCCTAAAGGCAATTCCTCTCATTCAACAAAGCTTCAAGAGTGTTTTAGCATCTACTCCAGTGGTGTCCTCAGTATATCTGCCCTCCCCAGATGAAAATAACAATGATAATGTGTTTAAATAAGGTGTTTCCCCAACCCTGTGTAGTTGTAAGCATGAGTATCTTTAAGTTTGGAAACACAAATTCAATTTCTATGCAAATCGGCTTGTAAACAAGCCTCGCCACTTTCAACTGATTGTGTCCCTAAAGCTCTCTGGGATAGAAATACAGCCACCACTACTCTCATACATCCCCATGAAAAAGACATCATGGGATGAAATGGGCCATGCTCATCACAGCCTCCCTGGGGAAATACAACCGGTGTTTTCCATGCTATGTTCATCTACTTTAATACTTGTATGATATTCCACCAGATGGATATTCATGATCTACCTTCCCCTTCCCCTGTGAGTCACAAGTCTTATTTTTGTAAGTGGTGCCATGATAAACATCCACAAGCATCTAGCTCTTCTCATATCCTGTCTCCTTGGGAAGATTCTCAGAGGTGATACTGCCATGTGACCAGGCACTCACATTTTAATGGGAAAATATCTGTGACCAGATATTTGCCACATAGATTGTATCAATTTGCTTGCCCCCTGCAATACATGAGTATGATTATTTTACTTCATTGCTGCCAGCATTGAGAATCACCTTATGATTTTTGTGTTTAAATGGACAACGGAAAAACGTTACCTCAGTTTTTTACTTTGTATGAGCATTGAGCAATCCTTAGCCCCAGTGGCATGGATGCCTGCCAACTCTGAGAGTAAGTTTCTGGGATGTGAGGGATGCTAAGTTGACTCCCTCCTTCCTCCAGCCCTCAATGTAGGGCTCCTGTCACTGGATCTGAGCTGGAACCACATCTGCTCACAGGGAGCTGTGGCCTTCTGCAACGGTCTCCGGGTAAGATGCTCCCTGGCAGTGGTGTGTGGAGCCCGGCTGAGGACAGCCAGGGCCTCCAGTCCTGCCATCTTGAACCTCTTCCTCACGGTTACCACTGATGGGGCTATACTGAGCTCTCATCCACTGCTCTTCACATTGTTGGTCTCCCTCCCAAAATTCCTGGATGCACATTATTCTTTACTATAAATGCTGGGGCCTACGTGTCATCTCTGAGGGTACTTCAAGAGAGCAGTTTAATTATGGGATAGGGAGTGACCAGAACCCAAAAGGAATGAGTCTCAAGAGTACTTGAGACTCTGAGAGACCAGTTGGGAAAGCCCTGCAAAGATCTGGCAGAGATCTCTCATGGAGACCACTGATCTCTCATGGAGACCACTGAGCTCCTAGTCTGGACACCAACATGGGATAAAAATTGGGGCCCGTTTGGCTAGAGTTGTCATGTTTCAGGCAACCTTGATTCTGGTGCTCTTCTCCCCTCTCCCTGGAGGTTAATGTGACACTCAAGACACTGGATCTCTCCATGAATGGCTTTGGAAATGAGGGGGCCGCCGCCCTAGGGGAGGCCCTCAGATTCAACAGCTCCCTGGCCCACCTAGATGTCAGCAGCAACAATATCAACAATGAAGGGGTCTCCAAAATCAGCAAAGGACTGGAGTTCAATGAAAGCCTGAAATTTCTGAAGGTAAAGTCTTTACCTAGCTGGGAATGGGCTGTTTTGTGTGCGTGCGTGCGTATGTGTGTGTGTGTGTGTGTGTGTGTGTGTGTTGGGATAGGGGCAACAGGGTCATGGGCTGGATATTGCTAAAGAGAATCATTGGGAAAATCTACTTTGTGCTTCACATGTGTATATACGCAGCAGTCCCTCTGCTGTAAACCCAATGTCTCACCTGGTACATCCAGGTAATCATCTCCTGACTGGTCTTCGTTCCTTCCATCTGGGTCTCCTTCAGGCTCTTGAACATAAATCTGATTTCCACCCCAACCCTCTATGTACTCTCCTCCGGCCTAGATCCCCCACTGGCCTCCTGCTCCTCAAATCCAGTTCTCTCATCCCTGTGTGCTTCTCAGACCTCAGTTTACCCGTGTTTTCCCTTGCTCCCACCCAAGGCCTCCGGGGCCCCTTTCGCCTCCTTCCTCCAGCCAGTGCCTTGGCTCCTCTCCCCCACTTGCCTTAACTGCTTCCTGCCTCAGAGGGCAGCTCGGGCAGCAGTTCCTCAGGGAACTCTGCCAAACCCTCAGAACCCTTTTCACCCCTTCATGGAGAACTTGCCAGAGTTTCTCTTTATACTCTCAGTTGAATGACTCTCTGTCCCCGACTAGTGTGAGAGCTTCATGAGAACAAAGACTGTTTGCTGTTGCTCATTTTTATACCCCCTGTACCTGGCATAGCGCTGGGCATGTAGCAGGTGCCCAGTGACTGTTAGTAAATGAATGAATGAATGAATACATATTTCATTTTAAATTAATTTGCTTCTAGATGCTACTGTATAACATAGAAGCTTATGGGCAGTTGGAAAACGGATGTACGATGAGGCTGGCTTTCTGGGGCTCCTAGCATGAGCCAGCTCCTTACTCACAGCCCAATCCTTGAAAGTGGGCTCCATTAGTTCCACTCGTCAGATGGGAAAACAGGCTATGTGACTTGCTCAGGCCACACAGCTAACAGGAGGCAGAAGGAAGTCAACTCTGACTTTCTACTGCAACTCGGATGTCAGCAAGATATGGGGTGGCTTAGGGAGGACCATAGATATGGGGGTCCTGGTGGAAGAAGAATGGCAGTTAGAAATCCGTGAAGGTGAGCTGGCATCTGGGTGGACAACAACCTTAGAGTGCTAAGGTGACAAGAGGAAGTCAGATTCTGATGAGAGGAGGGGGCATGGTGACTGCAGACCAGACCAGACAGCCATCTAGTGACAAGTAGAGCTGAGCGTCTAGCCTGGCTGGAGTGGGACCAAGTGCCACTCAGAGAAAAGAGATTGGTCCAGCCTGTGAACAATTCAGCCTCTGTGGCCAATGAAGTCAAGGAAAGTTCAGAGAACCTGAATTTTAAAAGACTGAAGAGTTGCCTCAACAAAATGTTGGCAAGGGTTGTTCCTGGTTATTAGGATATAGGTAAATTTAACATTTTTTCCTACTTCTTTTTCATTTTTTTCTACAGTGACCAAGTATAATAAATACATTCTAATTTTTTTAAATGTTTTTAAAGAGAGAAAGAAAAAAAGCTTAAACTATAACTCTCAGTTTGGTCAGAGGTGGAGGCCACATCATTTTTGCCACCAGAATTATTACTCTCCACATCTGGCCCCAGCCCTCTTTTCCCTTATCTTGGAAAAATAATTCCCCCTAGGAGGTGAGTCAAGCAAAGAATTCTATATGCTAAGCCCTCTGAGAGCAGGGCTCAACTCTATCTTTTCTCACTGGAGTGCATTACAGCTGACACATAGTAGATGCTCAATAAAAGCTTTGGCCTGCTTCCTCATGAAACCACCCAGCTGAAAGCCTTCAATAATAACTAACATCCATCGGCTGCTTACTATGCACCAAGCACTCTTTTGAATGCTTTGCTTTCAAAATATATTTATTGAATGCTCAGAGCAGTCCTAGATGATAGTTCTACAGTGGTCAGGGAATTTACGCAAGGCTGAAAGCTAGAACGCAGAGCCACTGGGCTCCATGTTCCCCACTATAGCTTCACACCACATTTCAATGGTTCCCAGCACCGTTCGGGTAGTGCCCTGAGTGCTCAGCTAAGCTCACAAGGCTGTAGGTGATCTGGCCAGCTCTATGGCCTTCTTCTCTCGACTCCTGCTCACAAAATATTTGCTGTTGCCCAAACACCTCTGCTCCTCGGCACTTGTCCTTTTTGCTGCATCTTATTGCCTCCTCTGGTCCTTCCCCCGCCCCACCTTCTTCGTACCTCACTAACCCCATTCATCCTGCAAGGCCTGCTCAAGTGTCCCCTCCCCTATACGGGTTTCCCCTTTCCTTGCTCCCGCAGTACCAGCGTGTACCCCTGTCACTGTCATCACACTTCTGATGCCATTTGCTTGTTTGTCTGTGCCCTCTCTAGAACATAAGATACCTGAGGGCAGAGACCTTGTCATGTCTGCCTGTGCATCCCTCAGTGCTTAACCCAGAAACTGGCACATGGCAGGGCCCCAATAAACGTTGGATGGATGGATGGATGGATGGATGGATGGATGGATGGATGGATGGATGATGGATGGATGGATGGATGGATGGATGGATGGATGGACAGTGAGATGACAGGTGGGTAGATGGGTAGATGAACAACGAGATGAACAGGCAGACGGATGATTGGACAAACAGATGGACAGGGAGACAGGTGCTTACCGAGGAGTCTGGGTGGATGACAGATATTGTGATTTGATGGGAAGAAATGGAAGCCATGCTCTGAGCCAGTCTCTCCTGTCCCCATGTCCCGCTTCCTGTCTCGCCCCACCTCCCACAGCTTTTTCTGAACCCTATGAGTGTGGATGGGGCTACTTTACTGATCCTGTCCATCAAGAGGAACCCCAAATCCAAGATGGAAAAGCTTGACATTTCCGTAAGTAATCGAATGGTAGTTGCTCGCACTGGGAAGCAACCAGTTACCATGACCACTCTGTGTCAGCAGGCACCAATAGCTCCCTCCCTCACAGGCCCTCACACAAATGCTCCATGAAAATATCACTCCTTTTGGAGTACAACTCTGCTCTTTCCAGGGGTCCTTTCAACAGGAGTAGCCATTCACAATGTGAAATCATCTACCAGTTCCTGGGAACCCAGGACCTGAGCACCAGAGAGAGGGCCTGAGAGTAGAGATAAGAAAATGACAGAAACAAAGGCGGGAGGACCCCAGAACAGAATTGTTGACTGTCAGCTTTGCTGAGAGATGGCCCTGGATCCCAGAATGGTTCCAGAATCACAGGAGTTTTAGAATCTGAGTAGCAAAACATGGACAAGCTTTTATTTTCATTTCATAACTTAGCCTACTTAGAGTAGTATTTGAGAGTAAAACTCCCTCGATGGATGAGAAAAGCCTGAGGAAGTGACTTCACTCTGCCTGAATCATGCTAAAGGTGGTAGCTGATAATAACTATATCCTATGCTTGTCTACCATTTTATACTCTTTTTTTCTCCAAAGTAATTTTGTATATGTCAGCCTATTTGATCCTACTCTGGGAGGGAGGTAGAGCGTTTTGTGTCCCAGAGCTGCTGTGGCAAAGTACAACGAACTGGGTGGCTTAAACAATAGAAAGTTATTGTCTCACAGTTCTGGTAATAGAAGTCAACATCAAGATGTTGGCAGGGTTAGTTCCTTCTGAGGGCTGTGAGGGAGAATCTATTCTGTGCCTCTCTCCTAATGTCTGCTGGTGGTTAGCAATTGTTGGCAACCAGAGCTGGTTGTAAGGTACAGACCCAGGCACTGCCTTGGGGTTTCTGAGGGAACATTAGAAATAATGCAGTTTAGGCCACAGATGGCTTATAAATCCATGAGCTAAGATCACACTGGCATTGAACAAGCCTACCAGAACAAATAGGTCTGAATTAGCCTTTTCCTTCCCTTTTGTCAACTATGCTGCCATAACTCTAAACGGTACTGGAATTCCTTTGTTGTAGATACTTCTAGAACTTTCTCTAGAATATCTATAATACAAAGGGAAGGGTAAGTTTTCAGCCCTTAAGCACAAGTTTAATTCTTTAAAAGGCAAAAGATACCCAGAACCACACCTGAGGAATGAAGCAGGTTGTTGATGAAACCTGTGGAGGCCAGGTTTGACCAAAGCGTATTTCATAAAACACCTTTTCTCCTGTGTCCTATAACCCAGTTCTGAGGACACTTCACAAAGGGGAGTTCCCAATGCGTTTTGAGCCATGACTGGATGGTTGGAATGAGGGATCTTCTTCCAGGGCACCTACTCTGAAGACCAACACTGGTGTAGAAATCGACACTTCATGGCACTGGTTTTGGGACCCGTCTCACTACCCTGTAGCTGGGCCTCATCTGTCACACACAGACACTTATGCTCAGAGCTGAGATGACAGTATGTGACAAGCCCTCAGCACTCAACTAGAACATCTGATCAATCACGGGGGAAATGTACAAGTCAAACCACAAGCTCGGAGAAAAGGTGAACTTCCCGAGTATCAGAGCAGCACTGCAGAACAAACTGGAAAAGACAAAACGCTCTGACTTGGGCTTGGGCAGGCTGGTGGTCTGGGCAGGGAGATGGCACAGTGGTGATGCCCTCCTCATGATGGCTCCCCTCTCTTCCTGCCTCAGAATGTGCTGGTGTCCGAGCAGTTCATGAAAATGTTAGATGGGGTGCATGCTGTCCATCCCCAGCTAGATGTGGTATACAAGACAACATAAGACTTCTGTCAATAAAACCATCTTCCTGTGAACAAACCCTGTGAAACTGATCCAGGTAAGCCCCTGCTTTCCGTTCAGAACCCCCAAGGATCCCAGGAGAAAGCTGTCCTCTGGCTCCAAATCAGCTATCTAGAGTCTCCCCTCCCCCACAGGGTCTGAGACAAGGGATGTCTCAGACATGGCACAATCCCTGTGAATTTCGGATCCCTCAGCAGTGCTCCCCGACTCCCAGAGGAAGGGAGCTGCTGAGAGCTGGCTGAAGTGGGAGCGGCTTGGAACAGGATGGTTTCTACCAGCCAGGCTCCTCCCCTTTCCCTTGTAGGACCGAAGGCAAGTTACTGAAGCTTTCAGTACTTCAGTGTCTTCCCTTTTAAAATGGGTGTAATGATAGCACCTACCCCAGCAGGGCTGCAGTGAAGATTCAGTTCTATAATATAAATGAAGTGTTTAGAACAATGCCTGGCATATAATAAGCACCCAATAAATGTGGGCTCTTTCCAATAGCTGGTAAGGATGCCAAGATGCCCCTGTGGTCAGGACAGCTATTTGGTGGCTTCAGCTACAAAGGGACCTTCAAGTTCTTTGTATTAGTGGTAACCTGGCTCAAGCCTTAGGTTGTCTCTGGCAATCACAGGAGACAGAAGTAACAGTGAAAGTTTAAAAAAAAAATCAGAGAATATTAGAGCTGGAAGGGATACTAGGGCTCCTCGGTCCAATTGCCTCGCAGGGCAGCAAGCAGCCCCAGGCCTGGTGTTTCTGCTGCTGGCTGTCACCCCGAGGTGAAGGAGACAGACCCGCTGCTGGATGCAGACCAGTTGCTACCCAAGGAAGTGGGAGTGGGGATGATGACATGCAAGTGTGGGTTCTGCTGGTGTGTGCCCCTGGGGTTGCTCCCGGACCCTGCTTGGTCTGCACTGCACCGTAGCTTCCAGGATTAAATCCAAGAGCTCTTGCTTGAAAATGACTATTGTGTGAAAAGTTCTAGAAGGCAAAGTGGTATCAAGGATCTTTACAGGTCAGATGACCTCAGGTGGAACCAGGGGAAACCTGTTTTTCAAGGAAAGCAGGATACTCCAGTGAACAGGAATGGAGTTATCTGGTGCAAAGTGAGGGGCCCTCCCTTTGTTTAAAACAACACAGAGAAGGGATCTCCCAGTAGAGACCAAACCGGACATTCAGTGTGAACCATAGTCCTTCCCCTCAGGGGGCCAACGATCTGGTTGGGAAGATGGGACACATACAGTAACTTCTAATAGAGAGTGGCATGTGATAAATAAGAAGTAAGTGACAAGGCAGCAAATATCATCAGAATCCAAATTAGAGGTCATATAAAATGTGGCAAACAGAACAGGATGCTTCCCAGCCGAGAGCCCATCAATAGACAATTGGATAAAGAAGAGGTGGTACATTTATACAATGGAGCATTACGCAGCCATAAAGAAGAAAGAAATCTTACCATTTGCAATAACATGGATGGACCTAGAGAACATTATGCTAAGTGAAATAAGTCAGACAGAGAAAGACAAATGCCATGTGATTTCACTTATATGTGGAATCTAAATAACAATATAAACAAAAAAAATAAACAAACAGACACATAGGTACAGAGAAAAAAACTGATGGTTCCGGACGGGAGGAGGGTTGGGGAGCTGGGTAAAAAAGGGGAAGGGATTAAGAAACACAGCTGGCAGTTACAAAATAGTCACAGGGATATAAAGTACAACATAGGGAATATAGTCAATAATATCGTAATAACTACTATGTATGGTGCCAGGTGGGTACTAGACTTATCAGGGGTGGGGGAGTCACTTCGTAAATTATATGAATGTCTACCTACTATGCTGTACACCTGAAACTAATAATATTGAATATCAACTGTAATTGAAAAAAATAAAAATTAAAAAAAGAAAAGAAAAGAATGCTTCCTGCCAGAGGTGGGGTTGGGGAAGGTACTTGAAGAGCAGGAAGGATTCAGGTGAGCAGTGGCCAAGGGAAGAGTTCTGGAAACAGGAGTCCCACCAGCAAAGGCACAGAGGTGGGGCTGCATGCCGTGTGGGGGGGGAGGGGAACAGCCACATGGCGTCCTCAGAAGAGTCAAGCTGGAAAAGGAGGCTGGGGCAGGATGTAGCAGTCCTCAGATTGTAGGTCCGGAGTCCGGTTTGATTCCATAGGGAGGAGGGAGCCAGCACAAGTTGAGCAGTGGGTGTGGTATGAACCCAGCAGGGCTGAGGCATGGAAGAGGGAGATGAACTAAAGGGGCTGACAACCAATGAGGACACTGTTGTAGTATCCTAGAGGTGGGGTGACAACTTGGCTGGGGATGACAGTGGAAGTGGAGGGACAGATGTAAGAGATATCACTTGGTGAAGTCTTTTTAAAGAGTATTTTTAAACTATGCTAACGTAAGTGGAGCATCTCTAGCACTTGGAGAATGGTTAGTTGTGTGGTGCATGTGGGCGTGAGTGTGTTGAGAGAAGGGAGGTCTGTGGTGATAGGAGACAGCCAATGGTAACCCCACAACTTCAAGCCCAATGGACTAAAAGGAAGGTCGTGACTGCCAGAGGTAGGGACGCCCAGCAGGGAAGACGGGCCGCCCGCAGGCTCTGCCCCCCTCCCTAACCCCAGTGCTACCCAATCTAGCCCTTCCTCCTCCACTTTTCAAGCCCACTGAATTTCTCCCTATTCTTTTTTGTCAGCAGTTCTCTTAACTGCAGGCCTGTGCACACACAGGTCTGTCTGCCTGGAAAACCCTTTCTCCTGCCCTCTGTGCCTCACTCACTCCGATTCACTTTCTAGGTCTCTACTAAAGTGTCACCTCCTTGGGCAACCCTTCTAAGATTCCCTACTCAAGAGTAAATGCCCTTGCCATATGCCCCACAGCCCTCCGCTTTACACTTTCACAGCAAGACTGTGAACCCTCCAGGACAGGAGATTCATTGGAGGGTGCTTATTACCAGCACCTACCAAAGTAACAGATCAAGTTTCTTAGTTGTTGACCACAGAATCCACTCTGACTCGGTTAGGCGGGGAGGGATATATTACCAGACATAGACCACAGAAACATTGGGAGGGCTGAAGAAACAGACTCTTGGTTTAGATTCCAGAAATGGCTCCCCAAACACCCCAACTGAGTTGCCAGGATGACTGCTGCTTCTGCCAAGGTCAGGAAGCTGCCCAACCAGGAATCACCCACTAACTCAGAAAGCTACCCCCACAGCTGCCCACGGCCTGCTCTCTCCAAGTCAGACCTCTCACACGGAGGTTTCACAAAGTGCTTGGCAAAGTCCATCCCATTCTGACCCCTAGCTACAACAGAGTTTGGGGAATGTCCATTTTTAGCTTTCTAGCCTCTGCTTTTATAGAGAGGCATGCTATGAAGGAACCGGAGTGGGTGTTGAGGGCTCACTGTGGTGTGTGCCACGGCACTCAGTCACTGTTTGCAGAAACTGCAGGGTCGCCCCAGGAGGAGCAAGGGCTCCCAGCACAGCACCAGGCTCCCCAGCCCAGGGTTCCAGTGCTGGGGGGAGAAATCCCCATAATTTCTGGCTGTGAAAACAAGCAGAGATTGTGGCTGGGTGAGACAAGAGAGGCTCGAGTCCCAGGTGCTCCTCGTAAATGGACCGCCTTACTTACTTGCCAACAGACTCACTTGCTCTGAGCTCCAGCACTGGGGCAAAAGCTTGAAAGGTGACGGGGACTTCGGGGAGGAACTGCATTGTCTGGCCTCAGGGTGACGGTTGGAGGGGCAGCTTTCTCCCAGACAGAGGAGCTGGTAGAAACCGTTTTTTCTTTGTTGAGCCCTCCCTCTTCCCTCATGCAGACACAGGCAGCGGCCAATTCTGAGTATCCACCAAACTGGCTATGCCGTTGTCTCCACCCTGGTGATTCTGAGACCACGCCCCCACCCAACTTTCAGGTGCACCTGAGCCGCTTCCAATGGCTTTTTCGTACAAACTGCCTACATTGGCTCAAGCTGCAGACTTTCCTAAAGTCTCTCAAATGTTCACAAAACCCAAACAAGCAGCATCTGGTTTCAGCATGTCCCATACCGCTGGCTGAGCAGCCCCAAGCCCGGAACTAGTGGCCGCCAGCCTGGGTCCGTGGCTTGGCCTCTCAGGGCACCTCCAAGCACAGCATGGGCGGCCATCTGCAGATTGCTTTGTGGCTCATGCCAAGGGGCCCTGGGCAGGGCACAGACTGGGCTGAAGTTGGCCTACAGGGGGTCCCTGGGGCTGGTATGCCCAGTGGCCAGCTTGGAACAAAGCTGGAGCATCACCCGCCACCTCCAAGGATGACACACCACAGGGCACACTGGCATGAGAGCCCTGCTAAAGCAAATCCTGCTCCACGGGGTCAGTCCCTGAACGACAGCCCCTTCCCTGAAGACACGGGCAGTCTCACAACCGATGAGCCCGAGGGTCAGTCCCTCTTACTGATGGGCAAACAGCAACCAAGGCTTAACTTTAACAGGAGGACACACAACCCACACAAGGGACATAGAGCACCTGGCTCTAGTGACCAGGAAGACTGTGCCGCTGGGCCCCACAGGACACCTACTACATAAGGCCACTCTACTAAGACCAGGAGACATAGCAGCCCTACCTAATACATAGAAACAAACACAGGGAGGCAGCCAAAATGGGAAGACAAAGAAACATATACCAAATAAAAGAACAGAACAAAGCTCCAGAAAAAGAAGTAAACAAAATGGAGACAAACAACCTACCAGATGCAGAGCTCAAAACATTCGTTATAAGGATGTTCGGTGATCTCAGGGAGAACTTCCACAAAGAGAACTTTCAAACATCAAATGGAGACAGAAAACAGAAAAAAGAACCAGTCAGAAATAAAGAATACAGTAACTGAAATGAAGAATACATCACAGGGAATCAACAGTAGATTAGATGACGCAGAGGATCAAATCAGTGATTTAGAAGAGAAAGTAGCAGAAAACACCCAAACAGAACAGCCAAGAGAAAAAAAGAATCCACAAAAATGAGAACAGTTAAAGGAGTCTCTGCAACAATGTCAAGCTTACCAATATTTGCTTCATAGGGGTACCAGAAGGAGACGATAGAGAGCAAGGAATTGAAAACCTGTATGAAGAAACGAAAATGGAAAACTTCTCTAACCTGGTGAAGGACATCGATATTCAAGCCCAGGCAGCACAGAGTGTCCCAAACAAGATGAAGCCAAAGAGGCCACACCAAGACACATCATAATTAAAATGCCAAAGGTTAGAGACAAAGAAAGAATCTTAAAAGCAGCAAGAGAAAAGCAGTTAGACTGTTAGCTGATTTCACAACCCAAGCCACTTCCAAAGGCTTTTTCATGCAAACTGCCTGCCCGGGCTAGTGCTGCAGGCTTTCCTAAGGTCAGCCCAGGCCCAGCAGTTGATCTCCACCCGCTCCTGTCCCAGGCATGCCCTCAGATGTCTATAAGGCACCCTGGCTGGTTTGGTTTGAGCTCCAGGGGCCACCTTGTCTGCATTTCATTAGATCTGACCTCCCCCATCTCATCTACACTGCACCTGCACAGTGGGCTGCCTTTCCCTGGATCCCAAGGCCGGCCCCACTGTTTACCCTCCTTCTCATCTCCCATTGGCTCACTCATCCACGCTTCAGTCTCAACCACCTGTTGCTGGCGTTGGGACCAGATTCTGGGGACACAGTGCTCATAGCAGATAGGAGGTGACACAAGGGAGCAAAGGGTTAAGCCTTGACATAGTGAGAGAGGTAATGGGGTGTGTACCAGGTACCACAGCAGCCCAAAGAAGATGTGTCACTCAGGCAGGGGGTGTCCATAGACATAAAAGAGAGGACAGAGGGGCAGCAAGTACCAAGTACTGAAGTGTGAGCCGAGCACGGTGTGTTGGAGATCTGTGGGTAATTGACCTCGGTGGTAGTTAATGGGGTGACGCAGTTTGTGACTTAGGCTGAATTCCTTGACGAGATAGAAAAGGATTATGATAATGGTAACAATGATAACCAACACCGTGAGTCCTTACCATGTGCCAAGCACTGTGCCAGTCACCAGACAGGCACAGGTGCTGCATTCTCATTGAGTGCAACAGCAGTGCTAGGATCACCCACCCCTGTGCTATAAATGATGGAACTGAGCTTTAGAGAAGGGAAGCACAGGCGTTAAGTGCTCACAGCCAGAAAGGGACAGCAGTGGCCTTTGAACCCAGGTCTACGTGGTTCTAAACCTGCTCTACCTCGTTGGACCTCCTCTCCAAAGCCACAGAACCCCTCTGGGTCTGCCAGTTGGGACTCCCATGGGGTCTTGCAGCGTCATATCTTGCAGTGTCCTTAAGGGGCTTCATAGAGGAGACCCCGTCTGGTCCTGCCCTGCAAGCCTTCTCCCAATACCTCTGTCTTCTGCCTCGATCAGCATCTCCCATGGAGAGAAGCCACAGCACAGACAGGAGGGGCAGATTGACCCTTCTGTAAATCCTGCTCTTGGTAAGCATGGGGCCATACGCAGGGCTCGCAGTCTCCAAGTCTTTAGAATAGGGTGATAATCACAGCGCCCAAGAGGGTTTTGTAAGGTCAGGTGGGGACAATGCACTGAAGAGGTGAGCACGTGTCATACAGCAAGGGGACCCACCCCTCGAGATGGCTCAAGCTTGCACACCATCATCTCCCACTCCCCATGCCTCTGTCCTGAACCTGCCCATCTGCCCTCCTGAAAGTGGTGCCTCTTGTTCCTTAGGATGCTGGTGGGAAGTGCCCAAGGCAGGGGTCAAGAAACCAGGTTCCAGGTCCAGCAAATCCTTCTGCTTTGCGGATGAGGTCAAGTGGCCATCAAAGAGGCGATACTGGGACCTGGGCCTCTGAGTTTCAGGAACTGAGTGGGGGGCTCTCATGGGCACCTCAAATTGCCCCTGAGATCACATACTGCAGCTCTATTAGTTCTGACTGAAGAGCAGAGTTGTATTTTTATCGTTGCATGAATTTCTGATTTTCATTTTTTGTTAGAAACAATATCTACTTGTAAAAATTCTGAATACAGAGAAGTATAGCAAGGAGAAAATGAAGGGCCCCTTTTATCTCACTCCCCTCCCACAGCTCACTCTGCCTCCCAGAGTTACCTCATGAACTATTTCAGGTGCATATTTCTATATCTTTTCCCACATACTTGCAATCAAGGTGTGTGTGTGTGTGTGTGTGTGTGTGTGTGTGTGTGTGACATAATGGTTAAAACATGGGCTCTGGAGCCAAACCACCTGAGTTCCAATCCCGGCTCCACTCCTGTGGAACCTTGGGCAAGTTACCGAATCTCCCTACACCTCACTTTCCCCAGCTGTATTATGGGACTAAGAATAGTACCCATGGCATAAGAATTTTTGAGGATTAAGTGAATGAATGTTTATAAAGCATTTAGAACATTACCTGGCATGTGTTAGGCTCAGAGCACACATATGTTTTATTATATATTACACATATATTACACACACACACACACACGCACGCACACACACAGTTTCTTATTTATCATAAATAGATGCATACCAGCACGTTTCTCTGCACTTGCTTTGTCTTACAGTATATCTGGTGATCTTTCCATGTTAGTACATTTAGAGCTATCTCAGTTTTTTTAGCTGCCACATGGTATTTCATAATATAGAAGTCTTGTAATTTAATCTCATTTTTATGGATATGTAAGTTATTTCCAATGCTTTGCTACTACAAATAATACTGCTACCAACATCCTTTGTATACAGTGCTTGCAGACAGTTGTTGTTTCTCTAACATGGGATCGGTGGAGCAGACCCAGCTGGGCCGAAGGGTGTGCACATTCTGAATTTAAATCTATTGCCAAACCCTTGTCAACAACTTAAACCAGCTCTTTACTCCATTCTCATGCTGACACCAAACCTTACCCATGTTCGGTGCTCTGCCAAGCTTAGAGATGGGTTTACAAATGACCTCGCTTGGAGTTGAGCTTGTCTAAACATTCTCGTTAATCAGCCATGAGGTTGCATTGGTGCTCAGCATTATCTCCTTACCTTTCAAACCAGTTTCTTGAAATGGTGAAGTCATAGCAACAAGTCTGGCCTGGAAAGAAGTCTCAGCAACAGAGAAGTCCTGGCAAGTCGGACGGTGGCAGGGAGGAAGCGAGAGCTGGCTGAAACCTCAGTGGACACTCACCAAAGCTAAGACTGTCAGCGAGCCAATAAAGCCTGGCTTGGTCTTGGTGTCTCTAGGCCGCTGGTGGTGTGCCCTTCACCAGGGGAGCACCCACTGGTTTCTGCGACTACCAGGGAGAGCGTCCTTGGCGGCCTCTTTAAGAACCACGAAAACAAATTGGGAATGCAACGGGGTTGCTAGGTGGCAGGAAAAGAGCAGTGGGGAGGAGGTCAGTGCACTAAGTGGTCGTCATAGTAATTGTAAACTGTGTCAAGGGGAGAGATTTCCGAGATGCCGGAGGCAGTGGCAGAGGGAACAGATGCTCAGGAAATGAGGACAGGGCCCTTTAGAAACCAATGCCCAGGGGTCACGTGGACAGAGCCCAGGATGGGAGAGAGACCTGGCCTCTAGTTGAGGCCCGGCACTGCCTGGCTACCTGAACTTGGAGCTTCATGGCTCCACCTGAGAAGTGGAAGAGCTGCAATTAAGGCTTTCCAGTCTGTTGCAGGGCCCTACCATTCTGCATTTCTTTTTTAAATTCCTTGGGAAACTGGGGAGACATGAAGAACTTAGCAAAAGAAGAGCAAGAATAGTCAAAACAGCATACGCGGAGCAGGGGAGACAGTGGGGGCTGGTGGTGGGGGGTGGGTAGCTTAAATGATTTTCATTAACCTTGGCAGTCTTTGCGGATGGAACTGTCTCGTACATCTCTGTAGCACCGTGTGATGCCTGGTATATAGTAAATGCTCAATAAATACCTATGGCAAGAACAAACACATTCACCTGGCAATTGTTTGGGGCAAGTGGTGGAAAATGGGACTGTTTGGGCGAGCTCCAGGAGCTCACACTTTAGCGCACCAGTGGCGTGCCAGAATGGCGTCTAGGGATCAAGTCACCAGTCCTTGGGTCTTACTTTGCTGCACCCAGGCTGGGGGCAATGCCCTGGGGGCAGAATCATTATTGGAAATAATTTATGTCCCCCTCCCCACAGCATATTTCCTCTCCCCTTTCCCTTCCTCATTCAAGGGTTTATCCTGAAGTTGAACTTCCATTAATTGGGTGGTACAGGGGCTCAGAGTCAAAATTAGGATGATAAAGAGAAAATCAAGAAATGTGATAAGGAGTTTGTGGGATGAAACTCACGTCTACCACACCCATCAGGGTATGTAGATGTTTTTGCTCCAAGTCCCCAGTAAATCAAATCCATTTGAAGTCACGGACCATGTCTTTTACGTCTATTATAATCCATAAAATTCTCCATCAGGTCTAATCGCTGCTGGGGTCTGAGTGGAACCCTGAGGATAATGAGGCCATGAAGTTCAAAATTTGTTATGGACTGTAGGTTATATAGATCAATAAAAACTGCAAAGGTTTCTTTTGCATAAAAATGAAAAGGCAGCAGCTTTTTAATCAAACGTTTTTTGCTTTGGTAGCTACTGGGGAATGATGGAGATAGGGAGAAGCTAAAATTGGCCCCCCACCACCCCAGAACCTCCAGGACACCCTTTGACGCTGCCATCCCCAAGTAAATAAAGGGCCTCCAAGCCAAAAACCTGCCTGCAACAGCCCTGGAGCCTTCCCACTGCTGGAGTAATTCCTACTTGTGGCCACTAGGTGTCAGGTCATCTCCAAAAGTCCTTGTGAGGGCTGTTCCCTGAACTCGCACTGCTTCCCCCTCTGCAGTAAACTTTCTCTGATCTCCCAAAATTCTGCCCGCCAGGAGCCTGGCATGACATCTGAACCCCAAAGGGCCAGAAGCCTGACACCTAGGCAGACCTCTCCAAGGCTTATTGTCCTCATTTCGAACCAAGTTTACTAACAGCTACTTCCTTGTGAGGAAGAAAATCAGGCACCAGGTAAAAGCACCAAAAACATTCAGTCCCTCCCCACCCCCCACCCCGCACCAGACAGCCCAGCCTGGAGCTGGGCAAGACCAGAAGAGATGTGCTCCATGTTTTTTTTTTGGGGGGGGAGTTGGGGGTACTGCACAATGCATGCCACGCTCTCTGACAGACGGCTGCCTCACACTTTATCAGCCTGCCAAGTCTGGAGGCCGGCAGGCAGGAGGACCTCAGCAGGAGCTCAAGACCAAGGCAGAGGTAGAGGGAACGATGGTTGAGAGGCGCTGGCCCACAAGCCCAGCACTGAAGGGGATCAGTCTGCATCCGGGAAACAGCGCCCTCCTGCCACGCCCAGCTCAGTGCGGCCTCATGCACTCTCTGTATCCTCACAGTGACCTTGTGCAGTGAGGTGTTATTATCCTCATTTTACAGTTGGGGAAATGGAGACATGGAGAAGTTAAGCATCTCATCTAAGGCCTCCTGCGAGGAAGTGGCAAGGCCAAGATTCAGACCCAAGATTCAGGCGATATGGCTCTGGCTCCCTGAGGTCTTAACCAGTGTGCTTCCTGCCCCCTCTGTGGATTCCATGCAGCTTCCTATCAGCAAGGGGGAGGTTAAATG
Source organism: Rhinolophus sinicus (assembly GCF_036562045.2). Classification (NCBI taxonomy): domain Eukaryota; kingdom Metazoa; phylum Chordata; class Mammalia; order Chiroptera; family Rhinolophidae; genus Rhinolophus; species Rhinolophus sinicus. Next base: position 22,367,497 of record NC_133753.1, on the reverse strand, counting down.
CACTTGCTCTGTTTACATCCTTTCTGCAACAAAGTGAGGAATAACTGCATTGGTAAGCACGCATGAGCTCTAGGCCAGGCTGGACGGGCCAACGGCAAAGCAGATGGTGACACTCTATTGTGGCCAATTTCTCAAGGTCAGGTTAATATGCCCTCCCCATCGCTCTGCATTGCTCAGAAATTGTACCAGGAGCGATAGGGTGGGAGAAGAGAAGGAAACGTGTGGAATATCTCTGTGTGCCAGAATTGTAAAGCGGTTAAGCATGCAAATTCTGGCACTTGACTGTTCTGGGTTTGAATTCTGTCTGGCTTCATCAATTTCCAGCTCTGTGACCTTGAACAAGTCACTCAACCTCTCTGAATCTCAATTTCCTCATACATAAACAGAAATGATAATGGTACCCCCTCCCTTGTAGGGTTGCTGTGAAGATGTCATGAAATTTTGCATGTGAAACACTGAACCCAAGGCCCGGCACACAATAAGTGCTTAATATAAACATGACCTTCCTACAGTGGAGTTCCACTCCTAAGAGGGAGAGGTGCGGGGAGCTGTAGGTCCAGCAGGGCACATCAGGAGCCAAACTGAGCAGCCATCTTTGAAACAGTCCAATACTGGGGTCTTTGAAACACGGATGGAAGCATTCCAAAGCCATTCAGGCTTTCGTTTAAGGCTTGCATAAAATCAAATGAATTTTTCCAGAATCTTAAGAATTATAAGGAGGTAGGAGGCCACGAAGAACAGCTCTGTGTGGGCAATGCAGGGGACACAGTGGACACCTGGCATTTTTCTTGGCTGCTGAGGTCTGAATCCCCTTCCTGGGCTGGGGATGCCCCACCTTACAAGTTTCAGGAGGGGCAGCTGTGACTTGCAACTGGGACACAGGACCATGCCTACACCAGACACTCACTCTGGGCTAGATTCAGGAGCTGGCGTCCCAAAGAACCAAGGCCACAGGGAATTCCCTCTGGCAGCTGTGTCATTACAGCTGGATGGAGCCCTCACAGTAGTTGGATGCTGGTGGGCTTGTTCAGGGTCCAGGACCTGTGGGTCAGTGGTGCAAGCTGCATCCTCTGGTGTGTGGCCGAGGTGGCAGCTGCGGTGTCCTCAGGAGACCAGGCTACCTTGTCAAACAGAGGACTTGAGATTAGGTTTGTTTTGTTTTGTTTTAAACAAAAGAAAACAATGATTGGCAAGGCAAGCTTTTGTCCTAAACACTGGCTGCCTACCAATGGCCTTGAACTAGAGAAGAGAAACAGTTCTCCTTCCTGAAACAGACATCCTGGAGGGGAAGGGAAACCGAGGACAGCTTGGGGGGCGGGGGTGAGTATGAGGGGATAGAGGGTGTGGAGGGGGCACCTGGGGCCCAGTGGTACCTTTTAAGGAGGGACTGTGCTGTGACACTTTGAGGGCTGTTTTTGTTGCTTTCCACCTCGTTAAGGAGTCTTGATGAATTGGTGTGGGACTGGCGGACTGCCTGCTGTGGTGACTGGATGAATGAGACAGAACTCCATGAGTGCGCACATGTGTTATGGGAGAATCAAAAACATAATGGATCTTTTTCCCAGTTTCTGGCCCCAGAGCTTTAAAAAGCCTTGGAATTTCCTGAAAGGAGTATCTGTTATGCTAATGAGGTGACTCATGGTGAGCCCCTAGCTAGTTTCTGGATGGGGCTGGTCACCAGAAAGACCAACCACTTGAGCAGAGGTTGGGACTTTCAGCCAACAGAAGGAGAGGGGGTTGGAGATTGAATTCAATCGTGCAGCCAGGTCAATCGGTCATGCCTATTTAGTGAAAACTCTAGACTCCTCTAGGCTCAGGGTCACTTCCTGGGGTGAGAACACATCCACATGTTGGGAGGGTGGTGCCCTGACTCCACACGGAGAGGGCAGAGGGCACGGAAGCTCTGCACTCCCTCCCAGATCTTGCCCTGTGTGTCTCTTCATTTGGTTGCTCCTGAGTCATGTCCTTTATAATAAAACTGTAATCATATGTATAGCACTTTCAGTGACTTCTGTGAGTCATTCTAGAGAATTATCTAAATTGGGGCGGGGGGGGTGGGGGAGTCATAGGAGTTCCCTAATTTGGAGCTGCCTGGTCAGAAGTGCAGGTGTCCTGGGAACCCCATTTGCAGCTGGTATCTGAAGTGGAGGTAGTCAGTCAGTGGGAGGACTGAGCCCTTAACCTGTGGATTCTGAGACTAACGCTGGGTGGTTAGTGTCAGAATTGAAATGCAGTACACCCCAGGGGGTGTCACCTCAGGTGCCACAGAAGTGGAACAAGTGTGCACAAAAAGCATGCTCAAATTTGAATTACAGAGACATGGTGTGTGTGCTCGAATATGTCCCTGCCAAGTAAGAGGTTGTCTGTGCCCAACAAGAGTGGTTTGCCTGTGTACTAACCCCCAGACCTCCCTGCTCTCTTTGCCAACATCTTACCAGCTGGGCTGCAGCAGGCACACTCAGCTTGTACCCTTCTCCTGGCTCTACCCCTGTATTGCCAACAGAGAGCGCTCCAGCCTCACAAGTCCTCCAATTGTGTGTGCAGTGTCAGCTCTAAAGGGTTGGGAAAAGCACAGAAAAAGAAAAAAGGAGCCCAGACTGGCTCTGGGAAATCAAATTCATATCAGGTGCCTGAAAAAGACAACAATGCAAATGGCTTAAGGGACACAGGTCACACGGGAGAAAACTTCTAGGCCAGAACTCTCAACATGCCTGGGAGCAGGTTTCTTCACTAAGGGGCAGACCCAGGTTCTATAGGGGCTGAGCTTATCTAATTTTGGGACCCACATTTTAAAAATACCATGTTAGGTATAGAAAGTGGATGCTCATTTAAAATGAGGGGGGAAATTACAACAAATGACACATTTTTAAAAATTCAACAATGACATAAACCTCAAATCCTCCCAGGGCCTTGGAAGGGGCCTCATCGAGTGAGGGTCCCAGCAGCTTGTGTCTCCTCACATTCTCAGTAAGGCTGCTGTCATGCAGGGTCCCTGGTCCCCTACTCCACATAAGAATGCAGGATAGGGTGAGGCCAAAAAGGAACACCCACGGAGCCATGGATAACGGGTTCAGACCACTATAGTCTCTCTGGCGGCTGGTTTGCAGATACAGGACACAGGCTCCACGTGATGTGCAATCCGCTATCCACTTCTCTGCCAACCAACCAACCCTCTAGTGTAGCCACGGCAGTTATGTTAGTGGCTAATGGCTATCCGGTAACAGCTGATGGTCACCCAGCCACAGCGGATGGCCGTCTGATTACAGCTGATGGCCATCTAATAACTGAGCCAGCACCTTTCCACGTGAGGCCAAGAACCTGGAAACTGCTCTCTGGGACTCTGTCCCCACACTCCACCCCTCCAGAGTCTCTCCTCACAATCTACTCAACAAGCATCTTCCGCAAGGGGCCCTGTGTCAGGAACCAAGCTCATGAGAAAAAGTTTCAGTCCAGTTCAAGTAATGTCCCAGGGGGTATCCCTCGATGTCCACTTACTTTCTGGGCACAGCCAGGGTTCTCGGGGTACCGTGCTGGGACAATAGTGGCTCATAGCCAAGGTGCTTACAAACTCTTGACGGCAGCCGGACGAGACACAGGAAGCAAACATCCGCCTGCACCCCAACATGGAGTCCTCCTGCACCACAGTCTCGCTGGCGGCCGAGCGAGACACAAGAAGCAAACATCCGCCAGTTCTACTACATAGTGATATGTTCCCAGGCGCACAGTCAGACGATCCATCAAATCGTGTATTGAAGGTACTGCAACGTGCAAAGGTGGCATCACCTTATTTAACTCCCTATAGTCCACAGTCATTCGCCAGGTCCCATCTGGCTTCTTGACAGGCCATACTGGGCAGTTAAAGGGACTGTGGGTCGACCTCACAACATGTGCCTTCTCCAATTCCAAAATTGTATGACCAACCTCCTCCTGCCCTCCTGGCAGGCGGTACTGTCACACTGTAACCACGTTTGGGGCTACGGCAACACTTGAGGAGGGTGGTGAGCATGCCCGCGTGTCACCGCTTTCACCACCCGGATCCGGAGACAGAACTCTCCCACCGACGTCTGTAAACTGAGGCCATGTAGCATGTCCACTCCTAGAATATACTCCAGAACAGGGGAGACATAAACCTTGTAGGTACGAGGGGGAAGCCTACCTCTACCCAGTGGTAAGGAAACGGTTTTTACCATCACAGTCTTTCCCCCGTAGCCATCAATGCAGATTGCTGGTCTGGGGAACAGTTCTGGGTTCCCATAAACAAGACTGCAGTCTGAGCTGGTGTCAACTAGGGCCACTTTTGCACATTAGAAGGGGACCAATGTATGGACAGTTCCATGTGGGGCCTCCGGTCCCCGCTTGTCCCCTCTGACCGGGAACCTTGTCCCCACCCCTGTCCCCCAATCAAGCTGAAAGGAGTCTGCCTTAAGCGGCCACATGAAGTCCTGGAGGGACACGGGTCACACTTTCCTGGACTTCCCCTTTGGGCTTCGCTGGAATTGCTGTTCCGGACACAACTATTTCCAAAGTTCCAATAAGAGTGCGTTGGGTTGTCAGTTTATTTTTTCCTGATCGACCCCTGCTGCCACAAGATCAAGCCACATCTGTGCGCGTTACTCTCTGAGGCCCGTGACCTCACCCTCTTGCTTTTGACTTGGGCTTCCAGGCCTTGACTTCTCGGACCTCATGTCTTAACTTCCCTTGCCGCTGGCTTTCAACATCCCCCAGGGTGGCCATGGCAATGGTAACTTCATGGATCTGCCACCCCACATAGGGCGTAAGAATGGCAACCAAGGATCCAAAAGCACTCCCAGGGGCAGTATCCAAAACCAGATCTCTCAAGCTGGTTGTAAACCGCTTGTCATTGGCCCCCGCATATTAGGGTTGAACATAGCGTGTTTCATACCCATTTCACGGATGATTTGAGTAAGTTCAGTATATGACTGCCATTGACTCACAGTGTCTGGCAGCTCGCCAGCCTGTCCCCATACTGTGCGTACCACAGCAGGGAGCCACTCCATTAGAGCGTGGTTGCCCTGGGCTTGGGCCAACCTATGGGAGTTCTGTAACCTTTGTCGCAGGGTTGGATGCCCAGCCATGGAGGCTAGCTTTTCCATTTTGCCTGGGGAGCAGAGAATGCTGTCTGCCCCCTCATCCTATAATTGCAGCAGCCGAGCTGGGAGCGGCTCTCTAGGGTGCTGTCGGCACCGCCTCCCCAGCTCCTGCAACTCAGTGGGAGTGTATGGGGTGTAGGTTGTGAACTCAGTCACAGCTGGGTTGCCGGCAGCAATGCCTCCATGGCCCAGAGGGTGCTCATGCTTCACCTTGTGCAGCACGATGGGCCGGGCTTGGGGGTGGGAGCTACATCGCTTCCACTCGCATTGTCCGCCTCTGCCTCATACTCTCCACTGTGGGGCTCCTCCTCCAACAGGCGGACGTGAGCTTCCAGCGCCTCCCACCGGGACACCTGGTCCGGCACCTGGGCTATTCCAGCAAGTGTTTCCTCCAAGTTACGACGCAACGCGGTGAGGAATATCCAGTCCACACCGTGGCTGTACCCTTTGCCTCCTCCAGCAACCGCTCAGCCAGAGCCTGCAAGGCCCTCTCCACACTGGCCGGAGAGCCATCCATGTCCTCCCACCCCTCCTCGGGGGTCCAACTCCTGAGAACAATGGCTACCAGGCACCACACACTGTGTGGGGGCCACACGTCCTCCTGCCCAGAGTCAGACTCCTTTCCTACCTGGTCGGAATCCTGCTCACCATGCCAGGTATCTGAATGGGTGGAGGCCTCCGTGTAAGATGTCTGCAACCCTTGGGGCCTACGGCAGCAGCAGACTACCAAAAGGAAGGCGATGCCTTCTATAGCCAAGAGAGTGGTGTGCCATCTGGAGGCTCGGGTCTCCCAGGCAGACCCCACCTTGCGTTCCCGGTGCAGCTCCTCATGGGCCTCCTGAAGCTGAGCTTTCAGACATATAAACTGTTCCGTTGCCCCTTTGGGGATTCTGGCCGGTGCTGTACCCTGCTCGCTGCACCATGTGTCATGCAGGATCTCTGGTCCAACTCCCCGCATAAGAACACAGGATATGGTGAGGCCAAAAAGGAACAGCAATGGAGCAATGGATAGGGGGGTGTCACACAGGAGACCCTGAGGGGTCTGAGCTCCCGCTCCCCACATAAGAACGCAGAAACACCCATGGAGCCATAGGTAGGGGAGTCATACCACTATATTCTCGCTGGCGGCTGGGTTGGAGATACAGGAAGCAGGAGCCACACTGTCTGCAACCCGCCGTCCTAACTGCAATCCACGCTTGCCAGCCACCATCTTCTTGCTAGCCCCCATTTGCTTCTAGCATAGTCATAGCAGTTATATTAGTGGCCAATGGCTCCCTGGTTACAGCTGACAGCCAACTAGCCACAGCTGATGACCATCCAATCACAGTTGATGGCCATTTACTACCTGAGCCAACACCTTTCCACGTGAGGCCAAGAGCCTGGAAACTGCATTCCTGGGGTCTGTCCCCACAGGGGGTCATACCACTATATTCTTTCTGGTGGCTGGTTTGGAGACACAGGAAGCAGGAGCCACACGATCCGCAATCTGCTGTCCGCTTCTCTGCCAACCAACCAATCCCCTAGCGTAGCCATGGCAGTTATATTAGTGGCCAATGGCTAACCGGTAACTGATGATGGCCGCCCAGCCACAGTGGATGGCCATCTGATTACAGCGGATGGCCACCTAATAACCGAGCCAGCACGTGAGGCCGAAAGCCTGGAAACTGCTCTCTGGGTCTCTGTCCCCACAGCTGCCCCGTCTCCATCTCCTCCAGCAGTGACCAGACACCTTCCTAATGCAGAGTCCACTTTGCTTCCTGAGCCTATCCTGCCACAAAAACAGGCTGAAAGGACACACCTTCCAAGGGTTCTGCCCTGTGAGCTGCTTGTCTCATGCCCCATGCCTCTCCTCACTGCTGTCCTTGGGGCAGCCAGCGGCAGTCACACCATGAACATGTGTGGGACGTTGTCTCTCCCTCTCTGCCACACCAGTGTGGGGGGGTCACTGCTGCCTCTATCCCCTCTGCTTTTTAAGACGCTTAAGGCAGTTCTCAGTATGTTCCTTCTTTGAGTCCTGGCTTCACAGTGGGTCATTGATCCACTTGGTCTTATTTCAAGACTGAAACCCACAGCCCCCAAAATGCTTTTGCCAAGGGCACTGTGACGCAGGAAACAGCCCCTTTTGAAATTCATGCCATGAGACCAAGTGAGGCCCCTGAGGGTCTAAGTGTACACGGAGAAGTGAAGGGACCAGAGCCCTGGGCAACCCCAGAACTCTTAATGAGGTCCATGAGGAGAACCAGCAAAGGGGACGGAGAGGGGGACACCATCAAGGAGGAGGAGACCACAGAGTGTGGGGTTCTGGAAGACAGTTGAAGAAAGCGGCCAAGCAAAAAAACTCACCCAAAGCCTTTCCCAAGCACGGTGTGAGTAGGTGGGCAGCACAAGGAGAGCAGGGCACATGTGAGGTGACAGAGGAAGAAAGGGACCGGGAGGGGCCACTCAATAGCATGCATCTCCCTACATGGCCCCACTTTTGTTACTTGCAGCCCAAAGCATCTTAAGCGATAGAGCCACCCTCCCTGTACACAGCATTATTCTGTGTGTCCACTGTCTGGTGGCACATGGCCCTCCCTTACTGGACTGTGAGTCGGGGGCTGTGTGCCCATCTGTGGATTTCCATGCTTGGCCCTGAGCCTCAGAGATATTTGGTGAATACACTTAGAGGATGGAAGAAAGAGTGAGTGGATCCCTGCGCTCAGCAGCCATGCTGTGGGGTTTCCTGAGAGCCCCTCCAGCAGACAAACCGCCCAGCAGCCTGCCAGGGCCTGGATATAAATACGTCTGGGGTGAACACCCACAGATGGGTGGGACATCAGAGGCTGAGGCTCGAGCAAAACTGAAAGCAGACGCTCCCAGTGCCCTGGGAAGGCTGAGGACTGAATTGCTCCATGGGTCAGAATGGAAGCACACTGTAAATGCCTGTGTTTCTTTCTGAAAAGGCCTCCTTATTGACACATACCAGCTACCCAACCTACACAGACGCAGACTCTTCCAGCTGCCAGGCCCCTGCTTTACAGGGCTAGGTAGGCAACAAGTCAGCCAGGAATCAGCTGTACCAGTGGAATCTCCCGTGTAGGAGGGCGCTGGTGGACCCCTGAATGGAGGTGTGGAGGGTAACAGGGCCTCATTCCCCCTCTCCCCAAGCTCCTTCCCTGAAGCCAGCTTGAGCTTGGCGCAGAGCTCCATTGCAGTTTGCTACAGGGACCGACCCTCGCCTGGCAGAAGTTTATCACGGGAGCCCTCAGGTGAGAGGGAAACTATTTCCCAGTGGTTAGGGCCGCAGGCATGGCATCAGGCTGCCTCCTTGTGTTGGAATCCTGACCCAACCCCTTCCTTCCTTCCTTCCCTCCCTCTGTTCCTTCCCTTATTATTTATGGAGGACCTACTATGTGCCAGACACTGTGTGTGGCTCCAGGGATACAGCTTTTAGCATTGCAATCGGCCAGACATGAATGCAAACCACAGCTGTACTGGATGACGTGAAGCTTAAGCCCTAAGGCAAACACTAAACAAAAACCCATGCAAACATAGCCATTATAATAACTTCTGAGAAGGAAGAGCACGATGGCTCAGGGACGTGGCAGCGGTGTGAACGGGAACCAGTTCTTCAGTTAGTCTGATTCTCATTATGTAATAATAGGTCCCATGGTGGATGGCTTTGTGAGAACCAGTGGGACACTGCACACAGACCACTCAGCCCCTGGCCAGGCCCTGCCAAAGTGTTCCGACCAGAAGGGGTGGTGGGTATTACCGTCCCTGAAGCTGGTGGCAGGCTCGAAGACTGGGAACGGGGCTGCAGAAAGGACTGCCCTGCACAGGCTGTGGCCTGAGGTGTCTGCCAGGGCAGAGCAGCAGCTGCTCTCTGGTCTCTGTTGGGCCCACCTTCCCTCTGGCCTGACATTGCCTGGCAAGTGGACCAGCACCTGCCTGTTCTCCCTGATGGCCCAGCTACCACTGCCAGCGTTACACAAAATTCCCAAGTCATTCCTGGACCCAAAAGCCCACCAGCCCCCTGGCTCAGGGGGCTGAACAGCCCCAAGAGCAGTCACCCTGCCAGGTGGTGGCTGAGCCAGCTGCTGGGCAGCAGAGACAAAGAACAAAGCAATCAGACTTGGCTGCGTGGAGGCCTGGTCTGGTGCTGGCAAAGCAACCCTGAACTCCCCCGCTCCTTCCCCTTGGGAAGAGTGACACAAATGGGGAACAGGAAGCCAGGGCAGGAACTTCTCTGCCACCTGCCACCCACCCAGAGCACGGGGGTTGGCACACCATGGGCAGCTGGGGGGAGTCCTAGATCCAGGCACGACCCCTAACCTCCCCTGATAATCTGGGATGGGTGGCACTGCACAGGATGGAGAGGCCTCAGGCCTCCCTGCTGCATCAGTTTCTCTGGGAAGAAGGTCAGGGTGAGGCATCAGACACTGGCCACCGAGGACAGTGTAAGATGTGAAGGAGCAGAGCGGGTGCGTATCTGCCCGGACCCCCTTCCAGCCAAAGTCTCAAAGACATTCTGTGATCCAGGAGAGAGATGGGGTGGGGCATAGGAGGGCCAGGGGTTTTCTGGGAGCAGGGCTGGTTTATGGGTACAACCTATGCAGTCACACAGGGCTCATTATTTAGAAGGGCCTGGAGTTTGGCTTCATGCTCTCTTGTCATTGTCTTAACAATTCTTAATAATTTTTAAACAAGTTACGCAGCTGGCCCTGTCTGAGGGTGTGGGCATTTATACATAAAGGGCCTTCCTGTCTGGGAAACAGAATTGGAAGGTGTTGGAGCGGCCAACCTATCATCCGCTGCCCCTCCCCCCTTGCCCCACCCCCACCCCTCCCCCAACAATGCCAGTGAAGGTGAAGAAACTGGAGAGGCCTCCTCTGGACTTTGGCCAGTTGGGGTTTGTGTTTCTGGAAGGAAGAAAAGAGAAAGAACAGCCCTGACCTCAACAGGATGCATGTAAGGCCAGGAAGAAAGAAGGGGAGGGGGCCAGGGAGGACGTGGCCCTCCTTCTTAGGCCCTGGCTGCCTCTTGCACAAATGGGGACTGGGGGGCACTGATGATTCCCTTCAGCTGGAACTCACCACTGGAGGAGACTGCAGTTCTGAGGCGCACAGACAGAGGGGAGCTGGGAGAGGAGGGTGGAGGCCGTGAGGCCTCAGAGCCAGGAGAATGGCTCCTCCAGGGCCTCAGCCAGCTGGGCCAGCCCAGGCCTGCTCGGGCTTCTGGTCTCCAGCCAGCAGGTAATTCAGAAATTTCTCCAGAATGCTGCTAGGACCTGCTGGCCTTGCTCCTGCGGCCTGAGCCAGCCTGCATGGGCTGGGCAGACTCCTGGTTTCTACCTCCCACAGGCCAGCCAGCTGCTCCTGTGGCCTCCCCCCTCACTCACAGCTGGTCCAGGGTCAGACAGTGCCGGGAACAGAGCTGGCAGGTGGGGAGCTGGCCCTGCGTCCCTGGCCAGGGCTGGCAGGATCCAGGCTTCACAGAAGAGGGTGAAGATGGGACCTAACCCTGTGTGTGTCGGGGAGGATGGGGAAAGGGGTGAGACTTAGGCTTGTGTGCCTGGGGCTCAGCCTGCAGCCTGGCCTGGGTCTCAGAAGCCAGGCCCAGCAGAGTCTGCACTCCCAGGCAGAAACCAGCCAGGCCAGGTGGGAGCCAGGAGCCCTGGGGCAGGACCTGTCTCAACACCCCCCACCTTCTGTCCCTGAAGCTGAGAACTGGGCCACCCAAGACTCCTTCCTCAGCATCTCCCAGGATCCTAGGTTACTAATCCCCTCACCACTAAGATGCAAATATTCCTGGGAGACTCGACTCCTGGGCCTTCCTTCAGGCTTTCATTCCTCACATGTGTGGGAAGTTTGTAGCCAGCCAACCTCAAGTAAGACCCAGAGAAAAGGGCATGGGAGGGGATTTGGTGAAACAGGCAGTGAAGACTTCCTTCTGCAGGGGAGGGGGATGGGAATAGGCAAAAAGGTGGGTGAACTTACCAGTTTCAAACTGTGTCCTGGCAGGCTTCCCTGATGTGGCACCCCCGCCCTTCACAACCACATGCCAGTCATCCGTTCCCTCCTCTCCCCGCCTTTCCTTCTTCTCCCAGCACAAGCCAGCATTAGGGCTCCCTTGGGCCCTTATACTTCTAAAGCCAGGACAGTTTCAAAGCCTCTCACAGTTTCAAAGATTTGCCAAGGCTACTTCTCTTTTGCTGCTCTGCTTCCGTGTGCCCTCCCATTGTCGCAGACAGGAAAACCAAGGCTCAGAAATGCTAGGGGAGGTCAACAGCTAAGTTATAGAGTCATAACCAAAAGGCATGGCTTCTGCTGCCAGCCTCACGGAGGGCCTCCCCGGACAGAGCAGGAAGGGCACAAAGCTCAGCAGAGCTTTGGAGTCAGAGCTGGACACAGGGCCTGGGCCAAACACTTGCCATCTCTTAGCTGTAGCTTCTTACCATTAAAGGGGGAACGAACAGTTCCCTCCAAGGGTCACTGTGCGCCCAGACTTCACTGAAGGGCTTGGTTCATGCCTGGCTCAAAGGAAGCTGTCACTCAGCTGATACTGCCCACCCATAACCTGAGCTGCATCCCCAGCTTCCCACGGCTCAGTGGCAATTCCAGGCCAGATTCTCAGACTCGGGGTGCTACCAAGCTAGAAGGGATCAGGAAACATCCCTGGAAGAGCTCCCCAGGCCCCAGCTGGAGCTCTGGCCCCCCAGTGCAGTAGAGGCAATGTTTTCCTCTCTTGCCTCTCCTTGGTCCCATGTCCGGCTACCACAGAGGAGGATGAAAGGTGACCTGTTTCTGAACTCTGAAGGCCCCAATTTGAGTTGCTTTCCATTGTTGAAAGAATCTAAAAGTATCTTGACTCACTTTCAGGTCTACCAAATCTACAAAAACTGCAGAACACAAATCTTCATTCATCATTTTCTTTAAGAATAAGAGTGTCCCCAGGTTCCTCTACATCTGCAGGGCCTTGGAGGAAGTGAAAGTAAAGCACAATTATCCTGGAGGACAACTCTGCCAGCTGCTCCCACCTGACCAAATGATCCTTCCCTAACATGGTCCCAGCCTGAACCTCTGACCTCCACTGCTCCCACGACCACCTGCTGCTCCCCGATTCCGATTCCCCAAAAGCAGAGATTTTACCTTGGCTGTGTTCCTCTCTTGCGTTGACCTCTGTTCCTGCCTGAGGCCTGACTCTTGGCCCCAGAACTCCAGCCATAAGCTGGGCAGACAGAGGATCTAACGTCCATGCTGTTGTGAATTGCCCAAGGTTGAAGGTGGGGAGGACACAGAGGGACTCAGAACACAGGCTCCAACCCACAGGCTCAGGGACCATCAGGTATTTGCCCTGGGCCAGGGGTCACCTGGTTTTGTAGCCTGTAGGTGTGGGAGGCTGCAGATCTTGTTACTCTTGGAGATGAGTGGCAGGGACCTGGGGATTCCCCACCCCTCACACACACACAGGTACACGCACATGCACACACACACAGGCACACAGAGGCGTGCACACACAGAGACATGCACACACACACACAGGCACATACATACACATGCATACATGTGCACACACACACACATTCACACACCTGCTTTGGAGAGAGAGGATGGAATCACAGGTTCTGTCAAAGTCTTTAGAGCTTACCTGGCCCAGTGCCCCCATTCTACAGATAAAGAAACTGAGGCTCAGAGAGGAGAAAGGCTATGTGTCAAAGGTCACACAGCCTGCTGTCCAGTCTTTAGCTTCTGGACACCTGGCCAGGTCACCAAATAATGGGCAATCCGAGCCCTAGCTTGCCTTTCCCTGTGGCCGGCGGTAGTGGCTTTGTGTATAAAGCTTGGAAACAGCTGATAAAATGGGTGTTCTCGTCCTCTTGGTGGCACAGTATTCATGTTTGGCAGCTGAGAGGTGGAGAGTGAGACCGGGCTGGCTCTGTAGGGTGCCCAGGAGCTGGGGTGAGCAGGGAACCCGCTCAACATCTGGAGGTCCCCCAGGCTCTGTGATTCAGCAGAGTGCGGAAACCTTGGAGGGGGTCCCACAGACAATGAGAGCACAGAGGCATCGGGCAGGGAATTTAGACCCTCAGTAAGTGAGCTGAGGAAAGACAGAGGGCACAGACTTTGGTGTCAGAACGACGGGGTCCGAATCCTGACTCTGCCACTCATGGGTTTCCATGAACTTACCCTCACTGCGTCTCTGTTTCTTCATCTGTAAGATGGGAACAATTGTACTGACCTCCCAGGTTGTGGTGAGGCGTAAACGCTGTGTGTGGTCCTCAAGTGAGATGGTGGATTCATGTGTGGTCATTTGTCAATTTGTCATGGGGCTGCCCACAACCCCCTGCAGCCATCACTAAACCTCTGGGACTGGCTGGGCTCCCAGGGCTACAGCCAGAAAGCAGGATGCTGGTCCCTCTACTCTTGGTTATGCAAACATCATCGGGGCTTCTAGTGTCTGTCCCCCAAAAGATTCAGCCCAGCTAGTGGGGAGGTGAGAAAGTCCAGGTACATTTCCCCACCCCACCCCCAGCCTTCTTCCTCCCTGACCTGGAGACCATGTTTATCCTGGTGATTGATGGGAAAAGGAGCAAAGAAAGGAGATAATTAGTCTTGCCTGATCGTATCTCCCAAATCATTCCATCTTTAACCTATAAAAAAATATATAAGAGCTGCAAGTTTGACATCTTTTTTTTTTTTTTAAAGATTTTATTGGGGAAGGGGAACAGGACTTTACTAGGGAACAGTGTGTACTTCCAGGACTTTTTTTCCAAGTCAAGTTGTTGTCCTTTCAATCTTAGTTGTGGAGGGCGCAGCTCAGCTCCAGGTCCACTTGCCGTTGCTAGTTGCAGGGGGCACAGCCCACCATCCCCTGCGGGAGTCGAGGAATTGAACCAGCAACCTTGTGGTTGAGAGCCCACTGGCCCATGTGGGAATCGAACCGGCAGCCTTCGGAGTTAGGAGCATGGAGCTCTAACCGCCTGAACCACCAGGCCGGCCCCAAGTTTGACATCTTTATTCATCATCTTGCAGCTCCATGACTGAGGAGTGTCCTAGGGTTAAATCATCAACTAGTACTCACCTATCATCACAAACCCAGCAAGAGGCACTGAGTGTAAAACTTGCAAAAGCCAGAGCTGAGCATTCAGAACCTGCAGGTTTTCTCCTGCTGTGAGCTTGTGCCCAGAGCCAAAGTGTGAACTGCTGAGGGGAGAGACTGAGGGCTGCCTCCTTCCTCTTCCAAGGAAATGATAAAGACGCTGGTCCCTCTGAGCCCTGCCCCTTCCCTGTCAGTCAGAAAGAGCTGCCCCAGCTGCCCCAAAAGTGTGGCTTTCTGTACCGCCCCCAGCCCGCTCCTTTCAGAGAGACTCACTTAGATCCTGCTCTGGGCTCTTCCTCCCACTCACTGGGGTCCTCCCCTGGTCCAGAATATGAGCTTGGAGTGGGATAGGTTTGGCTTCACCTGCTTTCTCCACCCCCCTGTGTGACCTTGACAGGCTGCTTAAAACTTTGTAAAATGGGAGTAGTACTCACACTTTCCTCTTGCGGTGGTGAGAATTAGACAAGATAATGTGTATAAAGTGCTAAGCAGAGTGCCTGGCTTAGAGTCCAGAGAGGGTAGTTATTTTTATTCTTAATATCATTGTCCCCATCAGCTCAGGGAAACAAGTTCATAAACTGCTCCCTAACTGAGCCACTTACGGGAGACCTGCAAGGCCGCTGTCCAGATACTAACCCAGGAAGAGGCTCTAACACTGGGCGCTAAAACATCGCTGGTCCTGCAGCAGGACTGAGAAAGCATGTTCTCCAGCACCTCTCCAGTAAGAGGACCTGGGAGGGGGGAGAGACCCTCTTGCCAAGGAGGATGCTAGATACGAAAGCTGTTTACTGACGCACCTTCCAAAGATGCTGTGATCACTGGCAGGGCATTTGTTAGTGGAGAGGGGTCAGCAACCTAGGGCAGGGCCCAACTCCCCAGGCGGGTAAAGGAGAAACTGAGGCTGCGGCCAGCCTCCCCCCCTCTACTTTGTATCTCCCATGCAGGGCTCAGCCTCTCCCCCAAAGAAATGTTGAACCAGGACTTAAATAACACAGTGTGGAGGCATTCTGAACTAGGAACGTTCCAGGACACCACGTGTCCCAGCCAGGCCCTCCTTCCTTGCAGGGCCTTCTAGCAGACGTGCAATCGGATACCAAGACGGGGAGAAGTCCTGAAGTGGGGGCTGGGGGCTGGGAACACCCTTCGGATATCTTCTCTGGACATTTCACCACTTGGTTGTCTGGGGCTCTTCTGGAGCAGGGCTGCTCAAAACTCGGGCTGGCGCCCTTCTGCAAAGTGCTCGCTCAGACCCAGGATGAGATAAGTACAGAAATTGTCAGCGAGCATTGAGATCCTTTCAGAGCAATTCGAGAGAATCATTTTATGTCAGTTGAATTTAATAATAAAAACTTTTGGCTTGTATTTTTATATGTCTCTTTGTTCATTTCATTTTTTCCAGCCATTCTTTTGTGTTAGATTTTACAAAAGAAATGGCCCATCCTTGATGGGAAATTAAAAAGCAAACAATTGGGCCTCGACTACAGAGAGTTGGAAAAGCTCTGCTCCAGATGTCTTTTCATCTCCGTCTCAGCAACCTTGATGTCAACATAGTACATTAAAATGTGCCACTCGGGGAAATGGTGCACAGAGGGTGCAAAACACCCCATCTCTCACCCTCCACCCCAGCAACGTGCCTGACCCTGGTTAGTTCCAGTTCACAGCTCCCCTTTCCTACCCTGGAAACCATAGGACTTTCTGTCTCCACCACTCATTTGGCAATTTAACTAATTAAAAAAAATAATAATAATTGAGTGCAAGGCTTTGAGCTATGAAATTAAACATGCTCACCCTCAAACTGGCCTCCTGTGGCTACTTTTTAGCCCCAGTTTCTGACACAGGACTGCTTGTGTATGCAATCCTCCCTTCCTAGCTTTGAGGCTCCTGGGGTGCCAAGCCCACCACCCACCCTTCTGCGCACCCACCCCCTGCTGAGCACAGGGGGCTGCAGGAGGCAGATATACAAGTATCTAAACAGACCCAGCAGTGGAACTGCCCAGGGGGTTGGCAGCGGGTGGGGAAAGGGAGGAGCAAAGAAACTTCTCTTTCTTCCATGTTCAGTTCCAAGCACCAGGGCTGTTTTCTTGTTTTAAAACATACTGACTTTTTTAAGTCATACACGCACAAGATAAAACATTCAAAACTGACAGAGAGCAGACAATGGAAAGGGGGGGTGCCGTCCCCCAGCCCCAGGACCCCCCTTCAGAGGCAACCACTCCTCCCCTCCCTTTAAAGATGTTGTCTGCATCTCCCAGCACTGTTGTGCAGCCCTGTCCCACTGTTTGCACCCCACGCCCTTCTGCACTGAGCCTTTTGTTTTCACAGATCATGCAGCCAGCTACTGTTCTCACGTGCTCTTCTCAGAACCTTCTTTCTCATAGATCTAGAGCTGGAAAGTTCCTCCAAAACCTGCTCTTCCAGAGATGCCCAGATGGGTCCTCAGGGGCAGGTGCCTGCCTGCTGTTTCAGTCACCTGAGACAGATCTGGAGTACACCCCCAGCCAGGGGGTAGTGGAGGGGGCCTGGAATTGGTATGTCTTGAAAACTTCCCAGCCTGGGAGTCTCCTGTGAGCTTCATGCCCTGTCAGATTTAGAACTGGCTGGTTGTCTACTCCTCTCTAGTTACAAGTGAGGAAACTGGCTCAGGGAGAGAAAATGATTGCTCAGGTCACACAGGAAGTTAGTGGCAGGGAGACCCCCAGCCTGGGGTGGTGTGTGGTCCACTGCACCAGGCCTTAGGGCCCGTCTTAGTTTCCTAGGGCTGCCATAACTGGGTGGCTTAGGACAACAGAAATGTATTCTCTTGCAGTTTAGGAAGCCAGAAGTGCAATTCAGGGTGCCGGGGGTGGGGCGGCCACAGTCCTTCTGCAGGCTGCAGGCAGGACCTTCCCTCGTCTCTTCCAGCTTCTGGTGGCCCCAGCACTCCTTGCCTTATTGGCTCATCACTGCAGTCTGTGCCACACAGCCTTGTCCCTGTGGTCTCTGCGTCGTCTCATCTGCTTACAAGGACACTAACCACTGGATTCAGGGCCCAGTCTAAATCCAGGATGATTATACCTCAAGATCCTTAGCTTATTATATCTGCAAAGACCCTATTTCCAAATAAGGTCACATTCTGAGGTTCCAGGTGCACTTAAATTTGAGGGAGACATTATTCAACCCACTACAAAGCATTCCTTCATAAACAGCTCCATGGGGAGACTAGAGGCCTGTTTGGGGCTGCCAGCCTCCAGCCTTACAGGTTCCCGGCGGCCTTAAACCTGGGGCACTGGTGGACCCAGAGGGGCAGCTTCAGGCCAGGAGCTGGGCATAGTGACCCAGACCCCTTGTGCCAGCTTGGCACCCCCACCCCCAACTGCTGTAACCCCTTCTTCTGAGAATTGCCCCAGCCTATTGTAGCTGCCTGGTCTGAAATACTGGTTATTTGCACACAGAGGCAATGATTGAATGATATCGGGGCAAAAAAGGCCAGTCTCCTTGCCTTTGGAGGGGACAAACTTGGTGGTGCCACTCACACTCCAGAGCTCTCCGTGAAAAAGGCTGAGGCAAGACCCAGCTGAACCCACCTGTTCGCCAAGCGTCCTCCTGCCCCGCCTGCTGCCCTCACTCCTTTACAAGTTCACCTGACATCCTTCCTCAAAATCTCTCTTGCATGATAGCACCTGCCTCAGACTCTGCATCTAGATAACTGGACCCAAGCTCATAGTGAGACAGCGAGAGCCTGTGTGACAGGTAGGGGAACAGAGATGGTGGCTCTCCTTCCTGAGTCAGCAAACCACCCAGCCCTCCACCTCACCCAGCCCTCTCTCTGCATTCAGTGGGTAAGCATTCTTTGGGCACCAGGCACACTCAAAGAGGAGAGGTGGGGTGGGTGTGGCAGTGGAAGAAGGGATAAAATAAATAGATATCACCATGGAGCTTGTATTATGGAAAAAGATGCACAGACGTGAGCCAACTTGAGAGCGATTACAGAGCCATGTGTTTGGCATGCCAAAAACAACCAGCGTCTCTTGCTTATCTCTGGAACAAGTCACAAAGGGTTTCTAAGCAGAAATTTATTTCTAGGTACCCTCACGTCCCACCCTCCTCCTCACATTGGCTGTACTCTCTTGGCTAGAATACTAGGAGAAGAGGGTTAACAGGCCAACTAGAGTCTGTCTGCAACAGACCCCCTGGGTTGGATAGTTAGTTAGTTAGTTAGTTAGTTAGTTAGTTAGTTAAGGAAGGGGAAACTTTGGGGTAATCCAGGCAGAGAGAACAACTTAGACAAGAGCCAAAGAAAGCATAGTATTGAAGGAAGTGCCAGTAGTTCTAGAAGGAGTGTGAAGACAATTGTTGGAAATAAAGCTTGGGAGTGCAGCAGAGAGACCACATGTAATGTGGAGGGCCTTGTCTGCTAAAGGAAGGAGTTAGGACTTCACCTTGAAAAGTGTGGGTAGCCACCAAAGCACTTTCAAAGGAAAATTACTTGATTGGATTTTCATTTTAGAAAAATTACTTTCTCAGTGGTTTGAAGGGTATTAGTTATTAGCGCATGTTATTTTTTGCTGCATATCATTACTCCAAAACTTGGCAGCTTAAAACATTGACATTCATGACCTGACCTGGTTTCTGAGGGTCAGGAATCCGAAAGCAGCCTAGTTGGGTGGTTCTGGATCAGGATATCTCCTGAGGTTGTAGCCAAACTGTCTGAAGGCTTGACTGGGGCTAGAAGATCAGTTTCCAAATTGGCTCACTCAGTGCTGTTGGCAGAAGGCTTCAGGTCCTCCCTACCTGGGCCTCCCCTAAGGGCCACTCACAATATGTCAGCTCACATCAAAGCCAGGAATCCAAGAGAACAAAAAGGAAGCCACAGTGCTTTATGACGTAATCACATACAGCCACTTGCGCCATCTTCTGTTGTTTGAAGTGAGTCGGTAAGTCCAGCCTACACTAAAAGGAGAGGAATTAGCCTCCACCTTTGGAAGGCATATCAAAGATTTCTGGACATGTTTTAAAGCCACCATAGGTGGTTGGTTAGCCTACCTAACCAGCAGGAGACTATAGGAGTATTCCAGGAGAGAGAAGTCATGGCCTGAACTAAGGCAGGGGCGGTGGGAATGCAGAGGAGCAGGCATCTTGAAGAGATACTATGACAGGATGGCTTCTATGTAGTGGAGGGAACTGTGATAGGTCAGGAGCCAGTCGGCAGGAGCAGCATGTGTTCAACAAGCCTTTGGAGGCAGGACCCCCGGCACACAGGGGTGGCCTGAACAGCCTCCACCTGCAAATAGGAAACAGGTAGCGGGCAACCAACAGCCACCAGAAGGGTTTGGATTGTGGTAGGTTTCTGCACAGCTTGGGGGATAGAACCAGCACTAACGAGGCTGAAAAATTCCTGGCTTCGTGTAGGGCAGACCCCTCTACCAGGCTCCAGGAGCACAGGACCCAGGCCTAACCAATGGGGCACTGTGTGTCCTTGACCACCACAGTTGATCAAAAGTGGGCATTTTTGCTGAATGATTAGAGAAAAAGTACCATCTTGCTGCTGACGCAAGTCTGAGTTGCTGATAGCCATCTGTCCACCATTTAGTGAAAAACTGCCTGAGAATGAAGCCTACCCAGGGAAAAGCAGCACAGAGAGATGGAAAGAAAGAGGTTCCTGATGACATCATCTGTGCACCTGGATCCAGCCATGCCTGAAAACAGCGCCCCTAAGACTTTTAGTTAACTGAGTCAATAAATTCCCTTTGGGGGATTTTATGTCACTCATAACTGAAAGAGTGTTAAGCGACACACGTTCCTGGAGATAACAGCATAGAAGTGGGAGACACAAAGTCAGAATAACCAGATTATCCATCCAGCCATCACCTTCCAACCTCTGGGATTCTCCTTCCAGGGCTAGCCTAGAGCTGGTAGTTGTTTTATCAAAGGAGACTTTATTCCCTTACGTGTGCATCTGGAAAAAGGCCCAATCCTGCAGACTCATAATTAGGAGGGCCATGTGATGACGGGCTGAGCCTCTCAGGTGCTCAAATATGCAAATGTCATCTGGTTCAGCCTTTATCCCATCCAGTGTCTCCATCCAGCCCCAGTGAGGGCCATCCAGTTTGTGCTCAAACTCTCCCATGGGTGAGGACGTCCCTGGCTCACCGTCAACTTTTCCATTGAGCTAAGAACAAAGAGCATAGCTAGAAGGCTCTTCTTCCATCTGACTGAGCCAGCTTTTGTTTCCCTGAAGCTTCCACAGTCCCTAGTGACATAGGAAAAGTCCAAACCCCCTTCCAAAGACAGTCCTTCAGGTCTTTAAGGAGAGCTGTCGTGTCCCTTTTTACTAATAGAGATTGAGTTCAGCTGCATAAAACAGAAACCAGACGTCAGCGGCTTGACCAAATGCAGAGATAAATATTTCTTTACAGTACAATAGGCTGGGCTAGGCAGCCCAGAGTTCGTGTGACAACTCTATGAGGCCCTCAGTGTCCCTGTTCCTTTCTATCTTTCTGCTCCACCATCCTTAATAGGTAGCTTTTAGCCTCATGGTGGCCTCACAGTTGCAAGGTGGCTGCCCCACCTCCAGGCTCCAATCCATACTCCAAGCAGGAAGAAAAAAAGGAAAGCAACAAGGAAACAAAACTTTCCCAGAAACACCGGCAGATTTCCATTGATGTCGCATAGGCCAGAATTGTGTCGCAAGGCCTCTGCTAGTTGCAAAGAAGTATAGGACATCTTTTTGTTTATTTGTTTAAATCTAGACTCACTAGTGCCTCAGATAAAATAATGGTGCTGTTGGTAAAGAAAAAAAAGGGGGGAGAATAGGCATTGGGTAGGCAACTAACAGTTGCTTCAAAAGCTTTCTGCAAAGTTCTTTTATGAGGAGGCAGCATTGGAGCAACGCTGAGACCTTGACGTGTGTGGGGGGTGGGGTTAAATAGACCCCAGTGCCCAGTCCCCACCCCTTCCTTACCTGTGTGATTTAAGAGATATTATTAAGCTCTTTGAGTTCCTGTTTGCTCGTTTGTTTAAAGAGGATGAACGTGTTTTTCTCAAGGATTTCTGGAGTGATTAGAGCACCTCTGTGCAAAGCAGCTTAATATTTAGACACTCAACAAATGTTAATTCTTCTCTTACTGCCTGTAATTGCTCGTCATATGACATGTTTCTGGCTCCCTGGATCTACTTTAATGTCCCTTTTAAAATGTAGCTACAGATGGAACACAAAACTCCATCGTGTCTCCTCAGCATGGAGGATGATGGGGCTGGTTACCGCCCTCACTCTGGACACCGTTACTTCCTTCTCACGCCACCCAGCTGACTTTGGGGGTCTCATGAGCTCATGATTGTGGCAGGTATGGGGAACTCTGCACTCACTTCTCCTCCCCTCGGGCTCTTGGTCCATCAAGAACACACCAGAAGGAGCTGAGCAGGGGCCTGCCCTCAGGGCAGCTTTATTAACACAGAGCTGGACACAGAATTGGCAGTGTCTCTCACTCCCTTCTTAATTCTAGACTCTGCACAACCCTGACGTGATATATCCTCCAATCAGAGCCAGAGAAACTAGGACCCAGGAAGCAAGGGCCTGGCTGACCAGGCAGCCTGAGAAGGCCTGCTCAGTCTGTTTGATCCAGGGAGGCCAAAAGTGAAACACCGGCTGCTCCCCCCACCACAGCTGAGATGCAGCCATCCCAGGAGTGCCGTGCTTTCCCCAGGCTATCCAGTCAGATTGGTGGCTTTGCCTCCAGCAGGGAGGAAATTGAGAAGGGTGGTAAAGGAGGATGTAATAAGCCAGATAATGGCCCCCAAAGATGTCTATATCCTCATCCTCAGAACTTGTGAATGTTACCTTAATGGCAAAAAAAAAGACTTTTCTTATGCAATTAAAGATCTTGAGATGAAAAGATTACCCTGAATGATCCAGGGGGACCCTATGTTATCACAAGATTCCTTATAAGAAGGAGACGAGAAGGTCAAAGACAGAAGAGGAGACAGAATGATGGAAGTGGAGGTTGGAGTGATGTGCTTTGAAGATGGAGGAAGGGGACCATGAGCCAAGAAAGGTAGGTGGGCTTAGAAGCTGGGAAAGGCAAGGGAAATGATTCTCCTTCGGCCAAACCAATGCCCTACCTTGAGTTTAGCCCCAGAAGACTCATTTCAGACTTCTGGCCCCCAGAACAGTAAGAGAATAAACTTGTTGTTTTCAGCCACCAAATTGGTAGTAATTTCTTATACAGCCATGATAGGAAACTACGAGAGGGGCTGGGAAGAGAGGGGACTGTAAGAAAAGGGGAAGAAGAAATTTTCCCAAGGATGCTGCATCTGTGGTCACCCAGGACTCCCAGGGCTGTCCATGAGCTCACGCACGTCCTTCTTCCCTGGGTCAGCCAACCAGATGTTTCTTCCACCCTTCAAGGCCCAGCTCAAACATTGTTCCGTTATGTAGCTTTTCCTGAGTTAACAGTGACCTGGCAGAGTTAGCCGTCCCCTCTCCCTGGCATGCACAGGGCACTCTGTCTATACCATTGTTCTGTACGTCCCAACTCAGTACTGTAGTTTTCTGTCTGTGTGTCTGTCTGACTCCCTCATCAAAGCGGGAACTCCTTGGGGATTGGAGCTACAGTAATTTCTCCTAAGTGTATGTTGGATTGAGGAGAATTTAGACTTGCCCTACTGTGTGTCTCTGCTTTCATTTCAACCCAGCCCAGCCGTCTGCAGCTCAGCACCCAAAACAAGTGCTCTCCCTCTGTATCTTTGACAAGCTCTCTTTCCATGTGCTGTCTTGGCCATCAAGATAAATGTCACCATGGACACCTAGTGTTTTATTTGCATACCTACAGTCAAAGTCCTTCCTCAGGAATTTTGAATCAAAACCAAGAGTTTCTGGGGCCGGCCCGGTGGCTCAGGTGGTTAGAGCTCCATGCTCCTAACTCCGAAGGCTGCCGGTTCGATTCCCACATGGGCCAGTGGGCTCTCAACCACAAGGTTGTCAGTTCAATTCCTCGACTCCCGCAAGGGATGGTGGGCAGCGCCCCCTGCAACTAAGATTGAACACGGCACCTTGAGTTGAGCTGCCGCTGAGCTCCCGGATGGCTCACTTGGTTGGAGCACATCCTCTCAACCACAAGGTTGCCAGTTCGACTCCCGCAAGGGAAGGTGGGCTGCGTCCCCTGCAACTAGCAACGGCAACTGGACCTGGAGCTGAGCTGCGCCCTCCACAACTAAGACTGAAAGGACAACGACTTGACTTGGAAAAATGTCCTGGAAGTACACACTGTTCCCCCCAAATAAAGTCCTGTACCCCTTCCCCAATTAAAAAAAAAAAAAGAGCAACTTTAAAAAAAAAAAAAAAAACCAAGAGTTTCCAGCCCAGGCTGGTGGCTCCTTTGAATGAAAGACACGTAAATCCAACTGCTGTTGTTTTCACTGGACATTTTCTACAGCAAGTTCTGTACATCCCAGAAAGCAGGGCTACAGAGGAGAGGTAGGAAGCAGATGGCAGAGGCGGGGGAAGGGCTCTGTGCTCCCACAGGGCCCCTGGCCCTGGTTGCAGTGCATCCTTGAGGCCCAGTGGCAGGCATGTCCTGGAATTTTTGAGATACCTCTGGAGTCTTTCCAATAGAAATACATTTCCTGTTTTGCTTAGCTCAGCCAGAGTTCATTTTCCATCACGCGCAACCAAAGAAGTCCTGAAAAATTTGGAATGAACAAGCCCGAGCCAAGAACAGAGTGTTGGCACATCGTGTATACAGTGCGTTCCCAAACCAAATATGGTGAAGCCTTGCTGACCCAGAGGTCACAACCCCTTTGCCTGCGCAGAACAGCGTGGAAAACCCAGAAGGAGGAAAGAGGCCTATTCCATCAGCCTGGCTGCAGGGTGGGGGCCAGGAGGCACCAAATCAGGGCGGGGGCCAGTGGAGTGAAGCACGCGGAGTAGCTGTGAGTTGGAACATGGGGAGCAGAAGTCAAAGATGCCAGGATCCAGTGGCCAAATACAATAGACAAAACCAAAGAAGAGAAGCAGGCCAGAGTCCAACCAGGAGGGAGGAAGGCACCCTTCGGGCACCAGAGAGCCCCGACAAATGTCCAAGGCCAGTCTCTTCTTGGTGTGTGGACACCCCTCTTGAAGGCCCAGGACCCTTGTCACTGGCACCTCCCCACCTTTGCTAGAGCCACTGAGCCCCAATCCAGCCTCAGTCAGGCCCACAAAGCTCATGCACTTGAATAATAGGTAGCCCATGGCGCTGGGTTTCACATCTCATTCCTCTTCTTTAGGAACCAGTCCTGGCAAGCTTGGTTAACCAGTTTCCCAGCCTACAATGGATTGGAAACCCCACATAAGAAATGGGGAGAGAGGTGCAGCCGGTTGGCTCAGTTGGTTAGAGCACAGTTCTCAGAACACCAAGGTTGCCGGTTCGATTCCCACATGGGCCAGTGAGCTGCACCTTCCACAACTAGATTAAAAACAATGACTTCACATGGAGCTGATGGGTTCTGGAAAAATACACTGTTCCCCCATATTCCCCATGTTAAAAAAAAAAAATGAGGGGAGAGAAGCTCTTAGAGGAACCATACAACAGCAGTCAGAGCTACTAAGCCACAGCAGGGCTTCTCCACCTCGGTGTGAATGACATTCGGGGCCAATTAATTCTTGTTGCAGGGGGCTGTCCTGTGCACTGCAGGGTGTTCACCGGCACCCCTCTACCCACCAGATGCTGGTAGCACCTCCTCTATTTGTGTCAACCAAAATGTCACCAACGTTGCCACGTGTCTGTCCCTGGCAGACAAAATCACCCTGGGTGGAGAGCCACTGTGCTCCAACAAGACAGTGAGAAAGTTAAAAAATATTCAAAAGAATCAAAACAGAGCAACAGCCTGGGCCACTTAGTTACGAGAGAGGGCCCAGCATCTGTCGGTGCCCCTTCAGGGTAGTCGCTTACAGCAGAGAAACCGCAGTCGCACTGTGCTTGCCGCTGACCCAGAGCTCCCCCGGCCTCCTGTCGAGCCTCGAGCCTCGTTACCACCCTGATGGGAACTCCCCCAACGGGACAGAGTGATGCTGACCACCTCACTTAAGAAGCCTTGCCTCAGAAAGAAAGTGGGGGAAATGTACCCCCAAAGGGTGACAGCACTTCTCGAGGGAGGATGGAACACAGGGGACGTTTTCTTCTCTTTAGCATCTTTAGTGCCTGGCACAGAGTAGGCTCTCACTAACTTGACTTAAATTCGATTTTAAAGGTTTCTACACTGTATTGTTTTTGGACTAATTGGGGAACGGATGTTTATTCCTTGTCTGATGATATCCTCTAAATACTTGGAGGCCCATCTGCCATCCCACTTCCTTCTTGAGGCCACACCTGCCTCCCCGCCCACCCCGGTGTTTTCTCCCAGGGCCCTTTCTCACCTCTCCCAGCACTTTGATCCCCTACACTTATCAGGTAGGTCAAGAGGAGACAAGAGCATCTTATCTCACTCAGAGCCCTGCACGTGGTACAGACAGGCAGACAAACAAGGTCACCATGGGCAAGCCTCATCTCATTTCTTGTTTGCAGTGCAGGCCTCTTCTCCCTCGCCCCTCAAGGGGCAAGGAAAATTAAGAGCTGACCTACAGAATCATAATTAGAAAAGACAGACTGAAGCCTGGCAGCAGGGGTTCTCTCAAATCATAGTCTCTTTTTTTTTTTCTCAGAACATTATGACCAAAAACCTAAAACTGAGTTAGATTAACTGCTGTCTGGCACCTGCCTAGGGGTGGTTGTGTGTGCACAAACATGTGTGTGAGAATGTGTGAGTGTGGGCATTCTCGAGTGAGTAATTAATTGAGTGTGGGAGGACCTGGAGGAAAGCTCCGTGTGTGCACGTGCACACAGGACCTGTATACAAGTTTTCTACTTGGGTTATTTAGGGCCTGCATTTTGGTTGTTGGAAGCAGATACCATGGCGGAGAAGAACCAGGGGCATGAGCCTGGGCATTTCATTCTGCAGTGGAAATGGATGCTGGGATTACTGACGCCAGTAGCGAGACAATGGGAGACCTGGCTCAAGAAACAAGGCTCCCCAAGCTAGTCCAGGGCAGGCATGGCCAGAACTTCGCATAAGGACAGCCCTGGAAAGAACGGCCCATGGAGGGTATGTGAGGCTCCTGGACCGTGACCGCTGTCCAGGAGGGTCCCATCTCTAGACATCAAGGTGAGGGAACACATAGCCCCTCATGGGCCCAGGGACTGAGCAGACCTGACACTCACCTTGGAAGAGGTGAATGGGCAGTCATTCCTGCAGGCCCAAGAAATTCATATCTCAGGAATTCCCAACAGCTCTTCCCTAAGAGATCTGATTTGATCCAAACTCAGTCATGGAAGCTGGTGGCCTGGTCACCTTAGTCCAGTCCCCACCAGCTGCTAGTGTCCAGTCCAGAGTCCTCTATAAGCTCTCGTTCCTGCAGCTGGGAGACAGCTGGGCGTCTGGCCGGCTGGGAGGCAGACTTGTACACTGAGAATGACTGTCCCAAGAAGACCTTGGGGCAATCTTTCAGGGTGGCCAATATGTACAGGGAGCCCCTGAACAAGCAGAAAAAGGTGCAGCAGAGAAGGGGCCGAAGATCCACATTGAGAAAATACTTTGGGCGACGTGTCCCAGGCCCTGTGCCAAGCACTGCGTCACACGCCACTCTGGGATCTTCAGAGCAATGTCCAAGGGCACTGGGGCATCAGACGACTCAATGGACAGATGAGCAAAGTGAGGCTCAGAAACAGGAGGTGACTTTCCTGATAGCACACCGCTATTAAGCAGAGAGCCAGGATTCAAACAAGGTCACGAATAAGGTACAAAATGTCCAGCAATCGATAGACTGGTTAAATAAATCATGGTTTATTTATGGAGTGCTGGGCAGCCATTGACATTTCTTGGTAGAAGAATATTTAACGACCTGGAAAGATGTTCAGGATACACAGTTGGGGCGGGGTGGGGACGCAGGTTACGAAACAGCTTGCGAAGATGGGTTGTAAAAAGAAAATGCAGAGGTATGCTTTCCAAGGAAGAAACACCAAAATACTAGCAGCAACTTTCGCCGGATAATAAGAGTAGACCTGATTTCTCTTCTGTGACTTTGTCCATTTTTTCTTACAATGATCATTTTGTGGCAAAGACAAACTTGACAGAAAGAGCCCAGACTGTATTTCTATCAGGGGAAGGGGCTGGAGTTAAGACCCACACTGCAATGCAGGATCCTGGGGCTGAGCCGGCTGGAAGATGGGGTGGACAGTAACTCCCTTCCTTGGAACACATAAGATGTTCTAGATGGGGCAGCAAACAGGGGAGGCGGGGTGCCTGCCCTACCTGTACCCCTGGCCAGCTCTGCGTGCACACTCGATTGAGTTCCACTCTGCTTCGGGTCCTGAATTTGCAGGGCTAGGGGCCCCAGCCAGCTGGGGGCAGGCGGGGTGGGGAGAGAGCAGAGTTGGACTCGGTTTATCCTGGGTGCACATGGAGCGGGTGCAGAGAGCTGGTGAGAGCTGCTTAAATTGTGCCTTCATGCTAAGCCTTCAGTTTAGGGGACGGGAAGCCCTTTGTTCGAAAATAACAAGAGTGGCAGTACGAGTGCAGTCATCTAGAATGGTGGTTCTCAACCCGTGAGACCCAACAATGCTCCTTGTCAAACATTTTATAATACTTTGTAATAACTTAACAACCTGAAAGTAAATTTGTCAATCATATAACCTACCTACAGACATAATATTTTTAATCAATCTAATGCCCTAACTGTATTATAAAGAAAAAATAGTTTATAATAAAACCTGTATTTCGATATATGAATACTCAGACATGGCTGCAATAAGACTACAGCCTTCCCAACCACCTCCACCACCACCGAAGGCACACAGAAATTTCCAAAACCCTCCCTAGGGAAGATTCAACCCCGAGACCCACTGATTAGAAGAGTAGTAGCTGGCACATAGTGAGTGCTTTCTCTGAGCCAGGAACCCTCATTCTAATCTCTCTCTATACATATGTTTTCTCCCCCCACAACACTATGAGGTAGATACTCATTAGCCCCATTTTACAGATGAGAAACAGAGGCCCAGAGAGATTGAGATACTTGCCCAAGGTTACACAGACAGTGAGCAGGGGAGCTGGGATTTGAACCCCAGGCAAACTGGCTTTTCTTGGAGAGGGGTCTCAGCCTGAGGGAACTGGATCAGAACTTAGCAGCACTGCCCCAGGCGCTCTAACCTGCAATGTGTCTCTACCTCAGCATCATTCATATTATGGGTTGGATAATGCTTTGTTGTGAGGGCTGTCCTATGCAATGTAAGATGGTTAGCAGTGTCCCTGCTAATAATCCCTGCCCATTAGATGCTAGGAGCATCCCCTCCATTAATGACAACCAAAATGTCTCAGACATTGTTAACTGTCCCCTGGGGCAGGGGCAAAATTGAATTTGAGAGTCACTGGGCTAGAGTAATCGAGGCAGAAATCTAGAGAAGACATAATGTGAGCCAGGTCCTGAGATATGGGTAGAGTAGCTGGAGCTAGAGAAAAACGGGCATTGTTCTGAGGGCGAGGGACGAGAATGCCGTAGGTACAGCAGGAAGTGGGTGGTCATACGGGAACATGTGAAAGTGGGTCCGCCTGGCCGTGCACACAGGGATAAAGAGAGAAGCTGAATCACACGGCAAGGCGGGAGAGGCTGCCTTCCTTCCTGCCTCCTCTCCTGACTTCACGTCCTGCCCTGGCTGAGGACCCCTGGTTAAGACGGCACCTGAAGACGATTTGGGTGAGGATCCATGTTGATCGGAATTTACCAGGACGTTCCAAGGATGAGCCCACTTCACCTCCCTAGGAGGTTAGCGTGACTTTCAGACCCTCCGATGAATCACACAGACACACGTGAGGTCCACCTCCCTATTGTGTAATCTCCCCTCATTCTGAGCCAGTCTCCCAGCCACACCTTCCTGAGAGACATTTGCAGTTTCCTTGGCCTCAGCAGGCAGAGAGGGGTATGGGGTTCCGGGCCTATAACCCTGAAAAGGGCAAGAAGCAGGGGAGAGAAATGCCTTGAACTGATTTAAGTAGCCTCCTGCGACACCTTCTCACCTCCTGGCTCTCCACTGAGCCCCTCTGGAGGAGGAGGAGATTCTCAGACAGCCCTTTGGCCACTGCACTTGACTTTTCCCTGGAATAATTAGAGACGAAGCCAGGGATGACGTCATGCCTCTGCAGGAGAAGAGAGGGTGACTTTGAACAAGGCACTTACCTTGGCCTCAGCTCTCTCTTTGTCAAGTGAGTTGGGGTGGATTTGACAAGTTTTCACATTCCTGCACTGACATTCTGATTTGAAGATGAAAGTCCTCTGAGTGTGGCAGCCATGACTTTGCATACCCAATGCACTTCCCCTCCTCCTCACTACATTCCCTGCAGAGCTTCTCTGACACTCCAGGAGGTACTGATGCAGCTCTCAATCATGGTGTCCTACCCCCTTCCAAGAATGTAGGGGTGGGCAAGTGTTCCAGGCTGCCCAGTCAGAGGTCCCTCCCTATGTTGGTTGGTTCATTAACGGACATGGTCCTAAGCATGCCAGGTAAGACTCTTCCTTAAGACCCTAATACAGAAAAGACAGAAATGATATTTCCAGGGACTTATTAGCCTGGAAAAGTGTGAGTCTAAGGCTGCCAGCTGTCATCTTCCTGACACAGGAAGAAACCCATCTACAGGAAGCCAGTATACAGAGTGAGACAAAGCAGGGAGCCCAAGGAGGAGATAAAGCCCTCACGATATTGTTTAAACCCCTGGATCAAACTGTGCCCGAAACTGTTACCTGGTTGTGGGTTAATAAATTCCCTTTTTGTTGCAGCTTGTTTAATTTGGGTTTCTGTAACTTAGAACTGAAACGAATACAACCCTTCAGCAACAGGGCTATGAGAGGGGCATTGAGCCTGTGGAGAGGTAGACTCTGCCAACTTATCCCTCCAGGCACATCTCTCCTGCCATGTGCTTTGACAGTCTTTCAGCTTCAGCCTGTGGAGCGTAGCTCTCCTAACCTAACCAGTGCCATCATGCACATTTTTCAAGCTCAAATTTGATAGCAGCCTTGAAAAAGGCTGTCCTTGCCCCCAGCCACACAGCACCCCAGGAAACAGGCAAGTGGAATCTGTTATGCACAGCCTGTAGCAAGCTCTCCCCACAGATGGAAAGCAGGGTACTCAGCATGGGCTCTGCACTCAGCACTTGCCCTCATCATAGGAGGTGCATGCAGGGACCCAGTACACCCGGCCAGGTGGATGCCTGGCAGGGTGGAACTGTCCTTCTCACTGCCTGAAGCTGCTGACTGGGAAACCAGCCCCGGCCACAGGGCCAAGAAGAGTCTGACTCTCCGTGTCACTGGTTGCCATGCCCACCACATCTGCGTTCTTGGAGCAGGGTTCCACTCTGCTGTGGATGGAACTGTGTCCTCTCCAGATTGACATGTTGAAGCCCTAACCACCCCTATGACTGTCCTTGGAGAAAGGCCCTTGGAGGCCCTTCAGATTGAATGAGGTCCTAAGTGTGAGAGGCCCTAACCGATAGGCTTGGTGTCCTCCTAAGAAGAGGAAAAGAGAGAGTACTGTGTCTGCAGCCATGCAGCACGGAGGCAAGGCCATGTGAGCACACAGTGAGAAGGCAGCCTCGGCTCGCCAGGAAGAGGGTTCTCACCGGAACCCAACCATGCTAGGGATTTACAGCCTTCAGAACGGTGAGAAAATAAGTGTCTGTTGTTTAAGCCACTCAGTCTATGTTATTTGGTAGGACCAAGTCACACTCCCCTCGACCTCCACAGGAAGGCCCCACGTGCTCCCTTCTGTGGGAGTGGGGAAACCATTCTTAGTAAAGAGCTCTCCGCAGTAACCGTGTTGCGGGCACTGTTCTCAGCACTTTCCATGAATCCTCATAACGACCCTGTGAAGCAGGCAGCATTATAACCATTATACAGACGAGACAACAGAGGCACAGAGAGCTGAAGGAGCCAAGGTCACCCAGTAATACTGTAAAACTGAATTCCAGCCCCAGCAGTCTGAATCCATCACTCCTCAACTCTGAGGAACTGAGAGAAGAGATAAGGAAAAGATGGGCCAGGATCACCTGGGAGAACTGGCAGGAATGAAGGCTGTGGCCTCTCAGTCTGGCATTTAGACGCCCGGCAACCCTGTCCTGTGGAATGAACTCGGATTCCATGGCTCTTCACAGTCCACAGGAGGTGACCTGTCCCAGTGGCCCTCCAGAGAGGTGGCCCTCGGGGCTGTTTTCCTCTCAGTATCTGTGTGACCTTGCGTAAGTCACCACAACAAGACTGCTCAAACCCTTCCCGTTCATTCTGTGGTTCGAAAAACACGTAGACACGGGCTCTTGTGTGGAATCAGGTCACACTATGTGTCCCACTCAAAGTGTGTAATCCTGGCTCAGGGTCTGGCATGGATTCCGATTCAGCCCTGAGGAGGGCAGCAGAATCTGCTTTGTGTCCAAACTGTTCCCCCTGCCCCTCCAATCCAGGGCAGGCAGTGGCTGCTGAGGGCTCACCCCAGGCTCAGTCCCTCCCAGGCCTTTCTGGAAACCTCATCCAACCTTACTACGTAGCCAAATGCCACAACATTACACCCTGGCCAGGCCCACAAAAGTCCTTGTGTGATGCGGCATTGAATCCTTCCAAGACTCATCTCCCTGTCTCCAGTGGCCCCCAGGGCCCCGGATTCTGGGCAGAAGGAAAATGGTGGATTTTAGCCCCTGGGGGAATGGATTGAGACAGCAGCCCGGAAGCCCTGTGGGGTGCTGGAACCAGGGCTTTACCCACGAGGGGCTTCTGAGATCTCCTTGTGATGGCGCTCAAGACCCACCAGGTGTCGCTGTGTCGCCGGCGGGATGAAGGGTGATGGCAGGAGGCTTTTCTCCAGCACTGATCCTGAGGGCTGGGAAGCAAAGGCAGAACCCGGGTGAAGCAGAGGAGTAGCCCTGTTTCCCTAGCCTCAAGGCCAGCAGAAATATGCCTGCAAAGGCACCTGTCATGGTCTGCGAGCCTGGAGACAGAGGTCTCCATCGAAGGCCTGAAATGAGTATGAGGAGGAAGAGCAATTCCCAACCTGTCTTCAGGGCCATGCCTTCTCATCCCAGCCAGCCACTGGGTGGCACTGGAGGATCCCGCCAGCCTCAGCATGCCCCTCTCCAGGAGCTCAGTTCAGCTTCCTGGGGCCCTTCCTGCAGCTACCTCCAGCCCCCACCCCACAGAGGGGGTCAGCGGTCGGTTGGCCATGTAGATGGCACTGCCCAGTGGCTGGGGAAGCCATTTGCCTCTCATCAGTCCCAGACAGCAGAGCCCCCAGCCCTCACCCCAAACAAAGCTGGTTCAAAGCCAGGCAGGGCTGAGAGGCTCCCCACTGGTCATGTCCAGCCTAACCTGAGTCTTAAAGTCCTGTCATCCAGAAACCAGCAGGCCCCCACACGGCCTTCCCTCCCATGCTCCTTGGGCCCACGGAGGCAGACTAAAAGAAAGCACGCTTTTTTCTCCTCACCTGTTCTAGCCTCTGAAGCCTGAAGCTCCACACACAGGAGACAGTGGACGTGGCAGTGGAAGGATTTGGAACATTTTACTCTCCTCAGGACCCATCCCACCTGAGGAGTCAGGGGTTGAGTTGCAGTTCTGGCACTTTTGGTGCTCCAGTTGGACCTCAGGGGAGAGAAAATCCAAATGAGGAGGGGATGGGGCCCCTAGGGCCCAGCCCCTCCAGCTCCAAGCCCTTCCCTCTCCGACAGCCGTAGCTAGCTCTTTGTTGGGAAGGAAAATCAAAGGAAGTGAGAGGGAGAGGAAAGGCAGTACCTAGTGGTACTTGGTTTTCTAGCGTCGCCGTTGACGAACATTTCAGTTTATGAACGCCGTAAATTTTATGGATTTATGTTATCATTAGATAGTAAAATTCATGCTAAATTTGCAGTTTTAGGGGTTGATTTTAAAGGTCTGGAGTGGATTAATGCATTTTGCATTACTTTCTATGGGGAAAACGTGCCTCGGTTTTCAAACGTTTCAGAACTCGAACGGTCTTCCGGAATGGATTACATTGGAAAACGGAGGTACCACTGTAGTTCAGAGAGTGTACTCAAAGCTCTGTGTGTGAGCTGGAAAAGGAAGGGCTGGGCAGGGACCCAAGAAAAACAGGGGATGTGGGGTACACCCTTCGCAGGTATTGGGAGATGGGGGGGAACAACTGTGTGAGGAACCAGCTTAGATAGGACGTTTTGGTCTGGGTGACAGCTATTGAAGGCAGCACAGGGATGGCAGGTGCATCTAACAAAAAACTCCTATAGCACAAATCATCCAGTGTCTTTCCTTTATCCATCAATGCACAGATACAAACCGATCGCCAACAACAGGCTGCATTGTGCCAGGCAATGTAGGAGAGCCACCAAAACACATCCTGTTCTCAAAGAGGTGACAGTCTAGACTCGGCAGGAAGACAAATTTTATGAGCGAGAACACATGTGTGTGTGCACTGCCCATGATGCTGGCTGGGAAATGCCTGTGGAGACTGTATAAGTGTGTGAGACCCCAACTATTAAATATTTGCTCGGTGCTGCTCCCTGATCATTACTAAAATTTCAAAAATAAATAAAGACAACAAACCTGGGAGCCTTCTGGAAAGTCTGCCCCATGCCCATAGAGTGTTTGTGACTCTGTTCAAGATCGTGGGCCTGTATGTGCGTGTGTGCATGACCGCGCATGGTGGTAGCATCTGCCAGCTTGTGCTTGGGAACCCTGGAAGAAAGGAGTTTCTAAGAATTGCTGCATGTCAGAGCAGCAAAGGAACTGAGGGGTCCCCTAGGCCTCATGCTGTATAAAAGGGAGAAGGTCCAAGGGTTTGAATCCTACGCCTCAGGTCAGTCAGCAGTGAACGTTAATAGAAGTGGCTGTGAGGCTTTCTCAGCTGATATGGGAGCTCCCTGGAGGTCACAGGCAGAAGAAGCATTGGAAATGGAACATTGGAACACTTGTCTTCTGCCTGTGGCAACAGTTGGGAAGGTGGTGACACCTGGTGTCAGCTGTGGCAATCTGGAGCATGACAATCAGTGGGAGAAAATGAAGGGACGTGGTTAAGTGCTGGGCCCTGGAGACAAACTTCTTTGGCTGGAATCCTGGTCCTATTTACTTACTAGATGCTTCTTAACATCTCTGGGCCTCAGTTTCCCCATCTGGAAAACAGAGATGATAACCTCACTGTTGTGAAGATGAGATGGATAGATATAGGCAACAAATTCAGAAAGCTACCTGGCATTCAGAAAAGACTGAATCAAGATGCATCGTTATGATTATTCTCTGCTTGCATGCTGGCCAGCAGGTTTCCAGCCTGCCCACCTCAGCTAGACAGTGCTGCTAGGGCCCAGAGCTCACCCCTCTGGGCTGCCAGCTCACAGGCTTCCCTTTTTACTCATTTACCTCCTAATTCCCAAACCTGACCAAACAGGCAACTCAGGCAATTCCTCAACTCTGAGGAATCTATAGAAGCTTGGGCCACCTCCTGGTGGAACTAAGGACAGCAGGCATGTTGCTTGGTGCCAGCTTTGTCCTATGGCTGGAGTGGGGAGCATGGGTGGGCCCAGAGTATTGGGCAACAGACTCACGGGTCGTGAGCGTGGAGGCTGGTGTCCTCAGAGCATGATGCTGCTGTGTGTTCTCCCGCCCTGGGACTCTTTATTCTTGTGGTGTTCTACAAAATAATCGTCCTGTAAAGAGCTCCTGCCATCCGGAGCTCACATGAGGCTGCTGACGTCCTCACAAAGCGTTCTCTCTTTGTGCAGCTCATTTTTAGTTTTCTCATTTGCTTTCCTCTCTTAATTTCCACCCCCACCCTGCATCGTTGCATGTCAAAACCAGCAGGAACCATCAAGACGGCCTTGTCTTTATTTTAGGAATGAAGATCCTGAGCACAGACGGATATTTTTTTTGTGGCTGGTGTGAGCCTTGCCGAGCCTGCTGAATCCAGTCTGGCCACAGCTCATCCCTCGAGGCCGGGTACCAAGCCTCCCTTAGCAACCACCGTGATTCACAGCCAAGAGCCCTCCTGGGATCCCCCGAGGTGGGTCCCTTTAAAGCAGCCACACTTGAGCCTGAGCTGGCAGAGCTGGTAAGGGAAGGAGTGTGGGCGCCGTGCTGGCACGGGCTGCCTGCCCCTCCGCCCCTTCAAGAACCCGTGATAAACAACCTTGCCTGCTGCCCAAGCGCCTGCCAAGCCCTGCCGCGTTGAAACCCTGGCAGACTCAGCAAGGAGTCCAATTTCAGCCCAGCAGGTGGGGAAACCAAGGCAGCAAGAATCCAGTGTGACCAAGGTCACACACAGCACTGGCAACCAGGCCCTGGAGGCTGGTGTCCAGGGCTGCCTGCTGAGCACTCAGGCTCACCCCCAGCCAAGACTCTGGGCCCAGCACAGAGGAGGAACAGACATTTCCTGAATCCTGGCAGCAGCAGAGCCCAGAGAAAAGCCAGCATTTTCCATCCATGAGTCCTCACAGGACTGCCGTCTCTCCAGAGAAAACAGAGGCACGGAGGCTCCCAGAGAGTCCCCGAGGGTCATCAGGTCCAGGCCAGGAATCTAGCTCTAGAGGATTCTAGCTCCCAGCTGAGTACCTGGCACAGAAGACATCAAAAACCTGTCAGGCCATGGAGAAGGGAAGATTAATTCACAATAGCAGAATGAAGGAAACTGAGGGAGAGGAGGATGGACGGAGGCCAAGAATGTTTCAAGGCAACCTGCAAACTCCAGATTAAAGCAAGCCCAGACACTGGCAGTTCCCCCGCGGTCTGAGTTACTGGGCCTGTGGACAACCGGGCATGTCTCTGCCCCTCTTGGCGGGCATGGGTGTTCGTCCATATACATGTGCTCACATTAGTTCCTAAGTGTTCCCATGAAGGTGATGGGAACAGGAAGTCTGTTTTGGTGCTCTGTGTGCACTCATACAAACACGCATGTGCGGGTATCGGGCTAGGCGTGCGAGCCCACAAGAGTGTATGCGTGTGTTTGTGTGCAGTCTACAAACATGTTTTCAGCAAGCTCAAGGAGAAGCAATCAGTCATCTCCGAGGAATCTTAGCAACAGCCATCCCCAGAAAAGGCTTCTGCCAGCTGGAGCCGCGATGAGTCAGCAGAGGCAGCTGTGGAAGGAGGCGAGCTCTCACCCTGGAGCTGGCCTCTCCCTTCTCCCGGCCTGGCTGCCTCGCCTGGGTCACTGCTTTGGCGCTGATGTCCCAGAACACATTCCTGGAACTAGCCAGCACAGGCGGCTACAGGGTTTTTCCCTCCTCCTCCCTGTCTT
Organism: Rhinolophus sinicus; assembly: GCF_036562045.2. Classification (NCBI taxonomy): domain Eukaryota; kingdom Metazoa; phylum Chordata; class Mammalia; order Chiroptera; family Rhinolophidae; genus Rhinolophus; species Rhinolophus sinicus. Next base: position 22,331,013 of record NC_133753.1, on the reverse strand, counting down.
TCTCCCCATCCTGTCCAGCCCCACGCCCTCCCTTTTATTTTTCCTTCTTGCTGCAAAACCAAAACACCACATTCACAAGTTCAGGAGCTACAGCCAAATGGCAGGAGCTGGCAGCGGAGGGGTTTGGACACATGAGCTGCCCAGGCCCAAGTAAGCCAGGGGACAAAGACACTTCCTGTCTGCTAAGCTCTGCTTACGTCTTATGGGGGGCAAAAGTGTCATTGCCTGGAGCTGCAGGGAACAGGAGGTCAGGGTAGTGGCTCCCAGAGAAAGCGGCCGTGTCTGCCTCCGCCCAGCAGCAGCAGCAGAGACTGAGGTTGCTGACACCGAGGACGGGCCAGGAGGGTGACCAGAACAGAGAGGCACAATTATGAGTCATGGTTCTACTGCCTTAATGTGTATCCATCTTCCCAGTAACTTGCGGAGGTGGGAGAATTATCTCCTTTTGCTGATAGGTAGATGGAGGTGTAGACAGGTAAAGGGATTTGGCTCAAGGTCACACAACTCTTAGCAATGGAGCTACATGAAATTAAACCAGCTGGAGCCACCCTGGCAGTTTTAACCGATGGGCCACATGGCCTTTCTTCCTCGGTTGTACCTATACGGTGTGTGCCAGTAGCACGGTACCTACAAAAAATAAATACACTAAAACCAGAAAATGCTAGTGCTTTCCCCTCTCCCTGTCCCCTCCCACAAGCAAACAGATCTGGGTGAAGAGCCATCTGCAATCTCAGCAGCAGCAGCAGAGGCCGGGGCAGTTAACAGCCTGGCCCAGTCCAAATCCCTGGCCTCTTTACTGGAGGCAGGAAATGAATAAAAGCTAAATGAGTTTGAAAATGCCAGGAGGCAGTGTTTATCCCCTTCCCCCTCCCCCTCCCCCTGGCAAGGACCGTGTATAGTTACAGTTTAATCTTGGAAATGCCAGACAGCTGTTCCCCGTTGCTAAGAGACTGGCCCACATTATGCAGATGTCAGGGACCTCAAATGTCTGCCGGAAATTACAGATCATGTTGGAGGAGCAGAGGGGCCTTCTCTAGGCTGGGGAAGCGCTGCGGGAGACCCCCTGGGGGGTGGCAGAAATAAGGGGCCCACCCCTTCCAGGTCTCCCCCTCAGAGGCTCTAGATCCTTCTCTGTGCCAGCCGCCCTGGCTCCCTCCTTCCTACAGCGTCCACCCCGCATCCGGGCCTTCTTCCTTTGACAGCAGTGGGATGCCATTTCACCCTCCCCCTCCAGTCCTTCTGGGGCATCTTTCTTCAGTCCAGTGTCCCTCTATCTGTCTTGCAACCTTCCCTGTCACTGGGATGGCCCTGGTCTGGCTGCAACTGAGCTGGAAGGAGGGGCCAACCCCACCCTAGGAGGGTAGGACCTCACTCCCTGAGCCCTCCTCACCTGAAAATGGACACACACACATGCATACACACACACCCTCCTTGACATGTCCCCCCCCCCCCCCCGTGGCAGAAACCCAAGCACAGCTGTTGTCTTGGCAACCACAGGCTACCTGCTCTGCTGCATCCCTGGTCTCTGTGGAAGTGGAGCTGCCATCTAGGGGTGGGGGAGAGGAGGGGAAGTCCTTTTCCAAACCTTCCCTCTAACGCGGACCCTGATTGAAGGTGACAGGGAATCTACCAGGGCCCTGGAGCGTGTCAGGGAGCCGGCACAGCTCCTCACTCGGGCTGAAGCCGAGGGAATTATGGCATCCGCAGGGTCTGCAGGATGACCCCTGGGTAGTGTGGGTGTGGGAAGTGGGCTGGGGCCTGGGTGCAGAGTGGGTGCTGAGTGCCGGCTGTTCCTCTGAGAGCCCACAAGGTGCCTGAGGGCAGAAATGTAATCTTACTGCCCATGGATCCAGGCCACATCCACTCTCCCAAGCAAGGTCTAGCCATGTGACCTTGGCTTTCTCCAGCCATACAAAATAAAGCCAGGAACACTCTGTGTGCCATTGGAAGGTGGCTGTGCAGATAAGACGTGTGTGTGTATGTGTGTGTGTGTGTGTGTGTGTGTGTGCATGTGTGTGTGTGCGTGTGTGTGTACCCATATATGAAAGTGCTTTAGAGAAAGGTTCATGGAAGCCCCGTGAAAGCAAGGCAGTATTACCACCCATTTGGCCTTCCCTGGAGATCCTGCTGAGGCTAATGGGAGAGGAAGACTATTCACACAGCTTTCTTTCCACATGCCTAGATCTTCCTCCCTCCAAGTGGACGCCAGCCTCAGAGAGAGCATCACTGACTTTGTGTCCTGGCTCCTCTGGTCAGCTCGCCCTCTGGTACATTTCTACAGCAACTGTGATGTCTGGTGGGGAAACTGAGACACAATTTTCCAAGACCATTAGCTTTCCATGGCCCTTCAGGGCTGCCAACCCCCTACCTGTACCGTCCAACCTCTATCCCTGCCCTGGGTTTAAACCCCAGAAGGGCTCGAACCTTTGTCCCCACCAGTTAGACACCCAGTTCCTCTTCTTATTAGCTGTGTGAGCTGGGCAAACAACCTTAGCTGTCCTTGCCCTTCTGGAAAAATGGAAATAATAATACTGTGGATTTCTTGGCTTTGCTGTGAGGTTGGAATGAGATAAAACATATAACCCACTTATCTCCTGCTAAGATCTCAATGCATTTTAGTTCTTAAAGTGGAGCCCCTTGCTGAGCACGGCCTCCTTAGAAAGGTGCCAGGCTTTGGCAGTGAAAGGAGGGGGAATTCCTTGAGCTGCATGCATCCCTGCTCTCCCCCCAGCACAGCGATTCTTTTATGCCTCTTTGGAAGGTTGTAGAGGGCCTGTACAGGACAGTACACTTGGGAAAACTCGGAGAGCAGGCACCAGCCACAAAGACCGCGGGGGGGGGGGGGGGGCTTCATGGCGCCTCAAAGAGGATGCTGTACCAGAAAAGGGGTGGAGAGTGGAGAGTGGCATCCCCTCCCCTGTGGAACTGCCTACACAGAGTGCCAAGCCAGGAAGGTGGGCAGGAGTGGCCTGAGACTGAGTCATGGCTGGCTCCCAACTCATTCAGACACTCATGGCCCTCACTTGGCGGGAGCAAGGACCAGCAGCCGCTCAGTCTCTGTCTTTGTTCCTCTTTCTCTCTCCCTGGCCTCTCCCCATGCTTCCATTTCCTTTCCCCTAGCTCTCTCTTTCTCTCTCTCTCCCTCATTCACTTTCTCGCCCTCCTCCTCCTATTTTCCCACCAACCTCAGTGCCCTCCCCCGTTCATCCTTCCCTTGAAGCGGATTTCTTGCTTTCTCATCCTTTCTTCTTCCTCAGAGCTCAGAATCACACTTGGCAGTCCTCTCCTCCCACCTCCCTCCCCTCCACCTTCTCCTCCAGCACTCTCTCTTTCCCTCCCCTTCTCCAGTTCTGCCTTCCTTCTCCTTCCCGCCTAATTCTCCTTTCTCTCCCACATTCTCCCTAGTCTTCTCTCTCTGTCTCCTCTTCACCTACTGGAGACACTTTGAGTCCCCAAACAAACAAAGCCAGGTCAAGGTCATCCATCAAGTCCTCACCAGCCCTGGTCTGGGAGGTTGGGGTCCAGAAACCAAGGTCAGAGCTGAGCTGAGAAAAATCAGAATGGCTTGGGAAGAGTTTCTCTCTGTGCCCAGAGAATCTCTACCAGCACCTGGAACCCTCTCGCTAGCTGGAGATTCCTATGCGAGTTCACCTACTTTGTACAAACACCCTGCCTGACTTCCAGCTCCCTGACGCATGAAAGCTCCCAGTGGATCTGGGAATGTCTGAATCCTGACCCTCCCTTGTTTTGCTTACCTCCTTCCTCTCTGTCCCAGTGCAGTGAGAAGAAGGCAAGAAAGCAACCAGCAGCAAAAATAACCTGCTTTGAACTGGAAGGAAAATGGCTGGGGGTGGGTTGTACATGCATGAGGTACGCATTGTGGTAGAAACAGCAGGCAGCTTTGAAACCAGACAGGCTGAGCTTAAATCTTGACCTTGCTTCGTATTAGCCAATGACCTTGAGCAAGACACTCACTGCACCTTAGTGCCCATCTCTGTAAAATGGGCATAAGAAGAGCGCCTCCCTCCAGAGGCTATTTGGAGAATGCAGCGAGAAAATGCGTGGGAAGCACTTGGCACAGAGTGGCTGATCCTAAGTGCGGACTCCACCCTCCTTAGAGAAAGAAAGGTTTTGTGGAGGAGACGTGGTTTGTTTTAGAGGAATGGATAATAATAGTAATCACACTTCTGTTTTTGTTGACACCAGGCGCTATGCTAAGCACTTTGAATGCATTGTCTCATTTAATCTCCCAGCAACCCTATGTGACAGTTATTATTCCTGTTTCATGGAAGAAGCCGTTGAGGCACAGCAAGGCTAGACCATTTACCCCAAGTCACAGAGCAAAGTAGAGGAGCAAAACTCTTAACTTCTCTGCTATCGATTGGAACCGGCGTGGGAGACACAGCAAGAGTAACCACAGGCAGGCAAGATCAAAATCAGTGCCACCTAAACCAGGCGTGAGCCCGGGACAGCGAGGACTTGGGTGAGTTTGAGGAAATTCTCACCAATGCAAACCCACCTCTCACCCTCGGTCCGACTCAGAGCTTTCGTGTTGCCAGCGTCAGCACTCTACCCTGCCTGAACCCTTGCTATTGAACCATGGTAGGGAGAAGAGGGGTGGGGTCCAGGATCCCATCTCTGGAACACTGTATCCCCGCTGCCCTCCTTCCCCCCCACACACCCTGCAATCCTGATAACCCCTGAGGTTCTGTCCCGCTACTTGTATGGCACAAATGATCTCGCTTGGTTTTTTTGTCACCCTGTGTTGTATAACAGGGATAATTGCTCCTTCTCTGGGGAATCAGGGCAGGACCTGTGGGGCTACTGCCTGAGACTACAAGCTGGTGCAGGGAAAGAGGGCAGTAGCTGTGGGACCACGGGAGGCAGGTAATTTATGGGAAATATAGGTGGTGCGGCCTTAAAACAGATGGCTTCTGGTGGGAAGAGGTAAGCTAGGAGGACACAAGACAAACAGGTGTAGTCGTGCCACCTCTGTGTCCCAGCCCCAGCACCCTTCCCCCAGCCAGCTCAGATTACACTCGTGCTTTGCTTTCAAATAGAACTCCACAGTTTCCATGGCAACTCACCACGTGGTTTCTGCCTTAGAGGCTGAAAGGGGGAGTGGTGAAGGGCAGCTGACAGGAGGTCTGAGGTGCTCCTGGAAGGTGAGGGCAGAAGAATCCCACCCTCCCAATCCCCTGTCATCCCTCCTGCCGTTCACCCCCACCTCCAGCACACACACAACCCACCTTCCACCCCCTGCTGAGGCCACACAAAGTCCCCAAGGAAAACAGTGATGGCGCTCCAGGACAAAGGCAGCAAGATCATTTCCCCAAAACGTGTCCTTGACCTGCAACATTCTGTGCCACTGCCCTGGGGCAGCATTTTGTCAAGCTCACCTTGGTCTGTTCAAGGAGAGGCCAGGAGCATCCAGGGCAGGAACACGCCTTCTGTTGTGTCTCCTTTTCCCTTCCTGTGAAACAGGGTTAGCATCCGCTTCTGGAGCTGGGGTTGGAATTCTTGTTTGGCTGCTTTGATCAGTATGACCTTGGGCAAGGGGCCTAACCTCTGAGACTGTGTCCTCATCTTTATGCTGGGGATGTGCACATTTGTTTCTCGGTGTTGTCAGAGGGGAGCAAAAGAGATGACATTTGGGAAAGTGCTTTGGGAAAGAAGAACCATATGAAAGAGATAAAAGCAGAGATGCTCCTGGTGAAATGAGAGGGCACACAGAGGCCACACTTTGCCTCCTCTCTCTGGCCAAGGGCCCAGCTCTACTGCATGGAACCCTGCAGTTCAGAAACCCTGCATTAAAGCCCTCTTTATTTTAAGCCCTAACCTTCCTGTACGAACTGTGTCTTGATTGATATCAGATTTGACCCCTACCAAGAGCATCTCCTGGCCAAATATCTAGTCAAGAAGTAAGTGTCCTGTGGACTTGCCTTACTGTCCCACCTCCACCAGGCTGATGTGTTACGCAGGTGAGACTTTCCCTGGAGAAGGCAGACAGCTTTCTCTGGGCGTTTCCCACCCTTCTCACCTCTCCTGTCTTTAGACTGGGAGGCTTCCACGTGGTTGCTGGCTGACAATTTTCTCCAGCCCTGCTCTGGGGACTCATCTGGGCTTGGTCCCCTGAGAGACAGCCAAACTCTGGGAAGCCAAGCTCAGCAGAGGGGTGGAGTAAAGGGAGGGGAAGAAAGAGGCCAAGACACCTGCCACGTTCCTCACTCCAGTAAAGGGGCTTGAACTTGGCCATTTGTCTCACTCTTCCTTCCCAATGTCCATGCACTGGCTCCTGAAGACGCCCATAGGCTGCATTCAGCCATCCTATAGAACCAGCGTGTCCCTTCCTTTCTCTCGAAAACCCCTGGGTTTCCCTGAGCTGCTTCCTCCTGCCCTGGGACCCTGAGTGAGGTGCCTGTCCTCGGCCTCCCTCCCTCATCCATCAAGTGGGGGTGATCTCCGAGGCCCCTTGGCTCTACAACACTGACTCAACAATTCTCTGCAGCAGGCAGAAGCACCTGGCCATGCAGCCTCTTCCCCACAGCCCACCCCCTTCTGTCCTTTGTCACCTCACTCAGCAGTGCCCCTGAGTCCTAGAGAGGGTGGCTTTCATTATTTTTTCTTTATTTTTATCAAAGGATTTTTTTTTGTAAAAAATTGTGTCTCCCCTGAGACAGCACAGACTCTGAGCAGGCTCCCCTTGTTTCCATAGCAACAGCAGCTGGCTCACATGTGTGGTTGCTATGGATACAAGGCTGGTTCTCCTCCCCTCTCACTTTCCCTTCCTTCCTCACCATCTCACCACCCACCCACCCCCCTCTTTCCCATCACTTGGGATGCAAGAAAGGCCAATGGGAGGCCCTGGGCACTGTGGCAGCAGCAAACTGGGTCTTGGCCCCTGGCTGGGCCATCGCCCTGTGGGTCAACCCCTATGACCAGACCTTTCTCTGGGGCCAGGGGGCCCATCCTTCCACACACTGGGATGTGGCTTTTCTGATACAAGGCATGGGGCACACGCAGCCTTGAGCACTCTAGACAAGAACCCAAGCAAATCCTACCTCTGACAGGTGGAGGCTGTCTTCTCCCCCCCAACCCCCACAACCCACACTCAGCACAGAGCCCACCCCAGATACGTGCCCAGCACCTTTGAATTGCACATGAAGCCTTTTTTATACCTCGGCGTGAATGTGCAAAAGAAAAGGAAGGCTTCTTGGGGAGGAAATCAATGGTAGCAGAGCTAGAGACAGAGGGGAAAGGGAACATAAAGGGAGAGCGCTGCCTTGTTGTCTGTCAGTGGATGTTATATAGATGATGCGTAGTTTCTACCACTGACATGTGAGCACCTAAATGGTAGGAACCCTGCCTGACTTGTCGCTGATGAATCCTCAGTGTCTGGGGAAGAGAGAAAAAACAATGCACAGCAAAATGCTCACAGCGATTGTTTCTTCAGTGGTGATTCCAACTATAGCCTTTTCGCTGCTCTTCTTCAGCAAACATGTATTAAATGTATAAAAAGAATACACAACGTGTTTATTTGTTTGCTCTTAGCGAACAAGGGAAGGGAACGGAAAAGAGGTCAGAGAGCAGAGCGAGCCAGAGGCTCCTCTCCCCCAGCACTGGAGCAGGTGGTGTGACTGTCTGACCTGGTCTCTCCTGTCACACACTGGGGCCCAGACGGGTGAGGTGATGCTCAACTGCGGCACGAAAGAGGCACCCGGGATCTTAAGGCAGAGCAGGAGGGAAAGGCTGTCAGGCCAAGTAAGGAAAGCCAAGAGTGCGACTCTGGCATCTGCTGGACATTGAGGTGACAGCAATGGTGCTGAGAGGCCCACAGACACACGCCAGCACCAGGACTCTCCCCTTTTGTACCGCAGCCCAGTCCCCGTGTAGCTGGGGACTGGCGTCCACTTCCCGACACCCCACCGGCACCCTGTCTCTCAGGCCTGAGCCTGGGAGCATCGCTCCACTGTGCTAGAGAATCCGTGACAGCTGCAGAAGGGCCGACAGTGCCACAGGGGCAAGTTCCTGCTCCCTGTCTCCCCTGAGTGGCAGGGCAGGAAGAAGGCATGCTCAAGGTCAAAGAAAACAGTCGTGCACATTCTTGGCCTCAGTCAAGGGCACTCTGCTCTGTGTCCTCCCCCTCCGCCTGCTGTCAGCACACTGAGATTGGACCCAGACACCTCAGAAATCTGGAAATCCAAGCCACCTGGATTGTGGGGGTGCAGAGGCCTGTGAGATCATGCTAATGTGCCCACCATCCCCCCATTTGATGGACAGACAACAGGGGAGGTGAGGGCTCGTTCTGCTCATCCCCAGCCAGCTAATGCTGCCAGCTATGGAGAGAGAGAGAGAGAGAGAGAGAGAGAGAGAGAGAGAGAGAGAGAGAACAAAGAGGAGAGGCAGAGGAGGGAGAAACATGAGGAGAAGTGGGAAACTGCTCTCCCTGCTGTCACCCCCACCCAGGAGAGGCCTTGCTCCTCTTTGCAACTCTGCAGTGAGGCCACTGAGGATGAAAGCAGAGGCCCTACAGGTCAGGGGTGAGGGGAGGCCAAAGATGGCTAGGTGGGCATGAAATGGGGGAGGGTCAAGAGATTTGATCATGAGGTGTGGCATTCAGGGCTTGGTAATAAAAAAAAAGCTAAAAAGTTCAGTTAAGTTAGGTTTGTCCTTTTAAGGTCACGAAAACTTCGTGGTGAGAAAACCGCCACATCACGAGATTCTGATTTGTCCGGTCTGCCCAGTCTAAACCTAAGTCCTGAAGCAGTGCTGTCTTTCTACTGCCTCCTCACCAAAGCACAGCAAGAATGCCTCTAGGGTATCGTCTGGCTTCTCTTCACTAAGGTGGAGGAGAACCCAGGGTTAGGGCGCCAAGCAATGAGTAGTAGGTCGTGTTCACTATAAAGTCTCAGAGGAATCACCTCTACGACACCCCTGATGAGAGGTTCCTCACCCTCTACTTGAAGGCCTCCTGTGACAGGGATCTCACCCCTTTACAGATGCCTCATCTCCCCAATCCTAGGTTTCAATTCTCTCTTGCTAATATTTGTGCTACCCTTTCGAGTTTTTGACAAAAGAATTGTGCTTGCTGCCCAGTCCATTATCTTTACAGAGAAGACGAATGACAAATAGCATCTGAGTATATCTGTCAGCCGTGAAGACTAACTTAGCACCCACCCCAAGCTGGTCTTCCTGATTCTAGCAAAACTTGAAGCACTCCCTACTTTTCCTTCCCCCACTTTCCAGAACAGGGCTTTGCTCTTGTCCCCTTCTGCAAGCCTCAGCCCCAAGTGGGGTGCAGCGGACCGGCACTGTGGCTCCTTTATTCTTGCCCTTGGCTCTGCATCCTTCCTCCAGCTTTGAATATGTCTTTCTCCGGTCTGAGCTCATCTGCCAACTCTGCGATGATGCATGTCATCTCTTAGGCTCCTCCCCTTGTCCTTCTCATCAAGACCTTTCATGATGACCCAGGCAGAATTTCGTTTTCGAGAGCCTCCCAGGCCATCTCAACGTTTTTCTTTTAAGGCTCCTCTATTGAATGGTACCTGCCTTTTCCTTCTGTGTTTTGAATGTTACCTGACCATGTTAGAAATGCTACCATGCTCCTCTCTGAGTCTGTTTCTTTCAAGTGGGGTGAGTATATTAGCTTCCTAAGGCTAGCCTAACGAATTGCCACAAACTGGGTGGCTTCAAACAACAGACTTTGATCCTTTCCCGATTCTGGAGCCTGTGAGTCTGAGATTAAGGGGTCAGCAAGGCCATACTCCTTGTGAAGGCTCTAAGGAAGGACCCTTCCTTTCCTCCTCCAGCTTCTGACGTTTGCCAGAGTCCTTGGCATTGTACACTGATTACTCCAGCCCGAGCCTCCATGGTCACGTGACTTTCCCCCTGTGTGTCTCTCTGTGCCTGTGTCCAAATTTCCTTCATCTTATAAGGAGACTGGTCTTTGGACGTAGGGCCGACTCTACTCCAGGATGACCTCATCTTAACTGATCACTTCTGCAAAGACCCTATTTCCAAATAAGGTCACATTCACAGGTTGCCAGTGCACATGAATTTTGGCGGGATACTTTCTGACCCAGGACACTCCCTCGTCTGTGATTTCTCCCTCTCCTTTACCCCCCCTCCCAAGAAGCTTTCAAGTTAGCCTGACTCCTCCTCTTTAATATCCTGCCAGTCTGAGCCATCTTTGCCAGCCTGACAGCCAGGCTCTTTCTATTCCGTGCAGACTCTGGGCCCAGACTGAGTCCTGGCTTCCCTGCTTAGATATGGGAACTTGAGAATGTTACTTTACCCCTCTGGGCCTCAGTTGCCTGGCCTGCAAAATGGGGATAACAGTAGTACCTACTTTATAGGACTGTTGTGATGATTAAGTGAATTATTCTTTGTAAAGAGAAGAACAATACCCGGCACAGACAAGGCGACAGAAGTGTGAAGTGTCATTTCAGGCCGGCATAATTTCAAGCATGGATTACTGCCATGGAGTCCTAACCAGCTGTTTCCCAGCTCCAGTCTCCAGCACCCCTGTCTGTCTTCAAAACACAAATCTTACCATGTCACTCCATGTGCTCTACTGCATTCAAGTTAAGGCACAAAAATTTGCAGCAGAGAACACCAGGCCTTTGGCAAGGTAGCTCTTACTTATTTGTACAGCCTTAGCTCATGTCTTACCTTTCTATGCACATAGGTGCACACGCATGCATGCGTGTACACACATACACACACACACACACAAACACACAAACACACGAACCACTCTCAAGGCACAACGCTGGGATCTAACCATAGCTCTCAGGAAATACCAGGCCATTTCCTGCCTCTGGGCCTTTGCACAACTGCTCCTCTTCCGGATGTCTGTTACTTCTCCCTCAACATAGACTCGGCTGGGTCCGTCACCTCCAGGACACTGACCCCTACCCCCACAGCTTTCTGCGCATCTTCAGAACATTCCCTGTAGCACAGCAGGTGTGGGCACAAATGAACTATGTGTAAATAAATGATGCTTTATTTTCTACACACCATGGAGACTCCTTTGATCCACACTCCTCTATTTCGCATTTGACTTGACACCCACCTGTCTTCACCAGGTTCCTAGGACCCCCTCTGCCTCCTGCCAGCACCAAAGCCTTCTCCTCTCTGACTGCCCTCTGTTCTGGGCCTTTTCCTGCATTCTGGGCCTCTGCAAAGAGCCTGCTCTCTCCCCGTCCCCCCCAATCTCAGCTGAACTTGTTTCCTTTCATCCCCCTTGGGCAGCTCAGGGCTGCCCTTCTCTCTGGACGGCTACTGCTCCTGTAATTGGATTATTTTTGTGCACATGCAGTTTGAGAACATGATTGTGGGAAATCCTTTCCATGGTGCAGTTGTGCGGAGTTGGGCGTCAGCAGGAAAGTAGCCCAGGAGCGCCTGGGGCTGCGAGGCAACATAGAGCATAAACACTCACCCTGAAGGATGGGTGCTCAAGCCCACCACCCAGGGCACCCCTCAGGGTTTGCCAGGGCACCCGAGCCCCCAGGGCTTTTTGTTAATAGAGAAGGAGGTGTGTGGCGGGGAGGAAGACTTTCTCCTGGGGGGTTGCCTGCAGGAAAGAGCCTTATGCGGCTGCTCCAGGGCCCAAACGCAGGCACAGAGAAGAAAGGCCTCAGGGTGCCCTGGGCTTCAGAGTTTGGAGGAGCAAAGGCAGTAGAGGGTCCCCTACTGGCAGGGAGGCTGTGCTAGGTGACCAAATTACCCATAGCCCTAGGCCTTTAACAGTGGACTAGAGGGACTTTCACAGGATCCTAACCTCACCCCTTCCTTCTTGGGGGCTGGGGGAGGCAGGAGTAGGTCACAGCACCCACGGCCTGTCTGTACTCAGGACCCACTGCAGCCACAAGGCCCTGCCTCCTACTCCTAACCCCATTGCCCACTGCCAGCTGGTGGTCTCACAGGGATTTCAGAAACAGCGTCTTCCCTCCATGCCCCAGCTCCAAAGCCTAAGTGTTTCTCTTCTGGATGACAGCCAACCCCACCCATCCAATCACCCAAGCCAGAAAATGGGGGTCTCCTTTGACACCTCTCTCCCACCCTGACCAATCCAGTCACCCAGAGTGGTCACCTCCACTTCTGCACACTGCTCCAGCCTCACACTGTACTGCTTTGACAGTCCCTTAACTCATCCCTGCTTTCCCTCTTTCCCAAATCACAGTGCGACCACCAAGTCAGGAAGCAGAAGTGAGTACAGTATAAATGGCGTGTTGATTTAGCATAATACACGATACAATATTATCCATGTTGCCAGATTTTCTGGCCACCCTGCAGTCTCCACCTAGCAGCCTGAGTGGATTTGCTCACTCAAATCTGATCTTGTCTCTGTCCTATTAAAATCCTCAGTAGATTCCCACTGAACTCAGGAAAAAAGTCCAGAGGGATACCTTTGAGGTCTCCTGGGGCAAGTTGGCTCTGCCTGTAAGGAGAGGTGAGTAACTTTTCTACCCAGATCTCCTGATGGGACTGACTCCTTTGACTCTTAAGCAACACCCCTCCTTTAGAATGGCCCAAATCTCAAACTGCTAGAAGTGTTTCCCCCTTAACTCTGGAATCTCCCTCAGTTTCCCTGAGAAAGTTCATCTCCAAACCTTCCTTCCACCCTGCTTGCCTGCCAGCTCCTCTAAAAACATCTTGACAGGTGGGCACTGCCTCCTACAACCCTAATGAGGTCAAAGGCCAGGCCTGGGGCAAGGCCCAATAGTTGGGCATGGTCTGCTCTGGATGTAACAAGAGGCCAGTGTCGGGACCTGGGCCCAACAGAGGGACAATGGGTCCCGCAGCCCAGAGGCCGAGGGCAGCACTGAGTTCTCCCTCCCGCACCAGCCCCCCGTCTCTCCTCCATTTGTATTCAGGGCCTGTCCCCAGCTTCGATGAAACAGTAACCATTTTCTAGCTGCCCTGTGCTTCTTTCCGCATTATTCATGGGCTCCGCTGTCTGCTATAGGCATGAGCTGATCTCATGCTCCATTCAGAGAGTGAGAAAGTGAAGGCCCCGGGGAAAGGGTGCCCCTCCCTGCCTCTCCCACTGTCCCTTTTCCCCTTGCCCCTTTCTTAAGTCAAGAAGGCCCGTGTCTGCCCACTCTCTGTACCTGCTCCGTTGTCCATTCTTCCCCGATCCGTCCCTGGGCTGCCTCCCCAGCCCCAGCTTGAGCGCTGGGGACACCAGGCAAGTGTGTCAGGGCTTCCTCCTGGAGCAACGAGGCAAGAGAGGTGCCACCTCGTCTGAGGCTCCCCAGTGGCCTGCCTCAGGGACCCACACTGCTTCCCTGGAGGACACACACACACACACACACACACACACACACACACACAGCAGGGTCCAGAGGGCCCCAACTGTGCGGGTGGGGGCAGGGAGTTCAACTCTTCCAGTCCCTGTGCTCTGAGTGTTCTGTTCATATAATTACCACATTTACTCTTAAGCTACTCTTTGAGGCAGGAGATATTTATTTCTCTTATAGATAAAGAAAGAGGCTCAGAGAAGTTAATGTGACCAGTCACATAGCCAGCAAATGGCAGGGCCCAGAATCTCTGGCTCCAAAGCATCCCTTTGAGCCAACTCCTGGCAAGGGGGTGTCCTTTTGTAAGCATTCCCCACGCCACCCCCAAATCCTCCGGTGCCACCTTTCCAAGAGGCAATTCAGGAAGACCTGAGCATGCCACGCCCAGCTGGCTGGGGATGCCGCAGCTCTGCCTGCCCCAGAAGGACCCAACTGCTAATCAGAAGCACTGGTAACCAGGCAACCAGCCTCCCTGGCTTCAGATAAGCAGAAACAGCTGGGAGCTGCAGGCTGGGACGCTGTCAGTGGGGAGGGAGGAGGGGGAGCCAGCCAGCCAGTCAGCGGGTTATTTTGAGCCTGGTATTCTCGCCTTCCCAGACCTCAACTTGAGCTCGGGCCTTTCCCAAAAGCTTGTCCTTGCCACTGCCTCAGGGAGGGGGTCTCCTGGGGCTCTGCCCAGCCCTGAGCATGGCACAACTTGGGGGAAGTAGCAGGAGAACTGCTGAGCCTCCCTCTTTCTGTGAGCAAGGACCAGAAGGGAAGTCGGTCACAGGCTGCCAAGGTGCAGGGGCCCTGGGATCATTTGATAAACTGAAGTAGTAGAGATTCACCTTTCCGGGCCTTCAGGTCTCAATGAAGGGGTTTCCTCTTCCCCCACATCAGGCCAGCCATGAGGACAGGTTCGGCTGAGAACCCCACCCCACCCCACGATGGCAGCAGTAACTGGGCAATGTGGGGACATGGACTGTCAGGCCAGCTACGCTGGGCTCAGTCCCACCTCTGCCCATTACAAGCTCGGCCACACCTCTCTGAGCCACGTTTCCTCCTCTGTGAGAGGGAGATGATAATACCTACCCCGCAGGCAGGAGGTGGGACATAAGTGAGAGAAAGCACTGAAATGCCCAGCAGCGTCTGGTGCGATTGGTGCTGGCATGGGTCTCCTCTCTCGCTCCTGTTTGGGCCTGCCCTGCCCAGCCTGGACATCTCTCCCACAGGTTCTGTCCTCCCCCAGGCTATTTCTGTCTCTGGTTCTAAAGGTCACTGCCTTCCCGGGATATGGCAGCAGCTGCCTCTTCTCCACCTCTAAGCAGTGTTCGTCCCATGCCCTGGGGACAGTGGCCCCAAATGGTTCCCCCCTCCCTTACCTTCACCCAGGACTGGCCTCAGCATGCCCAACCCTTCCCCCTTTATACATGGTTTCCCAAGGCTGTCACTAGGCCTGGAGCAGAGCTGTTTCTTGACTGACTCACTGACCGCAGCTAGTGGCCAGAATGTTCTTGCCACTCGTCCAGCAGCAGGACTAGCAAGGCGCACCGCTGGACACCTAGTCCTCTCTGCCTGTGTTCCAGCCCCAGGTGACCCCTGGCCCTCCTAGGGGCTGATGGGCTTTTCCTGTAAGGAGGTTTAAAGGAAAGGACCCGGGGAGAAGCGTGCTCACGCCCGACAGGAACTCATCACAGTGAGCTTCAGGCCTATGGTCCCCATGCCTCCCCCTCCAGCCGCTGCCCCATCTCCTCTGCTGGTCCTGAGAGCTAAGGTCTGTGATTGGGCCTGGCCTTGCACCAAAAGTGCCCCTCCCCCTCAGCATCAGTGACCAGCACCCCCGTGTTGGGTGGAGGAAAGAGAGGAGTCCGTGAGTGACACCCCCCTGTACCAAGAGCTTCAGTGGCCTCGTGGCAGTGACTGAGGGAGGCTGTGAGGACCGGTGTGGCTTTTTCTAATTTCTGCTAAAAAGATTCCAGGAGACTCAAGCCCCATCAATACCCCACAAGCACCCTTGTGGGATGTGACTGACCCATCAAGCCCTAATAGCACTGGCTGACATTTACTGAACACCTTCCGCATGTCAATAGTGCTTTATATTCACATCTCATGTGGTCCTAAGAGCAGTTCCCTCCTTGAGAGGAATTAGTGTCATTCCCATTTTATACAGAAAAAAACTGAGGCCCAGAGGGACCGAATCAATCTCCGACTTCACACCAACCCTTTGTCCCCAGTCCCGCTGCTCTGTTGTTCATTTTCACATAGGAGTTCCTTCAAAGGACCGACCCGCAGCGCATCAGGACCCAGGGGCCAGGTCCAGGGCTGATCGTTCCTGCCCACCCCACCGTAAGTATGACCTCTCCTGAGGTCCCAGAAGGACAGGTGAGAGGATGGGGCCACCCCAGGCCTGGGCTGACAAGCACAATAGAGACCTTATTAGTGGTGGTGGAGAGGGACGCAGGGATAACCTGGAAGCCCCAAACCCAGGAAATACAGAAAAGAGGAAAAGGGGGCCTCTGGAGCTGGGGGTGGGGCAAGGGAGCAACGCCCACTCTTCCCCCAGCCCAGCCCCAGCCAATTTCTCCTATACTTTCTGGCACCCCTCATCTCCTCCCACCCCCATTTATCCCACTCCTGCTGCAGAATTTCCTGGAGAGAAACAGAGACACAAAAGCAAGATAAACAGAACTGAAGGGGGTTTGAGAGGAACATTCCAGAGCTAAAAATAACAAGGTCAGCTGGCTAGAAGAAATAGAGGCCCCCAGCCTCTGCCCACCCCACCCCTGCAGGGTGGCTCCAAGCTCTCCACTGAGCCTCCAATCCAATCAGACAAGTCTGGATGCTAATCTGCTATTTCCAAACCCAGGGTCCCTTCCCAGACCCCACTCCACCACTACCCCCGGGTGGGGCCACAGCCAAGGGAGGTGGGGCGGCACCACTGCTGGGCCCACCCCCGCATGGCATCCACAGGAAAGTCTGGGCCACTTCAGCGGGTCCACAGCTGCCCCTCCCTCCTGCCTTCTCTATTATTATCATTTGTGACAAACTCAAGTTTGCAACCCTATCAACAAAGGCAGGGTTCCTTCAGATCAAGATGGTTCTGTTCTCCCCTCCCTCCATTGGTGAGCAATCCTACTCCTATAGATGGTAAGGGAGGGAAGAGCATGGAGAAAAACAGACAATTCCAGGAGAAAACTCATTAGCAAGCACCTCGTCTGTGTCAGGACAGTGCTGGGCTTGTCCGGACTGTCATTTCACTCTGTTCTCACAGGAAACGGACCTTATTATATCCCTACTTTTCAGTTAGCTAAAATGGAGGATCAGAGATGCAAAGAAAGAACTGAAGTCATCAGAGTGGTGGCCCGGTGGCCTGGGCCTGCTTCCCACATGGGCCGGGGTCTCCCTCACTGGAGTTGCACTAAAGGCCATCTCTCTCCCTCCAACAGCTGGAGAAATCCACTGCAGCAGCTGAGGCGAGCCCCAGAGCACAGCATTCATGCCTGCCGCCGTTCAGAGCCTTCTGGAAGTGTTAGCCTACTCCCCATCTGCAGCTGGGACCAGGCAGCCTGTGCCTTGGCGTTGTGCGTCTCTGTCACTGGGGACTCCCAGGGGTAGAGTTTTCTCCAGCTAGGGGCACTGCTGCGCTTCTGGTGAGCACTGCTGGGAACCAGGGTGAGGAGCTGGGGTTGCCCAGATTCCTTAGTCAGGAGCACCCCCTCCTCACACCCATGATGCCCTTGGGGTGTCCCTGCAGAAGTCCAGCCTGTGAGTGGAGGAGTTTCAGGGGATCATGACTGGCTTCAATACTTCACAGACATGAAGACACGCTTTCTTGAAAAGCAGGGAGGCCTGGGACCAGCCTACACAGCATCAGCCGGCCCCACTGCTCCACCCACACTGGGTTTTGCTCTTCTCCTGGCCATGGGCCCAGAGGAAACAGATTGTTAAATCCAGAGCAAGCAGGCCAGGCTTAACTGTGACTTAGCTGCTGTCTTCAGCTGGCCAGCAGAGGGGTTTTTGTGCCGGCCATGGGAGGCAGCCGCTGTCCTCCTGACATGCAGGGGAGCTATAGGAAAGGGGTGTTCACAGCTGCAGGAATTCAGTCTCCTCATTGGCCAACTCCAAGTGCATCCTGCCAACCACTGCTTGAATACACCTAGTGATGGGAGGCTCACCCCTGTGAGAAAACTCTGATCATTAGCAAGCTCTTCCTTGTTGTGTTGAACTGGAGTCACCATCCCTGTGCCAAAATCCTCTGGTTCTGCCCTCGGGGCCACAAAACTGCTTCCCTTTCTGCAGGAGGGCCTTTCAAAGCTAGAGTACTGTCTCTCAGATGATTGGGTCCAGACATGCTTTCAGATGCTAGAATTGGGAGACAGCCACGGAAAGAATTAAATGATTCAAAACCATGCCACACCAGTTGATGATATCACTACCCAAGCTCTGCCCCCATGACATTGTGTTTCAAAGGCAACTGCAGGTAAGGCCCCTTTTACCTGCAGAAACTTTTACTGCCCAGCCCATGTAGAATCTGGAGGAAAGATTCTCACATGTCCAATAAACGCAAGGTCTTTCTTTCACAGAGGCTGGACATTGTTTACCAGGTTTATTAGATTCCTTGGGCCAGAAACCTGGGTGTCCTAGAGATTTGTCCCATTCCCTCTTCACCCCGTCCCTTGAACAGGTCCTCTCAACCCCCTCCCAGCCAGGTCTCATTTCTACCTATTTTTCTCCATCCGTATGGCCACCACCCTAACCTGCCTAAGTCGCCCTTGTCTCTCACTGCCTAGCTGTGCTCTTCACTTCCAGATCCTGCTTTCTCCCCCACTCCCTATTCATTCTCCACCTGGATGTCAGAGCATAGGTCAGATCCTGTCATTTACCTGTATAAACCTTGTAACAGTTGTCAATGCACTTCGAATAAAAACGAAGGGCCATAAGGCCCTTCAACACTGGTTCTGCCCCACCTCCCTGCCCACGGACTTCCAGGAGCATGCCAAGCTTTTTCCTGCCTCAGTGCCTTTGCACTTGCTGGTCCCTCGCCCAAGAACATCTTTCCATTAATTCTTCACACACCTAACTCCTCCTGAACGTTCAGGCCTCAGCTAGAGTGTCACCTTCTCAGGAAGACCGCCCATGCCTGCCCTATCTAAATTAGATTCCCTTTTGTTACTCTCTGGTATAGGCTCTTTTCATGCCATCTATACCACTTAAAATGTATTTACGCACTCGTTCATTTGCTATTGTCTGTCTACCACACTGTCACGTAAGCTCCAGGAGAACAGGGACCCTGTTTGTCTTGCCCACTGTTGTACTCACTCGTCCCACATTGGGCCTGGCACCTATAGGCACACAGGGAAGATTTGTGGGATGATAAATAACACCCCTGCTCTTGTATTTGGAATCCAGCCCTCCCTGGCAACAGAGAGATGGACATGAAAGCCACCCAAAGGCCGCCTGAACCCCATCAGAGGAGAAACGCATTTAAGAAAAACTGGCCCGTTCTCATGGTTCATCCATTCACTTATTAATTCCTTTAGCAAAAACTGAGCACTTCCTGACAGTCAGAAACTGTTCTAGGGACTGAAACTTTAGTGGTGAACAATACTGCTTCAAGTACCTTATACTCACACGATAAAACGTTTGATTATAAACAAGTAAACAGCAAAACAATTATAGATGGTGGTAAGGGTGTGGCAAACACTGAAACTGGGTCTTGAGAGCAGAGTGTGAGTGTGGCCGTCAATCAGAGAAGCCGTCAGGGGAGGTCCCGGGATTGTGAGCACAGGACAGGCCTGGATATACATGAACTCCCTTCGCCCCATCCCATTCTGTCCCCCAAGGATCAAGATGTTATGGGTAGGAGGGCTGCCAGGTGGCTCAGTTACTTAGAGCACAAACTCTGCACAACAGGGTTGCCGGTTCGATTCCCACCTGGGCCAGTGAGCTGTGCCCTCCACAACTAGATTGAAGACAACGAGCTGCTGCTGAGCTGCTGGAGGGGAGTCCGAGTGGCTCAGTTGGTTAGAGCGCAAGCTCTCAGCAACAAGGTTGCCGGTTCAATTCCCACATGGGATGCTGGGTTATGCCCCACGCAACTAAATGTTGAAAACGGCAACTGGACTTGGAGCTGAGCTGCGCCCTCCACAGCTAGATTGAAGGACAACGACTTGGAGCTGATGGGCCCTGGAGAAACACACTGTCCCCCAATATTCCCCAATAAAATTCAAAAAAAAAGAAGAAAGAAAAAGATGTTATGGGAAGGTAAGAGTAGGTGAGAGGGATCCAATAAAGCATACCCTTGGCCAGCTAGTTCCCCTTAAAAATGACACAGGTAACTGTGTCCCTGTGAAGCTGTATGTCCACTGAACCCTTTAGAAGCGCCCAGCAGCCACATCAAGGAAAGCTTCAGAAATTCCTTCTATAGAGCACGAAGTCAACACTGCTGGGTCCTCCATGTTAAATATCCACCCACTGCATCTGCTTACTTAAAACGAGGAGGCGCAAACCAAAACCCTCACGGGTAGACCCAAAAAACTGGGCTCCACCCTGACACACTGCTGACACACCTCTGCAGTGAGTAAAAGCAAAACTGAACTGCAATAAATCTGTGATACCTGATTTGGATACTAAGATGACCAAAAATAATAAAATCAATCGCACATGGAGGTGACAAAGTTCAACACGATGCACGTCTGCACGTATCCAGGAAGCTGGTACACATCTCTCTCTCTTATTTGTTTCCTGCACTTTCTTATCTCTCCCCCTTTCACTTATTCATTCATCAAATTGGGCATCCCCACCACAACCCAAGTCCTTAGTAGGTTATGGGGTAGGGGAGAAAGCTGACAAGAATGGTACTGGGGAGTCCTCTTCTCAGACGGTTCAAGTCCCTGTTTTCTGTCTTGGGGAGGCCAGCCCCACCTACTTGCTGCCCTGGGAGATATCCCAGACTCCTCCACTTCCTCAGCCTCTCCTGCCCAAGCACCAGATGCAGTCGTTTCTACCCCTTAAATAGCTCTAGGCCTTAGGCCACTGTCCCTGTGTGTCCTGCATCATGGCACAGCCTCCCCCTTGCCTCTCCATCCCACCGCCTCCTCCACCCTCCATAGGCCCTCTGTAGGCACAAATGTCTTTAACAAACACATCTGATCTTGCCATTTCCTACCAAAGGCCCACATGCCTGCAGGAGCCTGTCCCATCCTCCTTCCGCCCATCTGGCCCCTCCCTCCACACTGGACTGGATGAAGCACAGCATTTCCAGAGGTTCCAACAGCTCCTCCTGTCTCCACTGCTGAGTGCAGCTCGGTGCCTCAAGCACAGTGGCACTAGCTGGTGACACACTGGGCCAAGAGGACCCATCAAAATTTTCCTCCTCATAGAGCTGGGTAACCATGTGGTGGCAGAGAGGCCCCACAGAAGGAACCAGCTAGCTCAGGGGCCAGGCAGCAGCTGGTGTCGTCATGGAAACTGCAAGCAGCGCCACACGGGGCCTGGCCTTTTCACTCTGCCTTTTTGGCAGGCTTCCTCAGCCACCCTGAAACCCATTCACCCAGGCAGGCCAGGGCCTCGCCCCTGCCCCCCACCGCCCTCTGTCCTCTTTGGCCAGCTCTTCCTCCCCCACCCCTTCTTCCCTTCTTCTTCCTCCCAGCCACCCTCCCTTCTGCTGCCTTTGCCAAAGCTCTGGGAGGGGGAGAGCTGGGCCAAGGAAGGACTCAGATTTTCAATTCTAAGCAGATTTCCCCTCCACAGGCAGCAAGCCCTTTCATGCATTTTTTCCCTATTATCATAAACGCAGGAACTTGCATTAGGATGAATGAGCAGAAACTCCTGTCTTTGTCAGAGCCTTGGCAGCACGCCAGGCATAGAATGACCTAAAACATTCAGAACTAAATGGAGCTGGAGAGGGGGTGGAGATCCCTTGTCTGTGAGAAATGAAATGGTGTTGGGGGGTGGCCCTTGTCTCTAATTATAATACTGGTGTTTGCCATGTGCCCAGACACTGTGCTAAGCCCTTTGCACAGATTCCTGTTTAATCTTCACACAATTCCTATGTCCTATTTATCCCCCCCCATTTTTATAGATGATGAAACAGAATCAGGGGTATTAAGGAACAGGCTCAAGATCACACAGCAAATGAGTGATGGAGTAGGATTTGAACCCTTCCAACTCTGGAGCCTGAACCACAACTTCAAGGTCACCCTCCTGAGGGTTGGCTCATGGCTCAGCAGCCAGTTCCCACCACCCAGACCCTTCAGACCCTCCACCTATCCTGTCTCTCCCCTCACCCCTCAGCCTCCGTCATTTCCATTTATCACTATAATTTTGCAAATCAGGCTGATTTATCTACTTGCTGTCCCCCCATGTGATATAGAGGAGAGACCCCCAGGCAGAGGGAAGAAAGGCTCTACAAGATCCAGCCAAGGCCTGTTTGTGCTGCCTAGAGGGCAGAGACCTTGCTCTGTAAACCTTCATGTCACATGTTTGTCTCCAGTGTATAGGCTCTGACACAGATCAGCTGCTCAGCAAATGCCTACTGCTCGTGTGCTGAGTATTTCACATTTCCCCCACCAGATCCATAGTCCCTGTCCTGTGCCCCAGAGCCGGCTCTCAAAGGACGGTATCACAGCACTCTCTTGCTCTCTGGCTTCTGGCTGAATTCAGCCAAAGGGATGCTGCTGCAGGAAGTTAGAGGCAGGAGGAGGAGGAGGTGGGGTTGTTCCCCACACACTTCCCTGCTGGACCACAGGTTGGCAGTGGCCACTTTCCTCTACCAAAGGCCACAGCTCCCATCCTACCGTCCACTTCTATAGCTCAGCTAGGCCACACTCTCTGAGGCCCTCCCTCTACCCTGCCATGAGCCCTGGATGCTTCACCACTCATTGTTAGTTCTCCTTAGCTTGACTATGACTTAAGAAATACAGTAGGGCTCTCATCGATCTCCCCTCTTCTCGTGAAACTTTACCCTTTTTGAGCATGCAATCTTCTGTTTCCTTCCAGGACACAGACAAATGCAGGCTCCTACTATCTGTCACGCCCTCTTGTAGGTGGCAGGGAGATAGTAATGAACACAGCAAACGAAAACCTCTGCCCTCGTGGAGCAGGCATGGAGTAAGACAGACAATAAACAGAAAAACAGAAAATATACCATGTCAGGAAGAGATAAGTGCTGTGAATGAATGAACAAATGAATGAAAGAATCGATGAATACAACCATTTAGATATCATGACTAGACTTTAGAGATGATCTAATCTAAACCCCTCGTTTAACAAACCATGGCAAGGAGGCCCAGAGAGGATGCTCAAGGTCACATGGTGAATTATTGGTAAAAGCTGAGTGAATTGCAGCTGCCCTTGACTCTGCCATGGGGCCATAGCCAGAAGGATGCAGCTCAGCCCATGGAAGTGGGGGCGGATGCAAAAGCCTTTGAAGTTTCTTCTGGTTCTCCTTTTTTAAGGACAATCTTCCAGAAGCAACAGTGGGGGCAGCAACGAGTTTACTGGAAGGCTTAGGCAGCCAGGCAGGAAGGAAAGCATCACCTGTCAGAAACAATGGGAATGCCTCTGTTCAACCTTGGGAGCACCATGCTGCTCATTCTAGCAGAGGCCCATGGGGTCCTGGAGCCCCCAGGACACCAGAGCAGAGGTGTGTGGGTGCAAAGGCTTGTCGCACTGGGACTGCAGAGTGGTGGGCACTGGGGGAAGGGCATGCACCGTGTGCCTGGCTATTTGGGAAGAGTATTGTTCTTTTGTTGCTGACCAAGTCCCAGGCCACATGCAAGTCTTGGCTGGAATCTACAACTGGCCTGGCTGACTGGGTCATTCGTTTCCCAAGCCCCACAGTTCTTCCCATTCCACCCAGCTCACCACCTTGGCAAGGCCCCAATGTCCTACTGGGTGGAGGCAAACAGCAGTGTTGGTGTATTGAGTCTGCAGTATGCAGAGCACAATTCATGCATTATCTCAATACGGGATAGTCTTGGCACCGATCCTATGAGGTGAGTTGTTATCCCCATTTCACAGATGGGAAAATAAGCTTATCAAAGTTGTGTGACTTGCCCAGGGCCAGAGAGCAGGAAGATTGAAACCCAGACTCGTCTAATAGGAAAGCCTGGGATCTTGCCCCGCATGTCTCCCAGACTCCTGCCAGGGGGCTTCCTGGAACCTGCCAGCCCACCCTCCCCATTGGCCCAGAGCGTGGGCTGCAGGCCATACCCCTCTCCCCTTTCCAGTCTCCTAGACCTTGGCTGCCCCTTTGGCCTGCAGAGTCTCGGGTCCATGCCCAGCATAGCTTCCCTGCCATGTGGCCCTGCACCAGGCTCTTGGCCCTGAGGCCAGCCTGGGGTTGCCATGGCAATACCCTACCCCGGGACTGCCTCACGGGCCCCACAAGCCACTGGAATGTCTTCAAAATCCCACCCTTCAGGCCAGCATCCAAACCGCCTCTCCCAGACGGCCACTCTCATCATGAGCAGCAAGAAAATCTTTTCAGATTGTGTCCTGATTTTCAGTTTGGAAAACAGATGGCCACCATTGCAAGGCCCCCATGTGCCCTTTATTTCCCTCTTCCCGTCCATATTGCCCTCTCTTTCTCTGCCCAATATCATGTGGTGGTTACCAGCACAGACAGAGCCTAAGCTCGAATTTCAGTTTTTCTACTTCCCAGACGTTTGACCTTGGACTCATCCTTGGGGCTTGATCTCCTGTCCTCCGTCAGGATGATAATAATCATACCTACATCCTTGACTTTTGTGCGAATGAAAGAGACTTACTGAGTGAGAATCAGTGCCACTTTCTCAGTCAGGTCTCTCTACTTAAAATTACAAACCTGCCCCTACCCCACATGCCAGGCTCCCTGCCTTGTTTATTTGCCTCCATACAGCATACCATCATCTTTTGTACCATTTCACCTATTTCTTTTGATTGTTGACTATTTTCCCTCCTCTAGAATGTAAGGACTTGGATATTTTTTTTCTTTTTCTTTTTCTTTTTTATAAATCTGTTCCCATGACTATGTCCCCTGTGTCTAGAACAGTGCCTGGTACAGAGAGGGCACTCAAAAAATATTTGTGGAATAAATGGATGAATGGGGACAGGCCAATGGCACAAGCAGTTTTTCACAGACTGTGATTATGAGACACCCCATGTTTTACCAGGTAGATAAAGCACCTGGCATTGGGCCTGGCCCGCGGTTAGCGTTGAGGTTGGCTGATGCTATTGTCTGGTTCCTTTCACTTTCCTCCACCCACACATACCTTGAGCCTCCCCGGGATGCCCTTGGGAAGCTCTGGGGAGCCCACAGAGGAAAGCCCCAACTGAGGCAGTATCCTGACCTGGGAGCCGGCCACTCCAATTCTGACCCATCCCATGGGGACAACCCCTGGCTGCCGGGCTGTCCCTCCGCCCTTCTCACCCACACAGAGGTTGAGTCAGGACAGAACATTGGGGAACTGTGCCTCAGACCACCCTCTCGCTGCCCATTCAGGCTGTTCTGTTCTGGGCTGTGGTAGGAAGGAGCCCCAGGCAGCCCAGGGCAGGGGGCCTGGGGGCTGAGGAGCTGTCCTTCCTTTTGGGGTCCCTCTGCAGACTACGCACTCCCCAGGGCACCCCCTCCATGAGGCCACTTTCACTTTCTATTTTCTCCACTGAAGTAGGAACAGCCAGGCCAGGGGCTCCAGCACCAGCTCACAGAGATGGGGAGGGGGGTTGGAAGGGTCAGAAAGTCTGGTGTTTCTCTTTTGCTAGAGCCCTCCGCTGTTCTCAGAGGTCCACCTTTGAGCAGCGTAGCCCTGCTCAATTCTTGTCCACCTAGGAGGAAACCGAGGCATGGGGCCTGGCAGGCCCTGGAGTACAAACATGGCTGACACCTCCGAGACACTCCTAAGGAAAGGAATTCTCCACTTTTGGGTTCCCCCACAGAGCCCAGTGTGTCTGAGGAGCTGGCATGGAGAGGAAGTGACATCTGAGAGGGGACCCAGAGCCATCAATAACCTTGGAGAGAAGTTGTACTCATGCTCATTTTCCAGATAGTATTAATAAATAACTGGCGTAAAGACACGCAGCTAGAAGCAGAGAGGGCGGGAATTCTCAGGCCGGTCTGGATTACTCCAGAGCCTTCCTGTTGGTTTAAGGGGCCAAACCTCCCGTCTGTAGCTCCTGTCCAGAGACCTGCACCCCAACTCTACGCAGGCCGTCCCTGTCCTTGCCATGTCTCCCCAAGGCTTGTGCTGAGGTATTGTGTTCCCTTTCAGGCCTGCCCCTCCTCTATGCACTTACATATTAAGTGGTACTGAGCGCGGCTATATCCCAGACCCTATTCTAGGTGCTGGGGCATAGCAGGGTCACACAAATCATAAAGAGTCTTTGTTGTCAAAAGAAAATCATCATGAAAATATCTTACCAGTTGCTCCCTGAAGAATAAATGAGGGGGGAAAGAGGGCAGAAGAGACAGGCCAGCAGGCAGCTGTGGCCGCTTAGATGTGCTGTGATGTCCCCTTTTACCAGATCCCAGTGGTGGGTGTTAGGGAGTAAAGAACAGTGTTGATGAAGGACGGCAAGGGTCACCCCCTCCTTCCCCCAGACTCGGCCCAGCCCTGGGCATTTCTGAGATGACCCTCCGAGCTCAGGAACCTCTCCTCACATTTCCTTTATTGGGGGGAGAGGGGGAGCCCCCTGCCTCTGTCCCACCTGCATCCAGGCTGACTAGCCCAGCATGAGCCAGAGCCCACCCTGCCTCCCCACAGGAAGCCGGCTGGCAACGCCTGCTGCATGACCTTGGGCTGCAAAGACAAAGTGACTCACTTCCTCCCTAGGGCCTCCCCCTGAGCGGGCAGCCGGCGGCGCGGCGCTCCCTGCCCCCTCCTAACGGGCCTGGGGCTGGCGCTGGCACCACCGCGGATACACTCTGAATGCTAAGTGCTCGTGCCCGAGCCTGGCGCCCAGGAGGCTCATTTGTCACCCGCTGCTGACTCAGCACTTCTGGGGAAGGCTTTTCCCTGTGCCTTAGAAGAGGAAGCTGGGAAATGAGGAGGCCCTGGCTCTTCCTTTCCTTCCCTTCCCTCCGAGATGTGTGTGTGTGTGAGCGCTGTCATGCGAGCATGTCTATGTGTGCCTGAGTCTGAGTGTCACTGGGTCTGTGTGTGTCTCTGATGTGTACCAACATAGGTGTGCATTTCTGGGTCTGTACGGGTCTTTTGTGTGTGGCTAAGTCTGTGTGTGTCTTTAATGTGTGTGTTTATGTGTGTGCCTGTCCTGTGGGTCTTTGTATACGTCTGTCAGTGTCTGTGTGTGTGTTGTATATCTGTGTGTGTGTCATGATGTTTTATTTCTCCATGTGTTGTATATCTCTATGTGTGTTACACGTGTATGTGTGTTGTGTGTGTCAGGGTGTTGCATATCTGGGTATGTGTGTGTGATATGTGTATCTGGTGAGTGTGTGTGGTTCCTCATCACATTGCAGGCCTTTCCCCTCCTTTCTTCCTCAGTCCCACATTCTCCTCTCAGACCTGACTCCCAGAGTGACCCTCACCTTCCCTCCCCTGCACCCCCAGGCCTTCTGCCTCCTGTCCTCTAAGCACAGGACCTCAGGGATTAAAACACAGGCTCTGGAATCAGACAGATCTAGGTTTCAGCCTTGGCTCTGCACTTGCCAGCTGAGTGACCTTGATTGAGATATTTACCTTTTCTGAGCCTCGGTTTCCTCATTTATAAAACAGAAGTGATCATATCTCCCTAAGAGAGATAATCTTGTGATGGAACCTGGTGTGTTGCATGCTGCAAAGAGTGCCTGTTATTTCTCCTTAAAGCAATCTGCCCATTGTCAGGCACACAGCCAGGATCTAATGAACAGTACTCAAAAACAAAAGCACTGAGCTGTAGTCTCCCTGGCTGCTGGAGAAGGGAGGGGTGTGGGAGCCGATGACCTGAATTGGGAGCTGGGCAGAAGCTGTTTGCATGACAGCTACTGCAAGGAAAGACAAGTGGTGACCTGATTTAGTGCTGCCTTGGGCAGGGAAGGAAGGAAGTTGCAGGCAAGGGGGCTTGGAGCTGCTCTCTGTGTCCTTCCCTTCCCCAGATCAAGTACTTGCCTGACAACCCCAGCTCCAACGAGGACCCAAGGGGAGAAACACAACTCCTCCCCACACCCCACTCCCAGAGCAGCCTTCATGCTTTTTCATGGGAGAACACGCATATCTTTCTCTTTGGATCTTCTTAACAACCCAGTGAAGGAGATTCTTAGCATCCCCATTTCTGCAGCTAGGAAAACTGAGGCTCTGGGAAATTAAGTTCCAGGGTCACAGGGCTTACACGTGGCAGAGAAAACCCTAGCATTCCAACTCCCAGTCCAGTACTTCCTGCATATCTATACCACCCACCTTCGGCCTGCACACACACATATGCACCAGCATGCACCTTGGTGGGCCCTACCTCCCTGCCCACCGGCAGAGCTCCCACGCACACTGGCACCACACCCTCCCTACCACCAGCTCTTAGATCAAATTCTTCCCAAAGCCTGCCAAGCCCCATTCCCCTTTGTTAAAGGTAAGACTTACTTCAGAAGGCTTAGTATTTATTATCCCAGGGCCTGCAGTATGGATCCTTACTCCATCCTTTTGCTATGTTTAGCAGGAAGCAGGCAAATCAGCCTGGAATAGGGTCATAGGGCCACTGGCCGGGGATCCCGGGATGAGCAGTCCCACTTCAGAGTTGCTGCCTAGGCTTGGTCCTGGGGGGTGGAGCCAGCTGGAGGGCAAACCACGGATCCAGGCAGGTGGGAGTAGTGACAGAGTGGGGTCTTGGAGGCAAGGGATCCCAGCTCATGCTTTTGCTGCTAACTAGCTGTGTGTCCTTGGGCAAGTCACTACCCTTCACTGGGCCTGAGTGTTCACCTCTATAAAATGGGGTAGATTGCTCTCAGTTTCCTTCCAGCTCACACACAGTCCCAGATGCTTCTAGACCTAGCATAGGCTAGGTCTATGCTATCAGGTGCTACCAAAGACTGAGCCATCAGGAGAGACTCTGCCATCACCAGGCCCTGTCCCAGCCCTGCCTCCTAGCTCTCCCTCAGAAAACCAACAGACAACCGGTGTGCAGGCAGAAGGAGCCAGAATGAGGTGTCTGGAGATGCGGCTTAGAAAAAGCCCCAAGTAGAAGTGGCACCAGAGAGCTGCTGTCATTCTTGATTGGCCTTTCCTGCTCCAGGGACTCCAGCACCGAGCTGGAGACAGGATGCTGGGTTTTCTGCTCTGCTTGGGCCTGGATGAGGTGAGACCAAGAGTCATTTCCGTTTTGGAGGGGCCTGTGACTCGTGAGGAGAAAAGGGATGATAGGCATATCTGGCCTTCCTGATTCCCAGCGTTAGCCGAGCACGAGGCAAAGCCCGTTGCAAGGCAGACAAGCCCATTTCTGTCCAGACACAGTCCGGGCTCTGACAGTGGGCGGCTGCAGCCTGTCCTTACATGGGGCTGAAGGGGCCCAACTACTCAGTGACTCACTGACTTACCCAGACGCTGAAACCCAGACTCCACCCTTCCCTTCTCCTGCTACCCACAACAGCCCTTCAAATAGCACTCTTGTCACACTGAGACTAAGGTAAAGAAGGACATTTTCAAAGGTTCAGAGAAGACAACAGGGAAATCAACAGGCCATGTGATCACTTAATTTACCAACTCTGGAACCACCTACCTCTGGGCTTCCTGGTGTGTGCTTTTATTAACCCCTCATTGTTTAACTTGCTTAAGTTAAGTATTTTATGCTTGCAGGATTCTTGCAGCCGACCAGATATGACCTGGTGGGCCTCCTGAGATGTTAGCCTTATCTCAGACAATCCGCCAGGAGCAGGGCTCCCTGCACCTACCATGGAGGTCCCTGAGGATCTGGGGGTGGGGGTGGGGTGGGAGGGGTCAGCGGAAGTCTCAGTGGAACAGATGGTGTAACCTGATGAAGTTAGTGACTTTGGGGACTATAAGTCTGGTGCGGGGGTGTACTAGTAAGGAGAACATGCAGGGAGGAACATGCAGGAAAATTAGGACCAACTTCCAGCTTTTAGGGGTTGAAGACCCCGCTGAGTGAAGAATTGACCGCCCTTGAGCAGTGTGCTTTCCAAGTGTGGGCTGAGACCCATTCATGGGTCATGAAATCAATTGAGTGGATTGCACCCAGAATTTTTTTGGAAAATGAAATAGAATGGAAAATCATATGCATATATTACAGGTGGTAAAACTTTTGTTTCAGCGTATGTAAACACTCATCTGAGTAATGGGTTGAGACGTCAAATGCATTTATTACCGTGGTTTTAAAAGTTTGAAAGTAACTGCTCTGGAAGACAAAGGAGTGAAGCCTAGAGCGAGCCCTTGGGGTGTGTGAGGGGCAGGGCTGTCTGTCCTAACAATCGATTCCAGCGTCCCCAGGAGTGTCTGTGGGGGAACAAGTACCCTCCACTTTCCTAAGCACAGATGAGCCATCCCTGCTAAGTTTCAATGCGCTCCAACCCCTTTGCTGCTTTCTTCAGCAAGGGAGGCATGGGGCTTTTACCCAGATTCCCTATTCCCAGAATGTTTCCATGTTTCTCAAGAACCTCGGGGCAAGTCAGTCAAGATTTTTGGATACAAGGTCATTTCTGAGCCTCTTCCCAGTGGTGTGTGCCACCATGCCCCATTTCTGACCCGAACAACAGGCAGAGAGGGGATAGGCCAGCTGAGGAAGTTGAGAAAGGCAGGTTTGGCCCCTAGGGAAGTCTATCCTCAGAAGCCTTCCCCTCCCATTTCCAGTATTTGGCAGAATCTTGAATGTAGTGGGGCGGGACAGAGAAAAAACTAGAAAGCTCCACGTCTGCCACCAGGGCCGGAAGCCCCACTGTGGCCCCAGCTGGTGGTTAGCCCCTGTTTGTCATTTTGCAAATCTGGTCTACCCACCTCCGGTGAAAACTCCCAGCATCGCCCCAGGGGGCCATGACTAATTACAAAACACATTTTCTCTCTTTTTAGTCCGCTGCCTCCCCGCCCACGGCACCCCGGCCTATCCCAAAGCTGCCTTGCACTAGGTTCCCTCGCTAGACTGGTTTGAATGAACACTTGGTCCCGCCCCCCCTCCCCAGTTGCACCCTCTGGGGTTCATTCCTCCCCTCACACTTTACTTTCACTTTCTAGTCACTCTCACTTCTCTGTCAGCTTCTTACCCTGCAGCTCAAAGCCCAGGCCCTTTCTCAAGGTGGGGGCCGTCACTGAAGCCCTGGGCTGTACCCAAATAGTTGGGTCTTGGTTCATCCACAGTCAACAAATATTTATCTGAGGCATTCTGTTCCAGGCTTCAAGTATGCAATTGCTAGCACACAGGCAAGGTCCCGGCACACACAGCTTCTAGAAGCCTGAGTGATACACAGATGTAATCAAGTGACTAAAAACAGTGGGTCAAGGCTCTGTAGCTTGATGCACGGTGCTGGTGAGGCACATGGAGAGGGCACATAAAATACATGTATGTACAAAGACCTGGAACTATGTTCCTGGCAGAATGTTAAAATGAAAAAGGCAAGTGGCAAGACAGTGTAGAAGATACCGTGGTTTGCTGGGTTTCCAGGGACACGTCGCTTCCTCCCTCTCCCGTACAGCTACAGAGCACATATTCTCCCTGGCCTTGGATAGTGTGGTTTAAAGATGGAGGTCTGGAGCTGTGGCAGCTTTTTTGTGCCGTGTGGGAGAACCCTAGAGCTGGTGGAGGGTGCAGGGCAGCAAACACTGAGTGGAGCCTGAAGAGAAAGTCCACACATCAAAGGACAGATCCATCATTCCATGAAATGATATACCTTGGGTGGGGCTGCTGGGTCCCAGGCAGTGTGCTGGCATGGGAAACCCCTTCATGCCCCTCTAGTAGCTGAACCCCTTCCCATGACTACCTCAAGGGTGGCAGCACAGCCTGTTCCTCCCTTGCATGTTGCTGACAGAACTATTCCCCTTTCCCTCCACCCTTTATCTCACCTGGAAAGGAGGAAACTGGAGGCTGAAGGGGGCCCCAAGGGTCACAGTTTGTTTAAGCTCTATTTACACACCCCATTTACATTGGGGAATGTATAAAGGATTCATAATACCTAGTGCCAATGAGGTTATGAGAAAGAGGGTGCTCTGGTGGGATTGCAGTATTTTGGGGGGACAACTGGATAAAATCCATCCTATTTAAGAGGCACATACTCTTAGAAGTAACCATTCCACTTTTAGGAAGGTATCCTACAGAAATACATGAACAAGTGTGCTGACAGCAGCATTCCTGTAGATTCTAACAGGTGATGGAATTCCTGCAGCTGTCAGAAGGAATAAAGTAACTCTGGCTTACAAACAGGCACAGAGGATGTCCATGTCATACTGCTTAAAAAAACAAGCTGCCAAATAATATGTGGAGTAAAACCCAAGTGTTTTTTAAAAAACAAACAACAAAAAAAACCAAAAACACAATGTGTATAGAAAACATGTATACATAGAAAATGGTCTGCAAGGATATACAGTTGGCCCGAGCAACATGGGGTTGCAGCGTGTGGGTCCACTTATACTGGGTTTTTTTTCAATAAATATTCAGTAGATCCTCCATATCCCTGCATTTCGTATCTGCTGATTTCACCAACTGAAGATGCAGAGGGCCAACTGTAGACACTGTTCTTTACGGTTTTATAGAAGGGACTTGAGCACCCACAGATTTTGGTGTCTGCGGGGGATCCTGGAACCAATCGTTAAGAGACTATAGTTACATTTTTGGGGAGTCAAAACTTATACACAGATTCTTAAGTGCACAGAGTGTTGGCACCCCTAACCCCCACATTACTCAATGGTACACCAAAGTGATGATAGAATTAGGAAGGAAATGAGAGGAGAGGAAGAATTTTCCTTTTTTTTTTTAATCTGTATACTTCAATATTGTCCACATTTTTATATGGATAGCTCAGTTTTGTAATTAAACTTTAAAAAAATAGTAATTAATCAACGAACTTTTCATGGCCCAAGCAGAGCTTGCCAACTGTCCCTCTCCTTCGTCTCCCCCTCCCTTCCCCACAAAATCTTGTCTGCTCCTTGTACCATTTGCTATCTTTGGACCTCCTGAGCTGACTGTAAGACTCCAGATCCCCTCCAAACCACCCTCACTAATCCACCCCTAATCCTGGCTCCCCAACAACTCAAACCGGCAGCTGTCTGCTCCTGTGGGAGGTGGGCAGGAGTCCCCTTGGTTTATACCCATCATAAAGAGAGAAGCAGCTGTGGCCCCATGGATGCTCAGAACTCCAGGACGTGTCAGCCTCGAGTAGCGGGGTCCTGGCCTCTCCCCACAGAGCATATTTCTTCCTCTCCTTCCTGGACACATTCATAGCAGTCCAAGCATTTCCAAAGACTTGGGTAGGACTCCAGTGATGGTATTGTCCACTTGTCTCACTGTGCAGGTGAGAACACTGCATCCAGGCCAAGCCTTTGCCACCTGCTTCTTTGCAAGTGCCTTCCCTTAACAATCTCAGAGTCTGAACGCTCACCCTTGTTAACTGCACAATAAACGAATTCCACCAGGCAAACCACCATCTCTAACAGTGGTTCTCAGCTGTGAGAGCACTTTAGAATCACCTAGGGAGACTTGGAAGCTACTGACACTGGGGTCCTACCCCAGATGTTCTTTTTCATTTTAACTGAGGGCCTCCTGAGCACTGGGATTCTTGTACTTCCTACCTATTCCCAATGTACAGTCATGGTTGAGGAACACTAGCCAATGTGATGTGATGTGATGTGATGTGTGTACAAATGCTGTGTGTCATGCAGGGTCTCTGGTCCCGCTCCCCACACAAGAACACAGGATATGGTGAGGTCAAAAAGGAACAACAACGGAGCCATATATAGGGGAGTCATAGCACCCTATTCTCACTGGCGGCCAGGCGAGATACAGGAAGCAGGATCCGCAATCCGCCATCCACGCTTGCTAACCCCACTTGCTAGCTGCAATCCACTGTCCGCTTCTCTGCCAACCAACCAACCAACCTCCCTCCCAGCATAGCCATGGCAGCTATATTAGTGGCTAATGGCTAATGGTAACAGCTGATGGCCACCCAACGACAGCTGATGGCCATCTGATCACAGTTGATGGCCAACTAATAACCAAGCCAGCACCTTTCCACGTGAGTCCGAAAGCCTGGAAACTGCTCTCTGGGACTCTGTCCCCACACTCCACCCCCCAGGGTCTCACCTCACAATCTATGTGACAAGCATCTTTCGCAAGGGGCCCTGTGTCAGGAACCCAGATCATGAGAAAAAGCTTCAGTCCAGTTCAAGTAATGTCCCCGGGGGTGTCCCTTGATGTCCACCCACCCTCTGGGCACAACCAGGGTTTCTCAGGGCACCGCCAGTCTTTCTGGGCACAGCCAGACTTCTTGGGCACAACCAGGGTTCTCAGGGCACCGTGCTGGAACAACAGTGGCTCACAGCCAACGTGCTTATATACTCGATGGTGGCCGATCAAGACACAGGAAGCAAATATCCACCTGCATCCCAAAAAGGGGTCTTCCTGCACCACAGTCTCTCTAGTGGCTGGGTGAGACACAGGAAGTAAACATCCACCAGTTCCACCACATGGTGGTACATTCCTAAGCAAACAGTCAAGCGGTCCATCAAATCAGGGATGGAAGGCAATTCCCCACAGTCCACAGTCATTTACCAGGGCTGTGCACCGGCCCCACAACCTGTGCCCTCTCCACAGGGCAAGGGCTCCAAGTCTTCCCCAACCCGGGGGTGAAGGATGACCTTGACCTCACCCACATCTTCCACCGAGGACTCAGGAAGTGTTTCCTCCTGGGACTACAAGTCCCACATCTGGGCTGCCTCAGCAAGCTCTTCCCAGGCCACACGGCTACAGTGACCTTCGCTTCTCCAGCCTACGCTGGTTGGAAAACCATCCACATCCTCCCACCCCTCCACGGGGGTCCAGGTCCCAAGAACAGTGGCTACTGGGCACCACACACTGTGTGGGGGTCCCATGTCCTCCTGCCCAGAATCAGACATCATTCCTACCTGGTTGGAATCTTGCTTGCCGCGCCAGGTATCCGAGTGGGTGGTGGCCTCGGTGTAAGATGTCCACAACTCTAGGAGCCTATGGCAGCAGCAGACTACCAAAAAGCAAACGATGTCTGCCATGGTCAACAGGGCAGCGTGCCATCCGGAGGCTCGAGAGGACCACCGATTCACCGAGGGGTCACGTTTCTCCCAGGCAGTTCGCGTTTCCTGCTCCCGGTGCCACTCCTCATGGGCTTCCCGAGACTGAGTGTTCATACGCACAAACTGCTCCACCATCCTTCAGAGAGCTTTGGCCAGCACCACACCCGGCTTGCAAAACTGAGCTTTCATATGTATAAACTGCTCCATTACCCCTTTGGGGATTCTGGCCGAAGCCGTACCCTGCTCGCTGAGCCATGTGTCATGCAGGGTGTCTGGTCCTGCTCCCCACGTAAGAACGCAGGATATGGTAAGGTCAAAAAGGAACAACAACGGAGCCATAGACAGGGGAGTCATATCACTATATTCTCGATGGTGGCTGGTCAAGACACAAAAGCAAACATCCGCCAGAACCCCAACAGGGGATCTTCCTGCACCCCAGTCTCGCTGGCGGCCGGGCAAGACACAGGAAGTAGGATCCACACGATCCGCAATCTGCCATCCATGTTTGCTAACCCACAGCAGCTATATTAGTGGCTAATGGCTAACTGGTAACAGCTGATAGTCAACTAGTTACAGCTGATGGCCATCTGATCAGTTGATGGCCATCTAATAGCTGAGCCAGCACCTTTCCATGTGGGCCCGAGAGCCTGGAAACTGCTCTCTGGGACTCTGTCCCCATACTGTGTGCATACGTAACCCATGAATGGAAACCTGTGCACACACACAACATATAAAGCTCGATTTCCCAATCCACAAAGTAACACACACTGCTGAGGTCACCAGAAAAGCAAGACACCAAAATAAGTGAAGACATTTTTAGAATGTGATATTTAAAAAATGAGATGGTCATCATGGGGAAAATCAGAATCTTTATTGGACTTCTTTACTTATTTTTGGATGTGGTTTTTCTTGTGTTACATGTGGGGGGAAGAAGCTTCACGATCCTTTCCTGGCTGAGCCCTGATCTGGTCCCCCATATCCACAAAGAGTGCTTTTTGCCCAGAATCGTGCTGCAGGTTTTCTGGTTGAAGCATTCAGTTCCTCTGGATGTGGCAAATCATCATCTGTTCCCCCAGCAGAAAGTCCTCAGCAGCCAGGATCCTGGCACTGGGCTGGGGGTCAGAGGGGCCCAAGAGAGCCAGGTTCCCAGTCACCCAGGAGCTCCAGGCCCTGCCCTCCCTCCATAGGAATGATGTGATCAAAGAAACTGTGCTCCTGTCCCGGAAGGTGGCCCCAGGTTTTGGGGGTTCTGGTCTCAGAGCAATGTATGTACACACATGTATGAGATGTACAAGCACATGTAGGCTTGCCTGGAGTAGAGGAGATTCAGCCAACTTCAAGGTCATTTCCAAATCTCACTTTGATGAGTCAAGTATACAAAGCAAATCCAAAGGAAATCCCTGCAGAAATTTATAAAGAACTTGGTAGGTTTTCATCTCGGCAATCAGAGAGAGCTTCTTGGAGGTGGTAAAATTTGAACTGTGCCTTGAAAGATGAGCTGGATCTAAGGGGGAAAAGAGAAAGAGATAGAGCTGCCCCATTCTGTTACTCCTCCTGGACCTCAGAGACGTGAGCTCTGCCCCAGGAACCCTCTGCAGGTTTCAGGGGACAGAGGGTTCTGGCAGTGGCCTGAGAAGGAGGTAGAGGGTCACCACCTCCACAACTGAACGTCCACCTCTGGATCTGCTGGGCTGCGTTCTGCCTCCTCTGATGTGCTCAATCTCCTTCAGAAGCTCCTAGGCCCACCCTTCAATGCATCACAGCTCCCAGTCAAAACTCAGGGAAAGCGCCCTTAGGTCTTTCCTGTTGGCCCTTGGTAGAGCCAAGATGTCAACCTGGAATTGCCTCAGAAAGACCTGAAAAGCTTAAAAATATCCAGAGGCCAGGACCCTACCCCTGCACCTGCAGAATCTGACCATCCTGGGGAGGGGGGGAAGGCTATGCTTTGTGAAGGTTCTTCTGGGCTGTGGATGGCCATCCAGGACAGAGAACCATGGCCAGTGCCCAAATGTAGGGAAGAGAGGAAGAAGGACAAGATGGAAGGGAGGGACAACTGCCCAGGGAAAACATCCAGAGTCTCTGGGACAGGTGGAGGACTAGGCCCAGCAGAGAAGGGGCTCTACAGAAAACAAATGTTCACTGACCAGCGTTGAATCCTGCCTCTTGTTTCCCTGGCTCTCAGGATGGGACCAGGGACAACTGTTCACCATCAGTAGAGGTAGAAAGACACAAAGGCCCCCAAGGAGGGCCTCCTGTTTTCCATAGTCAGTGCCTCCATGAGAGCAAAGACTATCTCATTTGTTCACTGCTGTCTCCCCAGCACCTGGCACACAGTAGATGCTCAATAAATACCTGTTGAATGAAACGACTGAATGAACTTTGCCAGCCCTTTGCCTGTCAGGACTCACGATTTTCTCAGTCTGTGGGTTTCTTGCACAGAGCAGGGATTAAAATGGTGGTGCTGAGGAGAACTTTGGGAAGGGAGGGGAGAAGGATGTTTGGCCCCACTTCACTTTCTTGGGATTTTGGAATCTGGATGTAAGGGAAGGGGATGCAGTTGGCTGCCCACAGCTGCCCTTCCAAATCAGAAGGTTGGAGGAGGGCGGAGGGGAAGAGGAGGAAGAAGAAGAGGGAGTGGGGTGGGAGATAAACAAGCTGAGAAGAGTGTGCTAGGAGCTCGCAGTGGCTGCCAGCAGACTGAAAGGGGCTGGACCTGTCCAGAGAGAAAGGGACGAGGCTGGGGAAGGCGCCCACGCAGTCACTGAGCTCCTGGGGTCTTACTTGAGCTGCCACACTCCCCATACAAGTGCCTTCCAGTGTGAGGTGAGGGCTGTGTGGAGAGGAAGTGGGAAAGGAAAGGAAAGCATCGCTCTCCATTTGAGTAGCACTGGGCAGTTTCTCTTCCCACGTCTCCACCTCAGTAAGAGACGACTGCGTGATATTGACATGCGCTTTCTATCACCGTGGATGCCTGAGTTAGAAAGCTGGGTGGGCTTGGGGCTCAACTATATGCGTGTGAGGTTGCATACCAATGCAGACGTGAACATGGCTTGGGTGTGCTCACAGGGGCCGACACAGCCTCCGAAAATGTGGTACCTGCAGCCACAGGCCTGGAAGCAGATTCCTCAGGTCACAGGTGAGTGTCTATTTAAGCTCTATTTAAGTTGTATTTGTGTGTACTAAGCAGGGAGCACAGTGCGCCAGGCCCTCTGGCCAGGAGTTCATTCTAAAGCCATCTTGAACGAGCACACTGGCGTCTCCATTCTGGGGTACTGGAACCCACTCCTCAGCACACCAAAGCAAGGGTGTGGCCTCTCGGAATTACAAGGTGGGGCACTGCCCTTCACATTTTCCCCTCTTGAAACCCCACGCCTGTCTGAACACTGAGAGGTGTTTGAAAGTAACCTGCAGCCCCTCTCACCTGTGAGGTCTGGTTGCAGGCCTGGGTGTGTACCTGGTCTAGCTGAGCTCAGACAGTGAGGAGGGGAGGGGACGAGTCAGAGGAGGTGCTGACTGGAGGCTGCCCAGGCCTGCCCCCGGAGCCCTCCAGCTGGCCAGTAGGCAGGGTGGAGTGAACTCCTATCTGCCCAGAGCCGAATTTTGCCCACCAGGAACACCACCCACCCCGCTTCTATAAGCTACCACACTTCCTTCCCAGGAGTGCATGTAGGAGTGGGGACAGGTGGAGGGCATTACTGGGCAGGTTCTCTTCCTGCTGATGCTTCCAACCCTTTGCTTACCAGAGGGATAGCCTCCAAATCACAGACCCCACATACACCCCAGAGGACAAGTGGGGTCCAAGCTGAGACCTATCTCCAAGAGGCCATGGTCATTGCCTCATTGCTAGACCACCCCATCCCAACTTGCCTCACCCTCCCCTCCCACAGGGTGCTGACCCTGCCTGTCAGACCGCCACTCTATCCCAGAGCACAGCTCAGGGCCTGTCTGGACACCCTCTGTTTAGAGACATGAAAGGAAAATGGTCCTTTTGAACCCCTCCAGCTCCTCCACTCCACCCCCCACCCCAACTTTCTGTTGGAGATTCAGACTCAGCATGTTTAGGTGGGGCCGGAAATCAGCAAAAGCATCTGGGTGGGCCCCATCCACTTTACACTGACATGCTCTTGTCCCAGGGCTATCCTCTGTGGTGCATGCATACCAGAGAGAGGGTGGACAGCTGAGGATGGAGTTTCGGATAGTGGAGTGCAATGGTTATGAACCTATACTCAAGAAGTTCAAATTCCCAATCTTGGCCTTGGGCAAGTTGCTTAACCTTTTTGGGCCTCAGTGTCCTCATCTGGAAGGTGAGATGGTAAAACTCTTGAGGGAAATGTGCTCTGTCACAGACGGCACCATGGTGGAAGCCAGGACTAGCCAGACAGAGCTGGGCCCATGCCTGGAACCAAGCTCCTGACCCATACCTCTGCCTGGCCCTCCCATAAGGGGGCAGGGAAGTCCAGGCCTAGCCAGTGGGAGTGTGGCAGAGGATAAGCTGAGTGGCTATAGCCATGAAAAGGGTCCCTGGAGCCCAGTTTTGCAGTACCAGCCCCTGTCCTATGCCCTCTCCTGGATCATATTTGTGCTGCCCTAATTTCGAAGAACCTAGACACTCCTTTGGGGACCAAATGCCTCATGGGAATAAAAACTCAATTCTCCACTAAAACCATTTCCTTCATTGAGACACTTTGCACAGATGTTGGATTCCAACAAACCCAAGTTTGAATCCCCATTTCACCAGTCACTGCTGGAGCAACATAGAACAAACCTTGGCTCTGAAAGCCTCAGTTTCCCCAACTGGAAAGTAGGGAGATTCATTTCTGCTTTGCAGGCTTGTTGAGATTAAGTTAATTCTGTCATTCATTCAACGAACTTTTACTGAGCACCTATGATGTGCCAGATATTGAGACTACAGCTATGAGCGCAGGAGAGACAGACAGGGGCACATACTCATGGGTCCTTCAGACAGATATTAACCAATAGTGACCCCAATATCTATGTTACCAATAGTCTTGAGCATCATGGAGGAAAAGTGCTCATGAGGCATTTGTGTGAGCTCAGTTTTGAAGGCTAACTGGGTGTGATCCATTTCATTGAATCTAAAACACTACTGATGGTCAACACACTATTATTTTAGATAACACTGAGAAAGAAAAACTCTGCCAATTGACCATGACACCGTGCCTTCTTACCCTTAGAAATGTTATTTTATGCTTACTGAAAGAGCTCTTTTAGACTTTTCCTTCAGCCCCAGAGGAGTTTCCTATCTCCCACCCAATGTAAAACAAAGAAAGGTCTGTAATGGCAGAGATCAGAATAGGGTGAAATCAAGAGAAATCTACCTTGTCCTGCAACAAGCTTGCCTGGTAGGAAACTCCTGAGCTGGTAGCAGGTAGGCTCCCAGGCTCTGGTTCCATTGAAAGAGAAACAGGACAAGAGGGTCATGTGGACCAAGCAGAGAGAAGGGCAGGAAGGGGTCCTGGTTGAATTCTTACTGCTGGGCTCAGATTCTGGCTGAATGGAAGAGTGGCCAGGAGGAAGTGAGTCAAAAGCCAAGGTGGGGGCTTGTTAGACACCATAACGTGCAAAATGCATCCTGCTGTCAAAGATTTAAACGATGCATCTTCCCCAGAAGCACAGAGCACCCCAAGTTTCTAGATCTTGGTTTCTAAATACCATTTTTCGCTAAAAGGAACCAGAGCACTTTGGGGAAACAGCAGATTCCAGGGCTGTCTCGGGAAAGTACAAGATGATCTTGTTGTACCAGAAAGTGACAATGTGCTAAAACGAATTAATAAACAATGGGGACTTGACAGTAGGGATGAGAGCCAGCTTAAAGGGGTTTCTACTGGACAGATTTGGCATAATTTGAACACTGAAATAAATAATGAGAGTTATAGATTATGTATAACCCAAAGAATAAAATAACAATCCATGAGGCCATCTGACAAATAAATATTAATACACAAATAATCAGATGAATGGAGAAGAAAAGAACACTTGCTTAACAAAGAATGCTAAGGAACAAATGTAGAAAAATGATGGAATTGGAAAACTATCATTTGCCAGTCATTGTCATACTGTTTTAGGCAAGAGTCATAAATGGATGCTACCAGTGGGTGATAAGAAAAAGAGATTTACATAGTACATTGAGCAGAAAATGTTTCTTCTTTTGCTATAAAGGACATTTGTGGGACAACTGGCGATGGCTCTAGTATCGGGCACACCAATACAAAAGTAAATATGGTAAAAAGATAACATTTGGGGAACCTGACTGAAGGGAATATGGTAATTATTTGTACTGGGTATTTTTGTGTGTGTGCTGTTATTTTTTTAATGTAGTCCGAAATTATTTCAGAGTAAAAAACTGGTTTTGTCAAGTGTGTATCTTATTGATAAAATACCGTAAATGAGCATTCCAGGTAAAAACACCTGTGTGTGCCAAAGCCCTGATGCTGGACAAGCGCATTCATTTGAAAACAAAAACCGAAATCCAAGAAGCCTGAGTACTGGGGTCTATGTGGCTGGGAGTTCAGCAAGAAGCTGAGAGGTGGGCAGGGGCCAGGCCATGCTGAGGGTTTGGGTCCTGGTGACGACAGCAGGGAGAGGCCATCAAAGTGCTTTAAGCAGTGAGAAGGGGAAATGTGGCCTTATTTGTGTTCATCACTCTGGCCCCTGGTTGACCCTCCATAAACAGTG
The DNA here is from genome assembly GCF_036562045.2 of Rhinolophus sinicus. NCBI lineage: Eukaryota > Metazoa > Chordata > Mammalia > Chiroptera > Rhinolophidae > Rhinolophus > Rhinolophus sinicus. Next base: position 22,289,861 of record NC_133753.1, on the reverse strand, counting down.
GCCATTAATAATGCCTTGTCTGCTGGCCTCTCTGCTGTCACTCCCCCTAGGGACCTTTTTGCTCAGTGGAGTTGACAGCAGGTGGCCCCCTACCCACAGAGCATCCAAGCCCTGCCCCATCTTCTCCCCCTCACCCCACTCAGCACAGCTCTCTGTGCACCCCCTTCTCCACCAGCTTCCTTCTGTCTGTCTTGTTTTCTCGTCTGGGAGTCCCAGAGCGCAGCAAAGCCTGGAGAGGGTTAGTTCAAGGTGAATGAATGGGCTGTTTGATGGGAATCTCCCAGGGCAACCTCCAGTCTTGATACCATTCAAGTGGCTGTAGGCTTCCTTTTCTCCAAATGAATCACTGCTCTGTGTGTCTGTGACTGTGTGTGCCTCCCCCTGACATGCCTGGGGCCGCGCAGGAGAGGAGCAGACTGTCTCTGAGCACCGAGCGGCGACGTCTGCGACCAGCATTCACTACAGCTCACACTCTGCCAAGTATCCTGCTGGGCGTTCCTATCCATTCCTCAGCCAACCTTTACAGCAACCCTGTGATGGAACACACCATCACGTCCACTTTGCAGAAGAGCAAACTGAGGCTTCGAAGTTTTATTGGCATGTTCAAATTCACACAGCTGACTTAAAGATTCAACTCGGGTTCTCTAACCCCTGAACCCAACACTTCTGCACAGCCACTTCTGGTGGCCCGTGGGCATCAATATAATGGGTCTCCAGGCCATGTGGACAGGCGAGCTGAGCATAACTGAGGGCCCTGCTGTGCCAGAAAGGGGTTAATTGGGATGCCCTCAGCAAGCTCTGGTTTGGTGAGGCTGGTTGCCATGGCAACGACATGGATTTTGGGAAAAGGGAGGCCAGAACAGCAGAATCTTCTGAATCACTGCATGTACATCCCATATGTTTATTCTGAAGTAAACACCTTCCTTGGGGACTGTATGTGGCCACCAGAAGTGGCTGTGCGGGGCAAGGGTGAGGGCAAGGGTTCCCTGTGCAGGCCAAGCCAGGAGGCCCTGGTCCTCCTGCAGCCCCTCACCCAGGGCGCTCTCCCCGGCTCTGCCCTAGGAGCCTTTCCCAGCCAGAATACCCAGGGCTTCTGCTTTCAGCTCCCAGATCCCCACACTAGGTGCAAACCAGGAAAGAACACAGATATGGGGCCAGAAGGCATTCGTCAATCATTTGTTTATTCATTCTTCTACTAGATATTTGTTCCTTGCCCACGGTACACCAGTCACTGACTAGGTGCTGTGACCCGGAGCAACAGCCAACTGCCAGCAGGCTTTGCATGCACGCAGCTTCCCCCTTCCAGTGGGCCAGAAGTCCCGCCATGCACTTTCGGTGTCACTGTGGGTAAGTCCCTTTCCCTTTCTAAGCTCATCTGCAGAATGGGGCCCATCAAACCCACATTGCAGGGATGCTGTACGGATGAGACGATGTATTTGAAACATATGCGGTACCTGCGTGCCCAGCACATAGTAGGTCTAAATGTGCCATTACGACATAAACGTCTGTAGGCTGCTCACTTTTCCCTCCAGCCTTGAAAGGAGTCAGGTGAAGATAAAATTATCAAATGAGAAGCCCCAGGCTCTGGGCCCTGGGGGGGCACTGTGAAGCAAAACCTCCGTACTGACCCAGTGACCTTCCATCACCGGGCATGTGACCTTGGCTTCAGTTTTCTCTTTCATAGTCCTCCACCACTTGCAGGAGGGAATGGACCTGAGCTGATGAGCAGCATCCCAGTGGATACTTGACCAATCTGTTCTACCATCTGAGCCACTCCTAAGACAGAGGAGCCCAAGGCCATTTCCCCAGGCCTAGGACTCCACTCCCAGCTTCCCAGTCCTGGCCTTCCACTCCAGCCAAACTAGTTTTTTGCCGACAGTATGGACTTCAGTGGCGATCTGTTGATTTGATTCAAGTGTGATTTTCTAAGCTGGGCTACCCTGCCCAAGGAGAATGCCCCCTCCCAATGGCCATCCAGGACTGTGCCCTCTCTGCTGCCTACTTAGCTCATCCTCCGTCAGCCCCAAGCTGGTGTGCTGGGGAATATGAAGTAAGAATTTGACTGTGTGACCCTCCCCACCTCACACCAGCCTATGTTCCTGGAAGAACCCCGAGGTCCTCCAGGTCAGCCCTGGAACCACCCTCTGTAGCCTTAGCACCTGGCAGGCCTGGGCAGGGACAGGAAGGTCACACAGGATGACAAAGAAGAGCAATGTGCAGACCCAACCCGCACTTGCAACCAGCAAAGAAGGAGAAAAACATTTAAGAATTTTGTATTTGATATTTCAAAACATACAAAACTTCAAAGCAGTCATCGTAGGAAAATTCAAAATGTTAAAAGACTTCCTCATACTTATTTCGTGCCTTAGTATTGATTTGATTTTGTCCTGCTCATGGGGGTGAAGATGGCTTCCTCTTTTCAGAGCTTAGTGCCTCTAGAAGTTTTATTCAAGGCCTGGGAGATGGAAGTAGGACACACAGCCTGTGGGCTCCCCTCAAGTTTGTCCCTGGAGGGCAGAAAGGGAAGAATGTTTTCCTCTTGCTTCAGTCTGACACCAAGATTACGTTTGGTTGGAAGTAGTGCTAATGAGTTATCCAGGATTTTCTTCTTCTCTCTCCCATCTTGAATTTTCTTCTCCTAGGCCGGGTGTCAGGGTACCTATTTATAGCAGGACAGGGCTTACGGAGCAGATCTTAGCTGTCATTTGTTGGTGAAATTCTTTGCAGAAGGTCAGTGGGCTGGGAGGAGGCTGGGGTGGAGGTCTGCAAGGTTGGCAGAGGAACTGCAGAGATGAGATAGCTCTCAGCCAGGCCAGCCCCTGAGCTGGAAAATCTTTAACAAAGGATCCAGCCAAAGCACAGAAGCAAAGGACAGGCAGACAGACATGCCTAGCAAACACATCCCCCTGCGAGGAAGTCAGAAAACAGTTGGACAGCAGATGGAAAGGGTGCGGATGGGAAGAGAGGAGAAAGGAGCCCAACAAGAACGTCTGAGGATATCTTTTCTTTCTTCCTTTTTTAATAGACTTCATGTTTTTAGAGCATGTTTAGGTCCACAACAAAACTGAGCAGAAAGTACACAGATTTCCTATAAAACACGCACCGCCTACCCCACCACCAACATCCCCACAAGAGTGGGACATTTCTTACAAGTCATGAACCTACACTGACAACGTCATTATCACCCACAGTCTATAGTTTATATTAGGGTTCACGTTTAGTGTCGCACAGTCTATGACTTTGAACAAATGTGTAACGACAGACATCCACATGTGTAGTAGCATACAGAATAGTTCCACTGCCCTGAAAATCCTCTGTGCTCCACCTAGTCATGACCCCCTAACCTCAGGTGACTGGTCTTTTTACTGTTTCCATAGTTTTGCCTTTTCCACAATGCCACATAGAACCTTAGAGCATGTAACCTTTTTAGATTGGCTTCTTTCATATTTAAGTTGTCTCCATGCTTTTCAGGACTTGACAGCGCATTTCTTTTTAGTGCTGAATGATATTCCATTGTCTGGATGTATCAAAGGTTGCTTATCCATTCACCTACTGAAGGCCATCTTGGTTGCTTCCAAGTTTTGGCAATTATGAATAAAGCTGCTATAAACATCCCTGGGCAGGTCTTTGTGTGGACGTAAGTTTCAGTTCCTCTGGGTAAATACCAAGGGGTGTGATGGCTGGATCGTGTGGGAAGAATATGTTTAGTTTTGTAAGAAACTGCTAAACTGTCTTCGAAGCTGGCTGTACCATTTTGCATCCCCACCAGCAATGAATAAGAGTTCCTGTTGCAACACATCCTAGCCAGCATTTGGTGTTGTCAGTGTTCCGGGATTTGGCCCTTCTAATTGGTGTATAGTAGCTCGTTGTTGTTTTAATTTGCAATTCTCTCATGACATATGATGTGAAGCATCCTTTCATATGCTTGTTTTCCATCTGTATATCTTCTTTGGTGAAGTGTCTGTTCAGGTCTTTGGCCCATTCTTTATTTTTTATTTTATATTTTAAAATTTTTTATTGGGGACGGGGAACAGGACTTTATTGGGGAACAATGTGTACTTCCAGTACTTTTTCCAAGTCAAGATGTTGTCCTTTCAATCTTAGTTATGGAGGGCGCAGCTCAGCTCCAGGTCAAGTTGCAATTGTTAGTTGCAGGGGCGCAGCCCACCATCCCTTGCGGGAGTCGAACCAGCAACCTTGTGGTTGAGAGCCTGCATTCCAACAAACTGAGCCATCTGGGAGCTCAGCAGCAGCTCAGCTCAAAGTGCTGTGTTCAATCTTAGTTGCAGGGGGCAGAGCCCACCATCCCTTGTGGGAGTCCAAATGGCAACCTTGTGGTTGAGAGCCCACTGGCCCATGTGGGAATCGAATTGGCAGCCTTCGGCGTTAGGAGCACGGAGCTCCAACCATTTGGCCCATTATTTTATTGGGTTGTCCATTTTCTTGTTGAGTTTTAAGAACTCTTTGTATGTTTTGGCTAACAGTCCTTTATCAGATATGTCTTTTGCAAATATTTTCTCTGTGGCTTGTCTTTCTCTTGAACCTCAGCGTTTGAGTTGATGATTCCAGCCCTTGATGGAGCCAGATGTGGTACAGGGTCTAGCCATTCCCACCCAATTCAGGACTCCTCTAATGGACAGTCTTTGCTCTGGGCACCCCAGCGGGCTGGCAGAGATCTTACCAGATTTGCACTGTGGTCTGATGGTCCCACCCTGCCCCTCCCAATCGTCATTCTCCCCACTAACCCCTGTGCACACCTAACTCTGTGTCAGCATCTGCTTCAGACCCAATTGACCTAGTGATGGGGAGGAAAGAAGTCAGTGATGGGACAGAGGGAGGTGGGAGATGTTGATTTAAATTGCAGGGTGAGAGAAGACCCCACTGATAATGTCATCATATTGGGCTAAAACCTGGAGCCAGGACAGCACCCGGTAGCAAAGGGATCCAGGGGAGGGAACATTGGATGCAAAAGTTCTTGCCTACGTGGCTGAGGCAGGGGGTGCCTGAGGAGGAGATAAGGCCACAAAGGTTCAAAGATTGGGGTGAGGGCACATCGTGTAGGCCGTAGTCAGAAACTTGGATTTATTCCAGATGCAGTGGGAAGCCACTGGAGGGTTTTCAGCTTAGAAGGGGCATGATTTGATTTGCATTTTAAAGGCTCACACTGGCTGCTAGGTGGAGAATGGATGGTAAGGGAACAAGAGGGGAAGCAAGACCAGTTTGACATTTTATTGCTCTGGTTAATATAAATATCCCAGCCCAACAAATTCTCTCCTGCAAAGACAATCCTGATGGCCAATTGCACAGAATCTCACGCATACCGCACACACACCTCACAGCCCCCACACTCTTAACCACCCACAGACTCTCCTGGACATAGGTTCACATGCATACATCCATATTCCCCAACATGAACAGAGGCATACAAGTCTCATGCATATATGTACCATACATGGCACCAGCAGAGATATTTTTATTCACGTGCAAGCACACATTCCCATTTATACACTTCCTCACACATTTATGAGATATTTTCATGCACACACACACATAGCTATACACATTTCTACACAGACACACCATTTCCCATTTTTCAAAGAGAGGCAGTTCTGAGCAGGGGAGGTGGCTGAGGAAAAGGTGTCAGAGGTTTTATAAGAGGGGGAGGTAATTGCAAACCTACTTATTCATTGGAGAAAGAAAATGCCCAAACAAATGCCCACTTTGCCCTAAATTGCACCTGATGGTTGGGTCAGCCAGTTATTAAACTGGTGCAGAGACTACATTAAAGCCTTCATTCATCACGTTGGGTCCTCCCCCCACCTGCACTCTGCAGTTCCTCACTCAACCACTGCTGCCCACCTGCCCACCCCTGGCATTAACCAGCTCCCACTACATTCTTAATGACTCACAGGGCATGGGGGGGGTATGTACTTTGGGTAAATCTGGACTCCTCAGGACCTGTCCCCCCGAACCTCCCCACCCCACAGCTGGCTCCTCTGCAGCATTTCCTTCCTCCCAGCTCTGAGTGACCTGGGTTATACTTGTCTGTCTCCCCTTCAGGGCAGAGAGCATGTCTCTTTGGTGTACTGCTGCCTGGCACATAGAAGGTGCTGTGCCAGGGGAAGTGGCTCAATGGCTCAGGCCCTGGGCGGTGCTGGTGGGAATGGACTGTGGCCAAACAGGATCCTGGCCTTTCTGACCCCAGCAGAATCCTACTTCTTTTCCTAAGGAGCAAAGAAATTTGAAAACCGCCCATAGTTATCATTGAGTGTCTATTACAGAGAAGGTAAACGCATCTTACTGCCACTTCCCTGTCCACATTGACAGACATCACTAATCAATAAGGAGTGCACCCATCGCCCCCAGGCCAGGATAAGGTATCAGAATTCTTCTCAACATGGTGCTCCAAGGAGTCATTACTGATCAATTGGAGCCGGCACAGAGGTGGATCCTTTTTGCCATCACTGGTCCCCTAAGTGCCAAGTGCTTAATAAATCTCTCATTCAGTTCTCACAACAAATCCATGAGATAAAGATTAACTTTTATTTCCCAAAGAAGGGTCAGCATGGTTAAGGAACTCAATCAAGTTCACAAACGCAATAAGAGTTGGGCTGAGAATTCCAAGCCTAGTAGGTCTGTCTCCAAAGTTCATGCTCTTGCACCTTTACCATGCTGCCTGCCCCCATTGGACATCTGTACCACCATGTGTGGGCATTTGTTGGGCCTCTGTTACCCCCCAATCTCTGAACTCCTGTTTTGAGGAGGTCCCCACTGGAAACAAGTGTTACCCTCCAACAGGGCAATTGAGGAGCCTTTCAAAAAGGGACTATCTACCAAGGGTGGACAGAGCTAAGGGGAACCGAAAGGAATGGTGAAGACCCTGATGGGGCAGGGAGGGAGATGAATGGAAGCTGGAGCGAGCCATAGCTGCAAAGGAAAGAAGCAGGGGAACAAATACCCCCGACTTCTCTCCTCTTGCCCTCCAGTCTCCTTTATGGGGCTTTCTATTGGAGAAACCTATCCAGAAACCAAAAGGCATGGGAGTTCAGCTGATGCAGCCCACACAGCTCAGCCTCCTGGACTTCAGAGCTGGGGGGAAGGCTAGGAGAATAGAATTCTGGAGGAGCTAAGTGAGAAGGCCATCCAGAATGCTCCTTTCCTGTTTGGGGCTGAGGGTGGGAATGGCCCTTCCTGACGAGTACTGATGGGCCAGTGGTGTAAGTTTCAATCTGAATTTGAAGGACTGAGGACCAGGCCAAGGGCAGGAGATGACCAATGTCTCTCCTCTAGTCAGGCAGAGAGAGAAAATTCCCCTTTTCTCTGCCTTTTTGCTCTATTCAGGCCCTCAACTGACTGGACGAAGCCCACCCACCTTGGGGAGGGCAATCTGCTTTGCTCATTCTATGGATTCAAATGTGAATCTTGTGACGGCCCGTTAGCTCAACTGGTTAGAGCACGATGCTTGTAACACCAGGGTTGCCGGTTCGATCCCCACATGGGCCACTGTGAGCTGCGTCCTCCACAACTAGATGGAAACAACTACTTGACTTGGAGCTGATGGGTCCTGGAAAAACACACTTAAAATAAATAAAAGTTTTAAAAAAAACCACGTGAATCTTATCCAGAAACACCCTCACAAACATACACACACACACACAGAATAATGTTTGATCAAACATCTGGGCATCTTGTGGCCCAGTCAAGCTGACACATAAAATTAACAATCATCATACCATAGATGGCAGGGGCCTGGTGACAGCAACGGCATCCTAAGCAAACTGCCCTGTGGCGTGACCTTGGCAATGATGCTGACCCCCTAGCATCTCTTGGATCCTGCCCATCTTCCAAGCTAGGTCTCCAGACTTCCTGCTGATGCTGTAAACATCCCCAAATCCCTCCAACAAATCTCTGCATAAGAGTGTCAGAATGCATTCTGCTGTTTGAAATAAGAACTCTGAGTGGCACAACCAGTGCTGGTGGGAATGGACGCTGGTCAGGACACACTCATGATGCACACAGTGGTGGGTGGTCCCCTGACAAGGGCACCAGCAATGCCCAGGGAAGGATACATGTGAGCTGCGTGACAGGGAGGTCCTCAGGGCCTTTCAGTTCCCCTTCTGGATGTCACCGTTTCTGCCATTCATGAAATTAGGCAAGCTTGCTCTGAGGTCATTTGTGTTTTCAGCTGAGCTGCTTCTGGGACACCCTAGGGGAGTGAGTCCCGCTTACTATGTGTGCCCCACTCCCAGACATGGTTTGTTTTCAGAGGCTGCAGAAAGACAAACTGCCCAGCCCCAGAGAAGACCCTGCCACAATCCATGTGTGGCTACTTTGGAAGGCCACAGTCATGGAGGGATCCTCTGAGGGAAGGGCCCCTTCCTGCCCCCTGGGCAAACGCTCCCACCTCCTCAGCAACTTCCTCCTGCCAGAAGCCTGCAGCTGATGTATGTTTATCTTGCCTGAGCTGCCCTAAGGAGTAGCCAACGGCATTGCCACCTCAATCCCCACCCCAAGGCCCAGGATTCGGATGTTTCTCTGGATATTCCATATTTGCTCAGGGAATTAGAAGACAAGCAAAATGGCAACTGCTAAGGTAACAGGCTGGTCCATGAGGTAACTGGGGCTACATCAGCCCCGGGACAGGAGGGGCAGGGGCCAGGGAGGCCTGAAGATCCTCAGCCAAGGGCCGCCTGAGGATGGGCAGGAAGGAACCAAGTGGGGTGCGTCTGACCCCTCCCGCTCCGGCCCACTGGGCGTGTGCACACATCAGCACCAGAGTCTGACCCTTCTGCGAAATTGATGCAGTTGGCTACTCCTTAGGAGCCAGGGCTCATGCCGCCACTAGGCTGTGGTGAGAACAGCACGTACATGTTCCCTTAGTAGGCCTAGGGCTTGTGGGGCACATAGCTGGATAAGTGCTCCAGTGGGAAACTGGGAAGCACAGGCATGTTGCAGGGGTGCCTTGAACCAGCTCCTGTCCCCCCGAGACTCCCGACCCTCCTCTTCCTCCAGCTCCTATGGCTCCTGAGGACAAGCCTGTGACTGAGCCCCCAAATGCCTCCACTCGCCTCCTCCCGCCACGCTCAGAACTGGGCTAGAGACACATCCTGGGAGGTGACCCAGCCAGCAGTCCCCAAGTTCTTGAAAAACGGCTCCTTCCCAGGCCAGCTGGGTGTGCACCCTCTCCCAGGACGGAGAAAACCCCCAGCACCCCCCACACCCCCACAGAGTCTCGCACCAAATATAGCTTGGAGATCTTTGCTGATGAGGTGTGGAACTGGGCCCCAGCCCTTGGTGGAGAACAGGAAAGGCGGCCCATGGCCCCACACGCAGGGACCGCCTCATCAGGCCTGTGCCCTGCTCGCTGGTATCTGGGCCACCTGTCAGCCCACCAGGCACAACCAGCCTGCCCCTTGTCTGATGCAGCTGAGCAAAGCGGGTCCCCTAGGGCAGCGAATGCACTACTGCCCACCGTCTCCTCCTGCCCCACTGGTCTCCCCAAACTTCCCAAAGCTTCCCACTCAGAACTCAGCTCCAGACTGGCCAGGACAAGGGATGGTGGGTCTAAGCATTTGTGAGCCTCTCTCTCACCTGGGCTCTGTGGGTCAGGAGGGAGGGGTGGGGTGGGGTGGGGTTGGCTGGGGCTGGGAGGACCAAGGGCTGAAGAGTTAGCGTTCATCCTGACTTTGTAAAGCAAATAACACCCCACCCCCAGCCAAAGCTGCCTGGTATTACACCATGAATCTCCAGGATGCTGCAGCTGTGACTGGATTATTTATAACTCCAATCTTACATTTCTAACACGAAAAAATCACACAAAGGGAAAGGTAATGAAATCTCACCTCTCTTGCATGTCCCTCACTCCAAACTGCAGGGCTTTCCAGAAGCCCTTGTGGCTGAGGGAGGGAAGAGAGAGACCCCCTGACCCCGACGCCTGCCTGTTTCCCTCTCCCTCCCTCATTCTGTCAGTCACACACGTACACTGCCCCTCACCCTACATTCTCTCTCAGACACATCCCCTCACGTTTTCTTTCTCTCTCACACATACATTTCCTCACAGATGCACAGACAATTCTGCTCCCTCTCAGCTCACCCTGCCAGCACCCTTCCTGTCCCCCAGACATACTCCACACATTCTTGCCCTTTTTCTTCCACCACCACCACCACCACCACCACCGTCTCCCTGTGTGACTCACTCCCTTCACTGTGTGTTTGCTTTTTTGCTTTGTCAATGAAGACGCTGGCACATTAATTACCAGGCCTGTCCTCAGTGAGGCACGTCAGCATCTGTGAGGCATGTCAATAGTGGGTGGAAGTGTCAGCTTACATTTGTCTTGCTCTGCCTTTAAAACTCCCATGGGCATTGTCTCCCCAGGGGGACCCATTTTGTGGCACGTGGCAGTGAGGACATGAGTCCCAGGCTTGATATACACAAACACACAGAAAACACAGGACCCAGAACACATGTCTCACCCTGCAGGTGGGAGCATCTAAGGATGTGCTCTGCAAATCGGATGCCAGGCTGGGTGAGGTAGTTAGGGTGCAGAGCACAAGAAGTTCCTCATCCTGCCTCCTGTGTTCCTGAATTGGTGGTGTTGTGTAGAATCAGCCTTGGGTTACACCGTCCCACAGGCACAAATCAGAAACTCGGAGCCCTATGCCAGCTCTTACGGAGAGCCAAGGTCCAGCCCTGTCCCTGCCTGATTCCCCTCAGCCCCTCTGCCCAGGCCCATAGAAGAATGATCAGAAAGCGGAACTTCCCACTGTAGCCCAGCCTGACATGGACCACGACACGTCTATCCGGACAGTCACAGTGACTGGAGACTCTGTGTGTACATGTGTGTGCTGGTATTTGGGAAACCACAGACAGTTCACCCTGGTCTGGGGGCTGGAATGGGGACCTGGAGACAGAAACCCTGTAACCTACCATCAGGATAGCATTTCTTGAAAGTCTCTCCCCTTTTTAATCTTAAAAATTCATCTGGGGTTTGGTGTTATTCACTATAACATATCTATCATCATCAGAGTATAAAAATGTCTTAAATTATCTATAATCAAATATTCAATTCTTTTCTGAATCTTTGCTTAATATTGACCTTCTTGGCAGTTGAGTCTCAAAAACCCTCTGGCTTATCCCAGAGACTGAGGGCACAAACATCCCAGTGAAAGATCTAGGGAACCGTCTATGGGTTAAGGATATGGGGTATGAATCTATGGGGTGAGAAGAACAAGGACTCAAGTTTATATCCCGGCTTTTCCAATTAGCTGTGTGATCTTAGATAAGTCACTTAACCTCTCTGTGCTTCAGAACCTTGGCCTGTAAAATGGGCACAATAATAGGGCACCTGTCACATAGGGCTTTTATGAGGATTAAATGCATTCATGTATGTAAAGTGCTTAGAACAGTGACCAGCACAATATAGATGTTTATAATTATTTTTCTGTAGAAGACCGACACAAAGCCACAGAAATCAACCACACGGACTGAAATTGAAGATCACGCCTGCCTCCCTGCTAGAATGCGCTTCTGTCCTGGTCCCTATCCCACCCCCAGCTACAGGTCTCTGATCCTGCAGTCTATCTGCAAGGCATTCAATCAGCAAACATTCTCCAGGCACTGTTGCTGGACTGGGCATTCAGTGTCACAAAAGACCTTCCAGACAGGGAGGCAGAAACATGCAAACAGCATTTGGACCATATTCAGAATTGAAGATACAAAGATGAGTAAATGTCATTTCTTCTTTCAAAGCGGTACTGCCTAGCTACAGGAAGTTGGAAAGAGAGGCAGGCAGATTAATAGATTAGTATTTATTACAAGTGCAGTGCCACGTGATCGTGATGATATTGTCCAGTGGCTGAAGCACTCTTGCCTCGTGTATATACCCGGTCTCTTTTCTGATGTCACCTCACCTGCAGGGCCTTCTAGAACCACCTGTAAAAAAGAAAACACTCCCCATCCTGTTAATCACTCTCCCTGACCTACTTTATCCATCTTCTTAGCGCTTACCACCACCTGACACATTTTGATATATATATTTGTGGCCTGCCCCACCAGAAGGTAAGCTTCCTGAAGGCAGGAACTTTGTTTTGAATCCCCTGTGCTTGGAGTAACAAATGGCAGGTAATATAAGTGGTACATAGATGTCTATTAAATAAAGAAACTGGGCAAATCACCCTTCAGTGTCTTGACTTTCTCTTTGGTGAAATAGGTGAGGAAGCCCCACCCTCACTTGCCACGCAGGGAAACTCTAACTTGAAAAGAGATGACACATGATAATCGGACATGTGTTTGACTCATCCACAGATAGAGTCACATAAATTCAGCTAAAACCAGATCTGCATGTCTGCATTCCCTGCTGTTTAAGCAATGAGGGGCTGTGGTCACAAACAGCCAGGTGTGCCCACTCCGCGAGCTCTGCCCTGCAGTGGATCCACCCAGTCCCGGAAATGGGAACACAGGCTTGGCCATGTTCAAGTGGGTGACCACCTGTGGGCACAGAGCTGGTCTGCGACTGTGGGCTTTTGCTATCCAACAGGATTTTTCTGTGAGTCCCTTAGGGGGCTGCAGAATCAATCGGGTTGTTTGTGCGAGGTCAGGACCTAGGGAATGACTGGAAATAACCATGTAGGAGTCTGGCTCCTACACCACTGAGCCAAATGAGAGGTCTAGAAAATGGCAGGTCAAGGCCTCAACGAGGCTGTTTCAGGACAAGGCAAGAGCAAGTTCAGAGAGGCAAGGATTCCTGGAGGGTGTGATCAGGGCAGGTGGGCAGGGGGCAGAGAGAGGCAGGGCCTCCCACCTGTGTACTGACTTTCTGCAGCACCACTAAAATGTCCTCCCTTGACCTCTGTGCTGTGGCACTGCATGGCTCACTCAGAGAGAGAAATTGGACTTGGATCAAATTTTCTTTAAGCCGAGGCCAGGGAGAATCTAGAGGCCTGATCAATGGGGCAGAAGCCAAAATTACAGTATCTGGGAGACTCACCCTCAGACCCAGAATGGCTTCCTTCCTGGGTCATGCTTTCCTGGGACCTTAGGACACCTCCCAGCACTCATGTATTCTGTGCAGGAATGATTTCGTATCTTAAACCGACAGACGAGTAAGACCTAGGACTTTCCCGTCCCTTCTCATTAAACTCCCATTCACTTGTCAAAACCCAAGCCAAATTGCCCAAGCTAAAGCAGTTGCTCCTTCATTACCAGTTTGTGATTTCTGGAACTTTTCCCCACTAGACTCTGAGCATACCAACAGCAAGGACTTTGGCTTATTTACGTCAACATTCCAAATGCTGAATAAATGATAATTGACCAGATGACCAAACAAAGCAAGGACAATCCATGTTTCCTAACTCTGAGAGCCTGAGTACATCTCTCATTCCTCCCCCATAACCCAGGCGTCCGCTGGGCAGAAGGGGTAGGACATTCCTGTTAGGCAGGGAGTCCGTTCCAGGTTAGGCAGGGAGTCCGTTTCAAGTTTTCATAACCTGCCTCAACCAGACTGATATCTGTTCCAAGTTATCCTTTGTGTGTGCTCTGCAGGGGGCTCAGGGAAATGATTATATAATCCAGGGAGACTGTGTCATTCTTCATTCTGTAGCAGCTCCCTCCTCCTATAGCCATGGACCCCTGGCTCCATTTAGGGGAAGGTTCCCCCAGTCTCCAATCTCCCCACAGCCATTGGGATGGTGGGAAACAAGAATCCCTGACAGGTGCAGCCTGTCAGCTCTCCAAGCAGACCAGGGGCCCCTCCTCTTTGGGAGGCCCTGGGGGTGGAATCAGCTGGGTGGGGACCATCATTGCTCCAAATAGGCCCTGGGGCCTTCCACTCTGGAAGGGCGAATGGTGCATTCCACCCTGAGGCCATGCGAGCACCTGCTCCTCCCTCAGCAGCCCAGGCAAAGCTAGTTTCTTGATACCCCCAGGGCACAGGTAAAACAAATACCTGACCCATCTGGAGCCTCTCCTGGAGCTCAGAAGGTCTCAGGGCTTGGGAACAAAATTCCCTTTACCAACAGCATCTCTGCCTTCAGCTTGTCACCCCCACAGCTGCTTACACAAACCCTGAAACCAACTTTTTCCTCTAGGAAGATAATAGCATCGATGCATCATCATTGACAACTACAGATGACCTCTCCATTTACAATAATCTATTGTCTCATTTGATCTCCTTTCTGATGCTGAGCAGGGCTGCTGCGGACAGGACGCTGTGGACCCCACTCATTCGTAGGGTTGCCAGAAGTCAGAGGATTCAAGGGCAGGTAACACACACAATGCTCTGAAGGAGGCACTGTTCTCTCTACTTGACAGGAAAAAAATTCAAAGCTCAGAGTGACTTCTGTGAGATCACTAGTGTAGAAGAAACGTGAACCCCCTTCTGTCCAATCCCAGACCCTGAATGAACTCTTTACAAACCCCCATCTCTGATTTTACAGCCTTTTCTGGGGAAGCACTTGTTGAAGAAGGAAACATAGAACCTTACTCCCCCAGAGCAATGGGGACGAAGCTAAAACTCTAAAAAAGGGATAGAGAACAAGACACAAATCTCAAACTCCACTCTCAGCCTTTAACCTTCCTCCTTCCCCAAACCTTTAACCAGAGTGGCTATTGGTAAACACCAGTTTCAGAATGAGAACCCACAGCCCCTGCCCTCCCCAGGGAGACCCCTGGAGGCTGGCCTGAAACCCACTGTCTCAGACTGTAGGCCAAGGGGATGAGGGGCTGGAAGTGTGGGAAGGGCTCAGATTGCACAGTGATTGAGAACACAGGCCTGCAGCAGTAAGGCCTCGGGTTCAAATCCCAGCTCCACTTCTTATGTGAGGGTTGTGAGGTGTGGTGCTGCAGGATCAAGGGGAGAGACTGAGCAGAGGTGGGCGGTAAGGGACATGGAAGTGCGTCTGTATCAGCAAGTGCTCAGGGGAGAAGCAGACAGGAGGGGACGGTTGTCTTCAGGTCTCATGCAGGGAAAACGGAGGAGTGAGGCAAGGCCAAGAAGCCTCTGTTCCACCTGCCACTGGTGTGCTGGTGACTTTGTGGAAAAGGCCTGCTCTCCCCTCTCTAGGCCTGTTTCCTCTCTGCGAAATGAAGTGCTCTGGAAGTTCCCTCCCACTTGGAATTTTCTAGCAGCTCCAAATCAGCCTCCTCTTTCCCCAGGATAGTGCCTGATTATGCGAAGGAGGCCTGGTCTTCCTGCTTGTCCATAGCCTTCTGCTGACCTTCTTTGTCTCCAACCACTGCACCCTCCTACCCTTTCTTTCTCAGACATGTTGAGTTTATTTTTAACCAGCGTTTACAAGCAGGATCTGGAAAAGCCAGTCTGCAGAAGAAGTTCTAGCATTTGCTCATTTCCTCCCCCACGGGGGTTGGGTGAGTAGCTTGGGGCAGGGAGACCTGCCCACAGGTGTAGAGTGAAGGGCAGCAGACCTGGGGACTCACACACTCCAGCCTTCCTTAATCAGCTGGAAACTGGAAGGGTGCCCGGGCAGGTCTTGGTTGTGCTGGTGGCGAGGAGAGGGTGAACCTGTGGCAGGGGTGGAAGTGGAATCTTCTGAGCTTTACTGATGTCATATTCCCAGCAGGGGCTGATTGGCCCAGGGCTTCCTCTCCCCTGGGGAGTCTCTGGGCAGAGTGGCCCAATGCCCTGTATTGCAGGCCAGGCCTCTGTCCTGCTCTGGCACAGGGAAGGGTGCAGGCGAGGCCAGGTTACCCAATAGGCAGATTAAGCATGTGCTTAGGACACTGGCAGTAAAAGCACATCAACAAAGTGTTTGATTTGGTTTGGGTTTTTTTAAGGTCTGATTCTTAGTATTTTAAAAATAGCAAGGAAGCAGTCACCCTGGAAAAAATCAGAACTTTGTGGAACTTCCTCGCACTGATTTTCAGGTTTGGGGTGGCTTTTATTTTGAATTTCACGAGGGTGGGTAGGGGGAGGTGCACTGCAGCCTCAGCTCTCAGGGCTGCTAAAGGTCTTAATCCAGCTCAGGGTAAATCAAGGATCTAAAAGGGGGTGGGGACAAGGAGATGTTGAGGGGGAGGGAGCATGTGACCTCAGCCCATAACTTTATCCTCTGGAGGGGGAGGCCTTCTGGACAGAAGGGGGCACTGCACTATTACACAGGGAAAGCTGGTGGAGCCCAGCTATTTGTCCCCTGAGGTATGAGGCCTGAATTAGAGAGACTCTGGGGAAACTAAGGTGTGAATCGTGGTGTGATCGAGGGGCAGGATCACTCAGGACCCTGAAACAAGGCCCAGCAGCCTGAAATTCCCACCCCTGGGCCAGAGCTGGATTTGGTTCTCCCTCTGCTCCCTCTGGAAATGGCAAGGCTCTTGGTCAGAAGTGGCCAAACATGGTGACCACTTTGGAGGGGGAGCTGACATCCCTTTTTCCTGGACGATGGTTCCAAGGATGGCACTTGACCTTCTGAAGCCCCTGCAGGGCATGGCAGGGACTCGTGTCTGCCTCATCTCCTGTGGTCTCCTAGAGTAGGGCCAACGGCCATCCTGGCTCAACCAAGCACCCAACACCAAACATTTGCTAAGCAGCTAGTGTAAACCAGGCACTTTCCATATATTACCTCATTTAACCCTCATCCCGCCCTGTGCTTCGATCACTCAATCCCCATTGGACAGAAGAGGAAACAGGCTCACAGATGCCCAGTACTTGCTAAAGAGCACACAGTGAGCTCATGGCAGGCTGTGGTTACAAACCCAGTTGTCTGATTCTGTCCCACATGCTTGACTCAGTACCACAGGTCTCACCTCTGTTCCAGGCCTCTGGAGAGACAAAGCCACAGGCTACTTCCTTCACCCTTCTCTGGCCCCACTAAGCACCTCTCAACTTCTACAGGGCCAGATACAGGTAGCGGACCTTTCACATGCATTATGGGCAAGGAGACAAACAAACACCCCAGGCCCCAGAACCAGGACGAGCTCCGTAATTAGCAGGTCCCAAGGCAAAACGAAAATGTGGGGCCCCATATTTTAAAGTATTACGAATTTCAAGATGGCAACAGCAAAGCATTAAACCATCCCTGTTGAATGGGGGCCTGCTGTGACGGCATGGGTCCACGTCCATGATGTCATTCCTGCACAGAACCCATTTTGTCCTCAAAACAAACTCCTCCTTTACCTGGGAAATCACATAACCAAAGAAGGAGGGTTGGATTTCAAGGGCTCCAGGAGTACAGGCCTTGGGAAGCAAATCGTCCCCTGGCCTGGAGGCCCCCTGACCCATCCTCGGGTGCTCAGGACCGTGTACTCTCATCTTCTAGGTCACATCTGAATGTAACTAGGGATCTGCCAATCTATATCCCATAATGTGCTGTCTTAGCCAGGGTGAGGCAAGTGGGCCCTGAGGATATCTGACGTACAGGTCATAGAACAAAGCCCCACTTCCCTTTTGACTGACTAATCCCAGCGCCTCTTCCTTCACCTCTTCCTTAATCCTTGCTCTTTCCTCATCTGACCAACATTTAGTGAGCCTCGAGACACTGCTGAGGATTCGAGAATAATACTAATAGTTTCACTCTAGAATAGTACCTGACCCCTGTTCCATCAATGTTTGCAGAAGTGGGACAGGTAACTTCTGCACGTTGTCACCTGTGGGCCCAACATTGTGCTGGGCATGCCTAGTCACACACGTGATCTCATTTAGTCCTCTCCACAACGTGGGAGGTGGGCATCATGACCCTTTTGGCCGGGGAGGGGGCTGAGGCTCTGAGAGTGACTTGTAGAAGGTTCCATAGCAACAGCATAGAGCAAAGAGACTGGGATCTGCTCCCAGGGGTGTCTTCAATTCTAGCACAAGCTGCTTCTAAACCTGCCTGCAAGGAGCCCTGTCTGACCCAGGAGAGAGCCCAGAAATAGATAAACGCTGTACAAAGGGCCCTCTGTCAGCCCCGTGCCGGCTTCCTCCCTCTGTTAGAGGCACCCAATTCTGTCCCAGGTGAGTCCTTCCTCCTGTGTGTTCTATGTACCAGGCCCTACTCTGAGTGTTTCATGGGCATTTACCCAGTTAGTCCACTCAATAGCACTATGAAATAGGTACAGTTCTCATGCCCGTTCTCCTGGTTGAAAAATTAAGGGACAGAGGAGCGAAGCAAATAAATGGAAGAGCTGCGAGTCAAACCCAGGCTGTCTGGCCCCAGAATCCATGCTCCTGATATCTACGCACCTGCCTGGGTTCAAGTTCCGGCCGGCACCCCAGCAGCACCATGTTACGTGGTGCTGTGCAACTTTGGGCAAGCTACTTAACCTTTCTATGTCTCGGCCCTTCACCTATAAATTATGGATAATAATAGCACCTAGTTTGTAGGGTGGTTGTGTGGAGAGCATATGTAAAGTACTTAAAACAGTGCCTGCACTGAGTAAGTGCTATGTAAATGGTGGCCATATTCACATGACTCTTCAATGCACGATACTGCCTCTCCTGGATGTCTCCTCCCCTCTGTGAAGCTGTTACCCATTAATTACTGTCCCTCTTCTAGTATATTCAACTTCTCCTTCTCAACTAGGTCTTTCCCTGTAAACATGCTTATGTCTCAACTTGCATCAAAGAAACTCCCCCTCCCGTCCCCTCCCTACCAGGTTCTCTCCTTCCCTTCGGATACAAGACCCTGGGACAAGTTGGACCTTCTGCTATCTCCACACTTTACTTGCTGTCACCTCACCACCCTGTGTCCTAGCTTCTGCCTGTCTCCATCCTGCACATACTGCTCTGGCCAGGGTCTCGAGGGACTACCCTGTTGCCAAAATGAAGTGACACCTTTCAGGCCTTATCTCCATCCTGTGGCATCTCCTTTGGCAGGCAGGACACTACTTCTTGTGATTGTCCTCCCATCTCTCTCAATACTCATTATCCCTGCCCTGGGCTCCCCCCGCTCCAACCCTGGCAGGTAAGACGCTCCAAACGTTCCACATCTTCTCAAGCTGCCCCCTTCCCCTCCAGGACTTCATCCAAATTCATACCTCCCACTACCACCCACAAGAAGACAACGCCTCTCAGTTCCTGCCCAGACCTGTCTGCAGAGCCCAGACTGGCACGTCCACCTGCTTACCTGGCATCTCCCCCCCCCACCCCCGCTGGCCCACTGCCCCTCAGGCTCATGTCAGGCCCATAACTGACAAGACCTTTTCCCCTAAACCTGCTCCTGTGCTGCCTTCCGAGCTGAGGGCTAGCCCTGCCTCCCTCCTTTCTCTGTCTCTGCCTCTGCCTCTGCCTCATGCATCTGGACACCAGGGCCTGCTGTCTCTTCTCCTACCAGCTCTCAGATCCTCCCGGCACCGTAGCCCCTCCTGAATTCGCCTTCATCACCTGCCTGGATCACTGCAATCACCTCCTAGCTGGCTTCCCAAACTTGGCTCTCTTCCTCCGCTAATCTAGTCCCCACACTGCTGCCAGAAGGCTCTTTTCAAATGGCAAATCAGACTGTGTCCCTCTGCTTACATCCTTCAATGGCTTTTCAAGATTAATTCCAAGCCCTTCAGCTTGCCCGTCCTGCCTCACTTCTCCCCAGACTCCAGTCAAACCAACCTAACTCCTTGCCCTTCTCTGGCAGAATCTTGCTCTCCTACCTCCTAGCCCCCATCCTCCTCTCTCTCTCCTTCCTTTATGGGCCCTACCTTCTGGAAGGGGTCTTTCCCCAGGGCTGCATCTATGCTCCTGTAGCCCCATGGTCATAGTACTTACTCATCCCCTTCCCCTCCTAGCACTGAGAGTAGGGGGGTGAGGGGACACCAGAGCCAAATAAGAATAAGGGTGACAACAGCAGCCAACATTCACTGAAATCCAACGAATGAAGCTGAGACGGTGCTGACACTGATATGCACTACGTGTTTTAATTCTTCCAACAACCTCATGAGGGGTATTCCCATTTCACAGGACAATGCGGCCCTGAGACATCAAGCAACTTACCCAAAGTTCACAGCAAAGCCAGGATTCGAACCCAGACATCAACCAGTCAATGTTTGTTGGGTAAATGCAAATTGTCACTGAAGCATGGACCTTTGGTAAGTGTTGAAGGAGAAGCAGGGGTGATGAGAGGGATAGGGGAGCAACCCTGCAGACAAGCAACAGCCTGTTCTACGCTTTTCCAGCCACCTCTGCCATCCTGGGGCAGCAGAAGCCCTGCTGCAGGCACTTAGCCTCCGTGGGAAGGAGGGAGAGCCCTGGGAAGAAGCCATGGGCAGGTGGGACAGGAGATGAAGGGCTAAGGAGGCCCGCTCTGACTCAGCTGGTTCTCAGGGAGAAAGGCTTGCCCTGGGCCAGGTGGGATTAAGAAAAGGAGGCCCAGGCTGTCAGAGGCCCTCCCTGTTTCCAGTTGCTGGAGGCAGCTGCTGTGGCTGACAGACACCTGCTGACCCCATCAACCTCCATGGGGGAGGGACAGGCTGAGGACAGGTAGGAGTCAGTGGCAAGGCGCGGGCTGTGCCGAGGGCTGATGAGACGCTGCAAGTGCCGGATCCCCGCGCTAGGGCCGGCCCTGCCTCCCCCAACCCCAGTTGGGTTCCTCCACTGACCAAGGTGGCATGGAGGCCCTTCTGGGGTGGGACAAGCCTGGAGCCTGAAAAGCCGCCTCCAGTTGGATGGCCTGGCCAGGTTGTTTAACCCCAGGCAGGAGGGAGGAACCCATAGCAGCTTCTGCTCTGGTCTCCGCACTTCTGTCTTACCTTGGGAATCTCCCAGTCACTTCTCTCCCATCCCCTAAAACGATCCCAGTTCCAGAGGGTTCCCTTTCCCCCAAGTGGGCATGTTGGCAACTCCTAGAATCAGGAATCAGTTGCCTTGTCCTAGCAGAACAGAGCATTGCAGGCCTACTGCTCCAGGCAGACAAGGGGGGAGGGGGAAGTTTGTAGGAGGTGGTCACATGACTGTCTGGGCCGAGACCCAGGGGCACAGAGTTAATTCCTTCATGTTCACGTGGCTCAGCATTCCAGAGCTGCCTCTCCCGGGGTGCTGGCCGCCAGCTTTGCCCCTAGCGCACACGCAGCGCGGCCCCAGTGACCCAAACCTGTTCTCAGAGGCAGCCTCTGAGACCTCCTGGAGCTGTGGCTCCTGAGTCACAAACCGGTGGCTCCAGATTTTAAATGCTCACTCCTCCTTGCAACAAAAACCCAGGCCTCCCCAGCAGAGGTTGCACTGGTAGAGAATGAGATGTGGGGGGCATAGGGCTAGGGGAGCATGTGAATGACCTTCAGATGTGAGAGAAGGAGTCCTGCCAGTCAGGGGCAAGTTATTTCCTGTTCTGTGCCTTGGTTGCCTTGTCTGTGAAATGGGGGTAATAATGGTACCTACTATGGGTATTTTCCATAGTAGGAGAATAAGAGCAACAAGTGGCCTCAAAGTTTTGCCATAATAAAGGAGAAATAATATATGGTAATACTTAACGCACTGTCAGGTCCAAAGTGACACTCAGTAATGTTTCTCCCTTGCTCTTTTCTTTTAGCCACAGTTTCCAGGTCTGTCACCTAAGAAAGCAACTCTGCCAGCTTCATCAAACTGTCATGATAGTGAGAGAGGGAGGGGACTGCAGCTCTTGGAGAGGAAGGCACTAGACACTGGAGGTGGTACCTGCTCTCCATGGCCACCACCCTACCTCCCCCACCTCCATTCCTTCCAGAGAACCATCCCCAAGCCACATAGGGGCTCAATTAGGGAGCCCAATGCATCACAGCGATGTAGGTGGAGTGGGTATGGGCCAAGCAGACACACACACACACACACCCCTTATCCAGAAGCCTATGAAGAATAATAGCTAATCCCTGACTGTGGGGGTAGAGGACATCGCAGATCCTGATTGGGCTTCCTTGCCCTGGACCTTCTTTCTTGTCTTTGGTTTGTCCCGAGATCTACTCCCAGGAAATATAGACTGGGAGTACCAAAAAAAAAATGTATACGCCTTTTAAGAGATGATCAACGTTGCTCAAGCAATAGTTCACCATACTCAGAAGTGTCTGGATGCTGATGGTAACCACTTTGAGCACCTCTTGTAATTGCAGAAGTCAAACATGATTTGTATTCATCTTTCGTTATCAGTATATATTGAATATTACAATGTTAATCGTTTTTTTCCTTTCTTAAAATGTGTATACATATTTTTGGCACCCTCCGTATATTATAAATCTGAGCTTCTTTGGGAATCCAATACTGCTGAAAGTGTACACAAAATAACTGTCAGCAGTGCGTCTCTCAGTGGAGGGGAACTGAAGACCTGGAACGGGAAGAAGACTATTCACTGAGTATCTTTTCACGCTGCTTGATTTTTTAAAAATCATGTATATGTAATACCTTTTTAAAAATTAAAATACTCTACCCCTGGGATGGAGCAATGGTGGAGAACTTTGCTTCCTATGCTAAGGAATTTGGACTTTATCCTGTAGGCAACAGGGAGCCAAAGAAGGTTTCTAAGCAAGGACGTGACATGCTCAGCTGTGTAAAAGAATTGACTGCTACAGAGCCATGGCCTAGAGTGGGCAGAGACTGGAGCCAACAGACCATTGAAAAGGTTGGGACACTTTTCTCTTGAGTCTAGCCTGAACTGGGGACCCAACAATTGTGCGTCCACAATATAGTACCCACAGAGAGGTATAGTACCCAAAAGAGACAGGACAACCAAGCCAGGCCCGAGTTAACTGCCACTTCTTTTTCCCTAAAACAAACAAGATTCCAAGGACAACGGAAGCTCGTAGAGCTAATGCTCCCTATAGAAATAATACATCTTAGAAAATAGAACCCCGTCTGCCTTCTGCCCACCTCTCTGTTCAGTCAAAGCTGAGACAGAGGTGGGGTTATTCTTTAATTCAGCTTGGGGGTAGCAGGCAGCTGAGGGAGACTTCAAAAGAACAGCCTTGCTCCAGAACCCCTGATTGGACATTCTGCTTGGACAGCACGGCCATGTGTCCCCAGAAGACTGAGTCTAGGAAATGCCCTCTCCTTAGGGGCTTCCTCACATCCCCTCATGTGAACAGCCTCGCTCACTGGCACTGGCCAGGCTCACACTGAGATTCTGGGAGACGGGGAAAGGGCTGAGGGATGGGGCTCAAGCTCTGAGCCTAGGTTTCCCAGGCCCTCCGGGTCAGAAGTCAGAGACCCTCTGCATGGACCACATAGGAGTCCAGGCTCCAGGCTGCCTCGGGCTTGGCTTGCATACCACGCCTGGCCTTGGTTATTTAACCTCTTTGAGCTCAGTTGGCACATTTGTAAAATGGAGGTCATCACACCCTCTTCATAGGCTGGACTAACACTTGGCTGGTGTAATGTGCAGCTACCCTGCACATCACACAGCACCTGGCATGTCACTTGTCTCCTTCAGTTCCCTCTTCAGCAGTGGGGATAGACCACCAGGCAGAGGTTGGTGACAGGGAGAGAGGAGAGAAGCCTCAAGCTCAAGGTCGGAGAAGTTCTGGTTGATCTTCCTTTCTCTCTCCCTACATACTTCTTTTTTGTTTTCCCCTTCTTTCGCCTCCCCTCCCCCACTCCGTTTCAAGCCGTTGTTTTTCATTCTAGTTGTGTAGGACACAGCTCCCTGGCCCAGGCTGGTATTATGAGCCTTGCGTTCCACTGCCAGTCGTCGGTCGGCCGACCGGCCATTCACAGCAGCTCACAGCAGCTCGCCGGCTACTGGCTGCTCACTCGGACTGCCAGCCACTGGCCACTCGTAGCAGCACACAGTAGACCGTGGTAGCACACAGCAGCACACAGCAACCCATGCCGACCTTCCGCTGCTCAGGGCAGCCCAGCTCCAGGGAGAGTTGTTGTTCACAATCTTAGCTATAGAGGGCGCAGCTCACGGGCCCATGTGGGAATCGAACCCGTGACCTCGGCATTAGGAGCACAGCACTCCAACCACCTGAGCCACCAGGCCAGCTCTCCCTACATACTTCTATGCCCTGATGGCTGTTTATCTGACTGTCTTTAGACCTTCAGAAGTTTCCAGTCAGCAAAGGGGGACGTAGTGAGAAGGTCCACAGCTCAAACGTTGAAAAAAGACTCCACCAGTTCAGGCCTACCTGATATTTACAGTAAGAAACCTAGAAACTTCTCTGATCATCCCCTTCCCCAAAATGTCTAGCTCCGAGAGACCAAGGGACAAGTGCTTATTCCCAGTCCTCCAAGAGTTAGTGAAAATACCAATCCCCACCCCACAAGGTGCTCTTTTGCTCACCTTATCATCACTCTTTCTCAAATACAGCTCTAGTTAAGCCAAGTATCCTTAAATTTTTTTAAAATGTCTATTAGAGCTGTTCCCTAATAGGGATCTAGCACAGGCTCTGCCACTGTGTGACCTTAAGCAAGTTACTTCACCTCTCTGTGCCTTGGGGCCCTCATCTCTACAAGGTGGACAGATGAGACCTAAGTTCTAACTTCAAGTTTCATGAATGGGCTTTAGATGTGCATGAACCCCTTTAAAACTGGGTAACACTGGTTGCATCCCAGAAGGGAACTGGGTGGCAGAAGAGCCAATTGTAGAAAGGAGACCATACAGTTGTACTGTGTTCTCCTTTGTATGTTTTGAATTTTGAACCAAAGAAACGTATTATCTATTCAAAAATAAATACATAAAATTTATATTAAAAAGCAAAGAAAATATATGCAAACCCATGTGTGTGGGAACACCTGAACTTTCTGGAGAAGGACTCATAATTTGTATCAGATTTTTCTAAGGCGTCTAACCTCATAAAGGTTTAGAAAGCATTCCACTAGATGACGTTAAGAGTTATTCCCAGTTTGAATTTCCTTGATTTGATGAAGTATGAGAGAAAACCAGCACTCATTACATTAACAGCCTGGGCTGGAGGCACGTGAATCTTACATTTAATAACGTAGGCATGTGTGCCCACAGTAGCTGAGCAGGTTCACAGGTGAGTACAGGACTTGACAGGGTGGCTCTCCTATGGGGCAGCCTTCAGAAATCAAGGTCAAAAAATGCCCCCCATCAGCCTATTCTCTTGAAACTCTCGTTGCCCTACCCCGGTGCCCTACAGAAACATGCAGCTTGGGTTAGCTGTACAAACAATGCATAGAAATAAATACAACATGGATTTTTAAATGTCGGCCACTTTGGCTCTGAGGGGGAACGGAGTGAAAAGAATGGGAAATGGAGGAGGTGGGGCAATTGGGGTGAACTGGGGATGAAGGAAACTCAGACTCACCCAGAGACATTCCACCTGAATCTCTGAAACCCACAAAAATCCTCAGGAGAGAAAAATGCTTCCTAGGTATGCAGTGTGGAAGGCTTCAGGAAAGGCGGAATCTAGCTGTGGGATCAAAGCAAGATTGGATAGGGCAACCAGACTAGTGGCTGAATGGGTCAGAGCAAAGAGAAAGGTCACATGGTTCCAAAAAAAGAGAAGGGAGCAAAAGCCATTTAACAAATGGCCCCTGGCTATGGTAAACTTTAATTAACTGCATCATTATAATTCACTTCCAGCCTAAGTTCCACCCCAACCTGCTCTCTCCCTCCCACTCTCTCCCTCCTCTCCCACAGGTCTCATCAAGGCAGGTTTCCTTAGTGAAACCCACAGGCTGCCTTTGCTGGTGCCTCATTATTACAGCCACTGCCTCTCCTGTTCATAATGTACCCAGAAACAAGAAAGGGGGCAAGCTACACTGTTCTCAGCACCTAATGACAGGCCCTTTTCCTACCTCTGTGCACCAAATCAAGGGTCTGGTAATCCTAAAAGTTCCAGAACGTATCACCAGAGCAATGAAGCAACTGTGGCAGGCCAGCAGGAGCAGATGTGGACACAGGGGCAGGTAATAGGGCTGGCTCCCACTTGGAACCACTGGAGAGTGCTCACAGGTTCCATACCTGGACAGGTAATCCACACATCAAAATTCACATGCGCAGTTCAAGGCTGTGGCTGAATCCACTGCTCCTTCATTCAATGGTGGTTAAATTACACCCGTGATACTCTATATATTCTCAGGCTGCTGAGCTTTTCCCATTTTAAGAGTGTGTGCGTTGGGAGAGGGGATTGGGAGCACCTTAGAGGATCTTCCAGGCGAAACATGCTTGGTTTTTATTAATGAGTTTATGAGAAAAGCCAACCCAGACCTTTCGGTGAAATGTGTGATTGGTAGCCAGGCAAGGATGGGTTTTAGAATTAACTCTTCCTACAGTCTGCTATGCATTATCAACCCCAAGTTAATTACCCCTGAGGATGAAAATAGGTTTCATGACTCATAAGCACCAATACAACACTTGGCAGCGGATGAAAATCCAAGGACACATTTGCAGGAAGCTGACACGAATATCTATTTATATGTGGGGAGATTCTTAAAGAGGTGAGACAGGCACCTCCCATGCACCAGGATTAAGAGGCTGCAGCAGATCTATCAATTGCCATTTACACACACACACACACACACACACACACACACACACACACGATTTCCACTACTTCAATGATAGTGATGGCAAAGCAGGAACAGAAACTAAAAGGGTGTTATTAACAGCAAGTCCCAACACCAACCCAACCTCCACACCGGTGTTCTGGGCTAACCCGTGATTTGTTTTTCCTCCTCAAACGTGCTGGTGCCCATACCACGGCCCTACCCTCCTTCTCCCTCTTTGATGGGAGTGTGGGGGGACACCATGTCTCTTCCCTTATTCGTCCATCCTTGGTAGGGACTGTCCTGGTCCAGCTGGACCCCAACCAGGAATGGGGTGTGGCAGGAATGAATTTCAGATCGAATGGCCGGTTGTTTTGCTTCCTCCCTCCTGTTCTCTCCTCTTGCTCCATTTGCCTCCCAGGAAAGTACAAGGTTCACACCAGGGTTGTTTGCCTTCCCCGAGCTCTGGGAGGGTTCGTCTTGTTTCTGCCAAGGGGGCTCAGAGCTCTAAAGGACATTGCTGTCCCCAGTCTCCTTTCCTATCGCTCTGTACTTCACAACTGTATCCAGCAAGTTGATTAGGTAAATAATTGCATCTCTTCACCAGTGGGAATGGTTTTTATTTGGTGTCATAAGTTACCTTTGCTCAGAAACTGGGTTTGGGTTTTTTTTCTCTCTTCCCCATTCCCCACAATTATCTTCTGACCAGCTAAGTGTCCTGCCTTTAGAAATACATAACAAAAGAGAAGGAAAGAAAAAACGTGCAATGAAAGGTGAAAACTGCTTTTCCAATGCATCAGCTAGAAGCTGCTGGGAACTCTCCTGGCTTAGTACATGCATTTGTTTCCCAGTTGCCCACACCCCTCCTGCCTCTACTGATAGCTCTCAGCTCTGTGGCATTTTTGCTTTAAATGTGCAGTAACAGTGATTTCTGCCACATCTAAGAGGCAAAGCACCCTAGTTTTTTCCTACCACTTGCACAAGTCACAGCTGTTATTAGGTATCAGCATATACTCAGGGCCACAAGGCGAGCCACCAAAAAACAATCCTGACAATGCCATTTGCAGCTGGGGCAGCACATCCGGAAGAAAATAGAGATGCCGAAGAGTAAACAGAATCGCTTAGTCAGCAACTGTCCTCGCCCAGAGGTGAATGTAAATAGCCTGGTAGTGAGGGGGAGGGGCAGCCAGCCAGCACAGGGCTTTCCACAGATGCCATCTCTGAGGCCTTTCAAAGGCACCAGCATTTGTGTTCTACGTTGGAGACAGGGAGGGTGTACCCCATGTTAGAACGGTGTGGCCTTACCCCTAGAAAAACACACTTGCTGACTCGGGGCAGAATTAATATCAATTGAATTTATTACAAGTTACTAAGCTCCAAGGCACATTACAGTGTTCTGTTAACTACAGAAATGTATAAAGGACAAACAGAGCAGATTCTCCATGTCTAGCATTTCGCTCTACTGTTCAAAAGCATCCGTGCATCAATAAAGCAAAAACAAAACAACACGTGAAGATTCAACACATTCAGGTCAGTAGAAACAAACCCAAACATTTTCCCTCACAAACTTGCAACGAAAAACACCCCGCCCCCCCGCCCAACATCCCCCTTACCATTTTGCAAACAAAACAGAAAAACAAAACAAAACAGGACAAAATAAAGTGAAGACTTCAACACTTGGGGCTGTTTAGAAAGAAGCTGTCACCATTTTATAGCATCATTTTTTTAGGCAGCAACACTGGCCTTGGCAAAAAAAAAAAAAAATTTTCTTTTGTGTGTTTTTTTTCCTTTCAGAGTGCATAACATTTACAAAAATACACACCAGCAGCAGTCGTTGCTAAGGGTTATTAGTTCTGTACCTAGGCAAACACTCTGCCACCAAATAAATGCTAACAAATATGATGCAAATGACCCAACCAATATTATACTGCTCAACACAAACCAGCTTATCCTTCAAATGAAGAAGTTACATACCTTTGTTTCAAAATATAGAAACATACGACGAAAATAATGTCTATACATAAGACTAACTTTTTGCAGTTTGTTATATTCACAATTCTACATCTTGGGGGTGAGGGAAGGGAGGGTCGATGTGGGTGGGGGAGGGGCCCTCTGCATTGGAGAGGAACTGGTCTGGGGCAAAGGAGCTGGCTGTCTTGTGGTTCAAGGGTCTCTCTCCTTTTTCACTTTAACATCCCCAGCTAAAATCGTCGCGATTTCACCCTGCATGAAGGCCCAAGGTACATTTGACCCTACTAAGGGACATTTCTCTCCGCTGGGGCAGTACACCTCGCCGGTGGCCCCCTGGGCCTTGATACTCTCTCTAGAGCAAGGGAAGCAGAATTTGTGGCTGGGGACGGATGGGCACTGAACAAAATGCGTGTCCTCCAAACGTTCGTGGCAAATGGTACAGCAAAGGGGCCCACTGTTGGCCATAGGGGAATCCGGAATGTTTTGGGGGTGCACTTGGTCCATGCCTGGGTGGGTGCTAGGTGGCGGGGGCGCCACCTGCAAATTCAGGTCCCCGTTCCGTGAGGCCAAACGGCGCTGCCCGGGCACAGAAGCCGGCGACACTGGGCTGCTGCTGTTGCGCCGCGCGGACGCAGTGGTGGAGTGCACAGAACTGCCATCCTTGGGCGAGTGCGCGGTGCCCAGAGTGTCTGCCACCGACATGAGGGCGGCCATGGGGGATGGACCGTTCTGAGGGGCCGACTCAGGCGGGGTGGTCCGATTAGAATGGGGTCCCAAGGGTGGGGGCGGCGGAGGCGGACCCCCGGCCGCATGCCCTGGCGCCGCAAAGCCCCCGGCCGACATGGTGAGCTTTAGTGCCTCGCTCTGGTTCGCCATCCACTGCTGCCTCTGCTGCTCCTCGCCCAGCTTCAGCGCGCCCTCGGCAGAGTCCGGAGGCTCGGGGGACGCCTTCCTCTTGCGCAGGTTGGCGGCTGTGCCCCGACCCGAGGGGGTGGCGGGCGGCAGGGCCCCAGTCCCCGGGGGTGCACTGGGGGCGCGGCTTAGACTCACGAGCGCCGTGGGCAGCATGGGGCAGCTGGCGTCCAGGTAGGGCTGGGGCAGCATGTCCGCGCCGGGCACGCCCTCCTTAAAGAAGCGCACGGCCTCGGGCAGCAGGTCTCCAAGTAGGCGCCAGTCCCCGGAACCGTGTTTCTTCTCGTACTCCAGATACTTGAAGCCGGAGGATAGACCCCGACCGAAGTCCTTCATACAGTCCTGGTACATCTGCTTGGCCACTCCAGATGCGCTGGAGTACACGTTGCCCGAGCCCGTGGGGTACTCAATGAATAGCTTCAATTCGTAGTCCATGCCGGGCTTGGAGACAGCGTCGAAGGCGAAGACGCGGCCCAGCAGCGAGTGGTCCTTCTTGAAGCGAACCTCGTAGGGTGTGCAGCCAGCCAGCGTGAGCAGCGTGTCGCGGACCATCTTGGGCTTGTTTGCCCACTCCTCCGCGCGATTGCGCAGGCTCTCGCTCAGCTCCGCCAGGGCCTCGGCGTTACGCTGCTTCTCCTTCAGCTCACGCTCTTGGTCGGTGCTCGACACCGAGCCGGGCCTTTTGCCGCCAGCGCCCACGCCCACCTCGGCCACCGACGACGAGGTCGAAGACGATGCCGAAGACGACGCGGCGGATACGCCCGGCGCGCCCCCAAGACAAGCGGGGCCCCCGGGGGCCCCTGGGGGCGCGGGCGTCGGGGGCCCACGGCTGCCGAGGCCGTGGGGAGGCGGGGGGGGCAGCACGGCGGCGCTGGCCGGGCCGTTAAGCAGCGTCTGCGGCAGCAAATTGGGGGGCACCGTGAGTTGGGGGCCTCCGCCACCCCCTGGGTTGGGCAGCCCCGTCACTAGCCCACCGTGCGTCCCGCGCCGAGACGACGCCGAGGACGAGTTGGGGCTCTGGCGGTTCAGCTCCGGGGGTCCCTCCTCTGGTGCCGACTTGGGGAAGCCATTGGGGCCCCCCAGGCCGTTGGGCAGCCGCGCGGCGTGGCTGCTGCTTCCCAAGCTCACCGGCGGTGGCGGGTACTCGAAGCGGCTGCGCTGTTCCACCGCGGCGGCGGCGGCGGCAGCGGCGGCTGCGCTGAGGCCGTAGCGCTCCAGGCCGGACGGGGCTGCCAGCACCGCAGGCTTGCTAGAACCATCGACGTGGTTAAGCTGTTGTTGCTGCGGCTGCTGTTGCTGTTGCTGCTGTTGTTGCTGCTGCGCGGCCGCCGCGGCTGCCGCTGCCGCCGCCGCCGCCGCCTCCTTAGCCGACAGGGCCACCGTCTTGACCCCGACGGGCGGCGGCGGCCCGGGGGAGCGGCCGTCCTGGAAGCAACCATGCGCCCGTTTCAGCTGGCGCGCGGTCTCTATCACGAACTCAATGCGATCGGCGCCCTCGTAGTTGACGCAACCGCGGCATACGGGTTCCGAGAAGTCCCAGATCATGGCCCAGGGCATACGGGGCAGGTCGCACAGGTAGCAGGATTGTCTCCGGGACGAGGACACCTGCGCCGCCGACATGTTGCCAGCCCTGAGAAAGGTAGGCCCCCGCCCGGGCTGTCTCCGCGGCGCCTTCTCCTCTGGGAGGACCAGCAGGCTGGGGAGGGAGTCCGGCAGCGGGGGAAGCGGGGGGGGGGGGGCGAGAAAGTTCTGCCCCAGGGGCTGGAGGGAGAGCGCGAGTCTCCACCGCCGGCGCTGCGCCTCTCTGCGGGGGCTCCACCGGCCGAATTCAGCCCGCTCCTCGCCCCCACCTCCTACTGCGGCTGTCTCGTCGGGAGGGGAGCTCAGGCGCCTTCTTCCTGGTGCCGCGGACCCGGGCTGGATGCTCCAGGACCGGGGGGAGGGGGCGAGGGTGCCGGGTGCTGACCGCCGTTGGCTCTTGGCCCCCTCCCCGGAGAGGCTGGTGCGTGGAAGCTCGAAAGGGGCTGTCTCTTCCTCTCCCCTGGGGGTCCCCCTACGAGCTGCGTCCTCTCCCCGCCAGGCTCCCTGGGGCGAGGGCTAGAGGGTGCAGTGCCACCCGGTGCCCGGGTCCAATCTTGCTGAAATCGCTGCTTCCCAGGGCTGGGGTAGGGAGGGGGAGCCCAGAGAGGAGCTTCTCTCCTCCGCTGCGTTGGCTGTTCCGCTGGCGGCGGCTGGGTTTGCACGGCCGGAGGGAGCCACCGCGGCCACTGCTTCCAGGACGCACGAGAGCAGAGAAGACCGCACGCACGCAGGCTCCCGCCGCCCCCAGGCCTGGCCGGCACCCGGGCCGCACCGGCTGGAGGCGCTCACGTTGGCTGCAGGGCGCTCACGCGGCGCCTGGGCCCGGGTCGCATCCCTTCCCGCTCGCACTCGCCCGGAATGTGGGGTTGTGATTGTTACTCTACGTTCCGGAGGCGCGTCTCGGCGCTCCCGCTCGCGCTGCGGCTCGCGCTGTCCCCGGCTTGGCCGCGCGGGATGCCGCCCGGGCGGAGCGCTGACGTCACCGCCATGCTCTGCACCAGCTCTCCCCCCCCCCCAACCCTCCGCTTTTACACTTCCTCTGTAGAGCCCACTTGTTGCTCGGAAAAGGCGCATGCGCGGCTGGATGCCCAGATTCCTCTCAGTGGGCCCCTCCTCCACGCCTCCGCCCTCCCCTCCCCCCCTCGCCGTGTGTGTACAACAGCTGAGGCCTTCCGAGCTAATGCTGGAAGTCCAGCGCTGGGGGTGGAAATTAAACAGACGATGACCTTTACTTTCCCCGCCCGGCTTTCCCAAGTAAAAACGCCTTTAAAAACCACCAGCGTCCTTCTGATCCCGCTCCCTCCCCCACCCCACCCCACCTCAGGCAGTGAATTTAAATGTCCGGTTTCAAATTTTCGCTGTGAATTTCATATAGGGTATTACCTATTTCATCTGCAGTCAAACCTCTTCCCCCCGGTATGGATTTACATTCATTGCTACCACTAATGCTGAAGCACCTGCAAAATTAGCTGTTTTCCAATCTTCCAGAAACTGCCTTTCCGATTTGTTTTGTGCCCTGGTCTAGAACCTGAGCTTCAGCGCTCCAGCCAAACGAATTCGGGGTGAGTTACCCCCTCCCCCCAGCCTCAGTCTAAAAATTTTGGCTGAGTGTCTAAAGAAGCTACGAGCACCCAGAGGCCTTTAAGGAAAAACAGTCAACTGGCTGCGCACAACTGCAGTTGGGGGCAGGGAGGGGAGGTGCTGGAGAGGCCAAACAGGTGAGAGGTTTTTCCGGGTTGATAAAAGAAGGTGGGGGCAGCGTTTAATAATATTGATACCTCTTTGTAAAGCGCAGAGCAGTTTACAAAGTTCTTTCTCCCGGGCTGTGATTTCATTCCGTAGTGCCCCAGAAGGCCGAGCCAAGGCCGTGATTTCTGTTACAAGTCACTGCTCATCAGTATTGCTTATTGTAAGAACAGATAATGTTGGTCATAGCTCTACTTGGGGCATTTCAACTAGTTCTTCTAAGTATTGGATCTGTTTGGGAGGGTTTTGTTTGTTTTGTTTTCTTCACCCTCATAAAAATTGAGAGAATCCTGGGTAAGGCTGGAGGAGTGGAGACAATAATGGGATTTCAGGTTCTGGAGTCTGGCAGATCAGGATGGAATTTCCTTTCCATCACTTACAGTAAGTTCGCAGTTAATGTGGTCAATATGTTCTTCTACCTTAAGCAGAAACCAATTTTACCATAGGCTAATTGATATAAACGAGAGTTAGGTTCCTACAGCATTTCATCAATATCAGCGTTATAACGAAATGACCTTGAAAGAAATGCTGTTATTGGAGGACCTGCTGTATTGGCTTTGTGACCTTGAATTAGTTACCCTCATAACCTCTGTTTTCCATCTGCAAAATGGGGTCATAGCTCCTAACTTATTAGGACTGTTTGAGATTTCATTTTGTTTCTGACCATAATAGGTAAGTCACTGAGACTTGCTGTGAGCCAGACACTGCTAGGTTGTTTACTTGCATCATCATTAAACTCTCAATATTTAAAGTTTAATCTACAAAGTAGATTTTGTTATTAACTCTGTTTTACAGGCTCAGAAAGTAAAGAGGTTAAATAACTTTCCCAAGGTCACACGGCCGTTTGAGACAGCTGGGATCTGAATCCAGTAAATCTGATTTGAGAGGTGGCTTTGACACGCTTAGGTTCTCAAAGGTGGTTTGGGTACTCAAAATTTCCATCAGACCCCCCCCCCCTTGTTACATACAATCTCTTCTAAAGTACTATGCAAATACACCTTCATAACCAACCCCCATCTTCTTCTTCCAAACAGATTGTGCTACTGAGTTCTTCCATATACAGACGTTGTGGATCTGCCATTGCCACAGACGCTAACATAAATGCATCATACAGTACGTATAGTGTCAGTCTCACAGGAAGCTGTCAGTAAGTGTTGGTTATTATTAGTATTGATGTTAATGTTAGAACTATTGCTACTTAACATGAAAGTACTTTGTAAATTGCATAAAATGTAAGGACCATTATTCTTACTACTATTACTACTAATTGTAATAAAGTTCAGTTGAAGCAACACGAAGTATTTATTTTTATTTTGACACTTGACCTTCAGAGCCTTCCAGCATTCCCAGTACATGATCTCCCACTCATTCTGGAGCCCAGGGTGCAAAGGAAGGGGAGTTTTTAAGGATAGGGAGAAAGGGGAAAGGAAGAGCCCTAGGGAGCCCCTCTTTCATCTCAAAGCAGCCAGATTTCTGTTTTTGCAAAACAGTGAGCTCACTGTGCACTCCCCAACAATAATAAACTTTCCCTGGCCTGGCTGGCTCCGGGCAGCGATTCCTCTGTAAAGAGCCGCTCCAGGAGCCTTGCCTCACCCTTCCAGACTACAGCCCTCCCCATACCACAGCTAGCCTGGAGTGAGTCAAAACATAGGGCTGGGAAACGCAATGATATCCCCATCAGCCCAAAGCTCCGGGCTCATTAGCTTTGGCTAGGCTGGTTTTCCCACTTCTTTACATTTGTATTTATCAGCCCTTCCCTTTATTAAAACAAAAATGCTGAGGACTAGCAACCTAGTCCCAACCCTCTATCCAGGCTGCTAGATAGCAAGTTGCGATTCTGTTATGGTGTTATGTTTGGTATGCACACACGTCTCCATCTCCTTGTCTGTCTTTACCCTGATACTAAAGGATACACACACACACACACACACACACACACACACACACACGATATCTTGACACAGTTAGAAATAAACACGCATTTAAACAAACTTCCATACAGTCTCATAATCCTTTAAAAAGCATAACTCTCTTGATACCCTTCCCACCCTCAAAAAATCACCATCATTTATGGTGATAAATTTCATCTGAACAGCTTGTCTGAGATGGCCCTGCTTGGGGATGTGTTAAGGGATTGTGAGAGGCAAGAACATCAATGTCTTGGAGATGGATTTTTTCCCTGAAGCAGAATCCCATGTGACAACACTGTATCCATAGTGGGAAGGAACTGGGATGGGGCGGGTTTCAAGCAAAGCAACCAGGTGGAGAAAGGGACAGAACTCTGGCGGTAGGGTCTAGGAGACTAGGTAGCCGAGACCGGCTCAACGAGACACGTGGAGAGACGCCTGCTGCAGTCCTCCCTAAAGTTCCTTGCTACTTACGTTGCTGTCTTACCCCAGCTTGCCATGTAAACTGGCACTCTCAGAGAACTT
This sequence comes from Rhinolophus sinicus, assembly GCF_036562045.2. Lineage (NCBI taxonomy): Eukaryota > Metazoa > Chordata > Mammalia > Chiroptera > Rhinolophidae > Rhinolophus > Rhinolophus sinicus. Next base: position 22,254,889 of record NC_133753.1, on the reverse strand, counting down.
CGCTCTAAATTGGAGCACAAGGTCAGCTCTCCACTTGGCCTTTTCAGAGGCCACAGCCAACGTCAGAGGTGAGAGGGTCGCAGAGCACCCACGTACTTCGAAGCTCCCTGTCCCTCACCCCCGCTGGTTTGTGGAAGAGATGGGTCGGGCAGGGGACTCCTAGGCCTGGCATCCTTGCAGCCAGCTGGCTGGGCCTTCGAAGAGGCCCAGGCTGAACCTCGAGTCACCCCGCTGCAGCGCGGCCAAGCGCTCGGGCAAGAGAAAGGCCTTTTTTGGTAACACTCAGCCCCGCGGTAAGGAGGACCCGGTTCTTCGAACCGCTAGAGCCGCCTCAGAGTGGATGAAAACAAACGTCTGGGTTGGGCGCTCCTCTGGCCTTTCCAAGGGCCCCCACCTCCGCGCGCCAGGAACCCCCCGGGGCTGCGGGGGTGGAGGAATCGAGTCAGCACGGTAATTTACACATTTACTCGCGGGCCGGTTCCGTGGCGGAAGTATTTGCCTTTTCCTAAAGGATTAATTCTGGTATTAAAAAAAAAAGTATTAGTTTAGGCCAGGGCGTAGGGTTACGCAAGAGCCACTCGAGCGTGAAATCCCAGGAACTACGTGATTCGCTGAGAACCCCCGGGGAGGGGAGACTGCGTCGCCCGCCAGGACCTGCCCAGCCTGGGGCGCGCGGGCAGCCCGGCGCTCTGCAAAATTGGGTGGAAGGAAAAGGAGGACCTAGTGGTTGATGCTGGCACAGTGGCCGCACGAGTGATCAGATCTCTGACTGCGTTCTTCCTGAAGGGGCGGGGAGCAGGGAAGGGAAGAAAGACGGCGGTGGTGGTGGGGTGAGGGGAGTCGCGTCTGGTTCCTACCTCCCCTCTTCCTTTCCCTGCCAGCGTGCCAGGGCACGGGGGAGCCCAGCGCTGTCCTCAGCAAAAGCTGGTGTGTTTTTTAGGTCCAAAAATAAAGGAACCCTGGAATGAGCCTCCCAGGGATCAGGCCTAGAGGAAAAAAAGGGGAAGCGCCAGACAAGGGTGCTATTCACTCACCCGGTAGGATTAAAACAAACACCCATACCCCAAGAAGGAGGGTAGCTGGGAAGGGGGGCGAGAATGGGCAGAGAGCCTGGCCGGCCGTCAAGACCACAGGTGCGCATACCCCCAGACCCTCCACTCTTGCCCGCATGCGCAAGGGCTTCAGCAGGGAGCAGGAGTGCCAGTAGGTTCCCACCGGACTGCACCAGAGCTGGGGATTTCCACGGTCCTGCTTCGGAGACCCGTCGCCGCCGGCGCTTTCCTGCTTGGGCCGCCAGAAGGCGGGGTCTCAGAGCTGGAGTCCCTCCCTGCGGCCTCGCAGTCTCGGTCAAATCTGGTACAGGCAGCCATAACGGCTGTCTCTGGTTGGGGTAAATGGGCCAGGATCTCCAAATATTTTGACTTGCCTAAACTGGGCGGTTCGATCCAACTCAAGAGACAAGGGGGAAGGCACGGTGCTTAGGATTGAGTACATATTTACAGTATGTTGTTCGACTTGGACTTGGCTGACCCTAAATAGCTGTGTGACCTTGAGCAGATCACTTGAACTTCGTTTCTTAGTCTGTAAAATGGGAATAATTGCACTGCCTTCTTTGCCTTCCTCATTGGTCTGTGTGAAAGATACAATATTATAATGTACTTAATCAAATGTAAGAGATTTTGAACAATATAATAACCAATATTTGTTTAAGGCTCTGAAGTTCATTCCCAGACATTATCTCACCAATCCCCACAGCAGCCCTGTGAGGTAGGTGTTACTTTCATCACCCTCCTGTATAGGTGAGGAAAGCAGGTCCAGAGCTGGTCCACAATTACTGAAACCAGGTTCTCTGGCTCTAAACCCAACATTCCTTCTTCTGCCTCACCGGTTGCTAGCCTTTTTTGGGGCTAGCTTCTTAGAAACCCAGATGCTTCTAAGAAACTGCAAGAAAGTCAAATGCCTCTCCGCATAGGAGTTTGCAGGTTAAGGATGCAATATCATGCACAAATTAGCACCAGTTATTTGGGAGTTAAAAATCAATCATTCAGCTTTGAGCAAAACTGTGTAGCTATGCTTCTCTGGCGATCCCCTAAGACTTCTCTCTCTCTGTTCCCGGGTTTTCTATACCCTGGCTCTAGGAAGGGGATCTGGAGGAAAATCTGAAGCTCTAGAACACATTTAAGTATTTAGGAGCTTGACTGAGTTGCCCTTACTGGGGATGGCTGCATTTTAAATGTCCACACCTGAGGAGGACCCCTCCCCTGATGATGAGTGGGGAGGAGGAAAGTGGACCTGCGACATCGCAGGACATCTGTTCTCATCTAATTTTGGTCACACCTACTGTGTGCATATCCACCCAATATGTACATTCCTACACTTAGCTGAAGGCCACTTGACGACTATGGCAGACTGCTGCTCTTAGAGCATTTCTAGCCTAGGGGAAGCCAATAGCCCTGACAGTCAGACCTGACCTAGGTATTACTGGAGCTAGAAAGCCAGGAAGCAGGTGGCCCCCCACCCCTGACCCATCCAGAGGACCACCATGCTTTAACTTGAATTTCCTTTTCTGGCCAGACCCAAAGGATCCAAGTCTGATGTGTCCCTAGTAGATGTGAAACTATTCTCTTCATTTACATTTTGTTTCAAAGCTGAAACTTGGTTGCCATTTGGCATGGTGGCTTTCCATTCCTAACTCCTTACCTTGTGCGCCTCTATTTGCCCTTCATTCAGTTATTCCACTATTTATTTAGAGAACACTTTCTTTCTCAGACCGTGGGATTTAATGACAAACCAAGCCAAATTGGCTTCAGCCCCAAATCTAGAAGCTTCCATTTCCTCCTAAATGTCCTAATTTCCTGATGCAACAGCCCCAAAGTCATTAGAGGCAGTGCTTGTTCAACACTCCCACCAGCCACATGACTGACTTAGAGCAATCTATTCTCTCTGGGCCTCAGTTTCCTCACCTGTCAAGTGTTGATATTAAAACCTATTCTCCCTACTTCAGGGGCTTACTGTGAAATTCTGTATGTTAATGCCGAGGGCTTTAGAAAGGTGAACCATTGTCATGAATCTCTTTTCCTGCACTAGGTCCTTCTAGGTAAAATAGCTGGAAAGCAAGGCCTGAGGCCGAGGTCTGTCTACCCTCTTCATCTTGCTCTTGGTGGGTTTCCTCCTGGGGTGGCAGCCTAGCATCTCTGTTCTTCTGGGCTGACAGACAAAGAAGCAGTGGCTGCCCCTGGACCTAAGAGCTAGAGCAAGACAATAACAAGGTTAGGCTGTCTTCTCGTCTCTCCTAGAGGGACACAACTTCCTTTTCCCAAATCCCTGGTGGTGCCAAAGCTTGCAGCAGTTGGATTTATTTGAGGCTTTTACTTTTTTTGTTTTGGTCAATTTAGGAAGAAAAGAGGCAGTGACCTCTTCTTTAAAAAACAAAACGAGGCAGGAAGTGTGCTGCGCCTGAGTGGCAGGGACTGAGGGTGTAATTACAGGTTTTTGTTCAGCGTTTTCATGTAATTAAATCGAAAGGAAAGCGAGAGCCTGGCCTAGCCTTCTTGGATGCAAGGTAGACAAGAGGGTGTGTGTGTGTGTTGGGCTGGGGAGGAGAGGCAGGAGGTGAGAAATGGATTTGCTTTTCAGGCTGAGAAGAAGCGGATTCTCACCTTTATTAATATCTTTACATTCCTTTTTCAAAAGGTAGCCAATTATTCATCTTTTATTCGGTGCCACTGCACTCTCCTTGGTGACATTTCCCAACCATGCGCAGCCTTCTCAGCACTGATTTCCCTTCAACCGTAGACTCTACCCCTCCCCATTTTTTCATATTGCCGCTTTCTGCCTGGCTGCCCACACAATAAACCCACTGCAGAATCCACAGCCAGCTTTCTTGCCTACGGAGTTTTGATACTAGCGACCTCCGACGCTGCGAAATAGTACCTCCTTTTGTTTTTAACATCTTCTGGCTCTCCCTGTGCCGCTTTACAGTACTTCCTACCACCGCCGCCCCATCCGGCCGTCCCCTTGCCTGCCTCGGTTTCCCCCGGCAATCAGTCTCTGTGCACTCGAGCCCGTGATCTGCAACGCCCAGAGCATTCCCAGAGCGTTTGAAATGGGGACGAAGCCTCCGGGAGCGCGGGCTCCTCTCCCCTTCCCTCCCCTTTCCTCTCCCTCCCCAGGCCCTCGGTGTCCCTCTGACGTTTCCTGGACGTTGTGAACTGGCAGCAAGAATGGATACACTGTCTGCTCACATTCTTAAGGGCAGGAAATCTGACCCACCCCAAACCACGCGCTCCAGAGTTAGGGCACTTGCAGTTTCCCGGAGGGCGGGCCTCTGTAAGGGTTAGGGGCGCTGGCCTTGGGCACCCCTTCCTCCTGTTCCACCTTCTCCTCCTCCTCCTCCTCCCACCCCCCATCGTGCCCGCAGATTACCACCGCCGCCACCCCCCTACGCCCCCTTCACCTACTCTTCCCAAGAACAGATTGTTTATCAGAACGGGCAGCCAAGAAACCTACTCCTGTTTCTAGCCTCTGCCAGAGATTAATCACACTTGGGAAAGGCACAAAACTTGACTGTGCTGAGGCGGGTGGAGGGGGGGGGGGCGTGGAGGGGTAGTTAAAAGAAAAGACCAATAATTTTGACATTTGACAAGCTGACCAAATTGGAGTTACCTTTTCCCTCCTTTAAGTCAGGCAGAGGACTGAGTTATATTTCATTCCCACTCCCTCTACCCCTCTACCCTCACCCTCCTATTCCCCTTTCTTCTCTCTGTCGAAGTCTTCATGTTTGATGCTTTAGTAGCACTGACTGGCTTTTAATTCTGATTAACATTCTCAACTGCTCTGTGTGTGTGTGTGTGTGTGTGTGTGTGTGTGTGTGTGTGTTGGGGGCTAGAAAGACACATTCACAAACCTGACCGTCTGACAAATCCCCCCTTTTAATCCTTCCCTTTGAAATGACATCAAGATGGACTGGGAGGGGGGAGCGGGGATGAAGAGAGGAGGAATGGAAAAAAGAGAGGGAGGGGGAAGCAATTTATGTGCTTTTCTAAGGCAGCTAGTAAAATTCCTAAGGGAGAACAAATGCCCAAATTGACTGTCTTGGTGTATTTTAGACACCGTCTTCGGGGTGAATCATGTCAGAGCTTTGCACTGGACCTGCAGCCTGGACGCCAGGGACAGGCACACAAAACAGCCCTGTGTCTGGGAGGTACCTTTCTGAAGGAGGCAGGAGACAGGTATTTGCTCTCACCAGATTCCTCTCTGTCAGGATTTTTTCCCCTCTAACTCATTGCAAGATGGATTTTTTTTTTAATGGGCGCTGATAAATAAAAAACAGGGATAGAAAATGCCCCATAAAACATGGCCCCCAAAGGGAAGGTGCAAAACCCATTTGATCCAAGATATAGATATCTCCACCCTGGATTTTTTTCCCCTTTGCTTTACAACTCTGCAGACATCAGGTTAGCAAAAGGTAATAAATAGTCCTTGCACAGCAGGGTCTGGACTAGTGAAAACAGTTTACTGAAATTAATGGGCTTGGCTTGAACCAAAACCTCCACTTTGGAATTAATGCCAGACATAGTTTTCCTGAACTCTATCCAACCGCCTAAGCGGCAGACAATTTTTGTTCTATTTGTGCTGGAAAATAAAGCCCGGACCCTTGATTTCAGTGTAGATTATAATTAAAAAAAAAAAAAATTCAGCACAGTGAACACTATACCAATTCTCAGTTTCTGCTAGTAGAAGCCCTGTGCTCTGAGCTATGCTTGATGGTGTGACTGTCAGAAGTTATCTGGTAAACTTTCCATTGAAAACCATCTCCAGACTCCTGCCCCATCGGTGGCCTCAGAGCTTTCACCATGACATCCGAGAGATTCAAGAAAAGCTCCAGAAACCAGCTCGGTTCTCAATAACAACTCTGTCTTCCCCAGGGCTCTTGGAAAGGCTGGATCTGAACCATGCTGCCTGCATGATCTCCATTCCCCACCCTACATGAAGCTCCAATACACCCAACCGAAATCCACCCCGCTAGCCGTCCCCGGTACTTAAGGTGTCTACAGTTCTGAAGCTCCTTTTATTTTTATTAATGTATTTTTAAGGTTGTGAGGCGCGCGCGCGCCCGCACACACAACACAGAGGTTCACACCCAGTGGTTATGGCAGGTACCATGGAGATCGGGTACCCCGGCTGTCAGTGTCAGAACCCAACCTGCCCTCTCTCCACCGCCCTCCTATTATTAATAAAAGCCTGGTCGTGGGCAGCCAGCGTTCTGGTTTTCATTGTACAGTCTGCACTGGTGACACAGGACATGTGGAAAATTTTGAGAGCACTGCAGTGAATGGCGTGCGGGGGGGGGGGGGTAGCGTGAGCAGGGGGAAGGGAGGAGGGCAGGGGAGGGAGGGGAACGAGTTACTTTTTAGCTTCCGCTAAGTACTTGGCAGCTCGCCAGGACCGGAGGATTCTGGGAAGCGAAAACCTCCCCAGTATAAACTGCCAGCTTTAAGCAGCCCTGACAGTTCTGCTCCTTCCAAACTTGGCAGCCGTTCAAAGTGCTCTTTCATTTGAAATGCTGGAAGCCTGCCATGTGCAATGCAGATTTGCTGTGCCTGTGCGCAGAAGGAACTGATAAATGCCGTTGCAGTTGCCATGGGGACAGGAGGCTATCAGAATGGCCTTGTGATCCGCAGCCTCTCAGCGCGGCAGGCTCTCGCTCTCCCTCCCGCCCCTCCTTCTAGTCAGTGAGATGGTGAAATAAATGTTCTGGAAAAAGGTTAACCCTCCCCGCTCTGGTTCTGCAGCCGAGAGGAGATTAACCTCTAAGCATTTCCCCGAATCTTAAGTGCCAGCCAGGACCACAGGACTCAGCACCATCCCGGGGCGGGTCACCAAGCCCCTCCCCCCACCCAAACAATCACACACGCACACACACCAGCCCTGCTCCCTGCCCCCCAGGGGCTTTCACAAAGCTGTGTTTTTAATAGAGCTTTTCAGCAAGTCCAAGTGTAAGTCTTTGAGTCATGAAAACCCGGATGTAAACACAGCAGCCCGACATTCTGCACAGTTTGCGTGTATTTTATCTTTTTAATAATATTTTGCTGGCAACTTAGAACTGCAAGGATGCCAGATATTTTAGCCAGCCACTTACATCATGCAGCATCCATCTTAGGGAGAGTGACTGCCTGTCCTTTCCTTGTTTGTTTCTCTCTCTCTCTCTCTCTCTCTCTCTCTCTCTCTCTCTCTCTCTCTCTCTCCCTCTCTCACTATCCTGAGACCGCAGGAAATTTGGGTCTTTCTGAAGAGATCTTATTACAGTAGAGGCAACTGCGTCCCTTAGAACTGTGCACTTTACAATGAGCATGACATTGCCCTAGGCAACAACAACAGACGTATGTTCCTGCTGGAGACAGGACACTGGGTGCTCTGAGGTGAAACAGGTCTATTATTGATGCTCAATGTGAGGGTGCACCAGTCTGGATGGCCAGCTCCCCATTTTGCACAAGCTGCTGTTTCAAACACAGTCTGATTCAATGTACAGAAACAAAATAGCACATTCAGATTTGGTACATGTTCAGGTCTATAATGCCAACTCTCCGGGTGGCCTGTTTAATGGGGAAAAAATGAAATACTCCATTCCAGCCAAGGCCTGTGAAGGCCAAAGAGGTTTAGTGATTTATTTACATTGAGCTGTATTCCTTCTCAACCCAACTCGCTATTTCCTGAAGGTTTCCTGAACCTAAACCTTTGTTAACATCCCAGGAAGAGAACATATTTTTCCTGTGGCTTTCAATATTTTCTGCTAAATATATTTCAGTGCACTGTTTATCTAGGGTTTCAGCTTTCAGACCTTTATGTACTTTTAACACCTTGAGGCTGTTCCACTGAAAAATGGTGTATGTTTATTAAAGAAGACTTTATGTGCTGGGCGTTAAGGCAGTGGGGATTTCTTTTTGGGTCTGTCTGTATAAGGGCTTCAGGATGAGATCCAAGTTAAAGGCCTGTTTAGTTTATGAAGCCCTTTTAAGAAAACGGGCCTTACATAGCTCACACAAACCCTTGAATATCACGGAATGTTGAACCAAATGAGGTATTTCTTCATAAGTGCACCGCTGACATGGAGGCTAGACGTGGGAAAGACTGAAAATTCCCCAGGTCCCTGGGGTTTAGCAGCAATTTCTTTTAACCTGACTCTCACTGGGTGTCTGCTTGTAATTGTTACGGCAGTTCTGGCCAGAGCGATGCACTGTCTTGCTGGAATTCTTGACTTGAAGTAGCCCCTTCCAAATAAATACATTTATCAATAAAAGCCATCTGCTTCACCTTGCCAGCAGGCTCAGAGCTGGAAGGGGTAATGTTCAATGCAATTTTTAGGATCAATTGGCCCTTGAGACATTTGGAGGTGGGTTTTGGCTCGGAATTAAACAGGACAGTATTGGGGGCAGAAATCAGGTGATTCAGAAAGCCCTTTTTCTCCCGCACCCTCCCCCACCACTGCCTCAGCCCCCATCTTCCCCAGACAATCCAGGCAGCTGGGTTTTTGGCTCTCAAAGCTGCTAAGCTTTGGCAAGCCAAAGCATATTTCGTGGTGGTGATTCCTTTCCCAGGTTGACCGACATGTTTCTGTACTGAGCAAGAGATGTTTCATGACTGCGGGTATGAATCAGAGGCTGTATTTTTCATCCAGGGCTTCTGGTGACAGTTTTAAGCTGGAAGAACAAAGCGGATCATGACGAGCCCCTTAATATCAGGGTCCAGAGATAAAGAATCTATCCTCAGAGCTGGCTCCCTATAGCTCGGATATATGATTTTTCTGTTTTAACCATGCCAAAAGCAACCCATCCCCCCAGAAGGCAATGCCTGTGTTCACATTTCAGTCACTACCCTTCCTCTCTCTCTCCATGTCCTTGTGGTGTTTGCTTATTTGTTGTCTTCAAAAGTTCTTCCTTTTTTCAGCCTTCCTCTCCCAAATGGGAAGATTTGCAAAAGCCATTTGGGGGCCCTTGAGTGCCTTTCCAGATGGAGGCAAGCCCTGAGATTCCAAACATCGTCAACACTGCCCTGTTACAGCTGGCTGACCACCGAGGGGCACTGGTGCTGTGGCCCCTCTGTACCAGGGCCTGAAGAGCCAGCTTCCCAGAAGACCATGGATTAGGAAGGTCTGTTCCGGCTGCCTCAGGAGCTGCCATGAAACAGCTCCCTTTTGTTTTGCTGTCTAGCATGTGACCAGAATGCTGCCAGCTAATTTTAACCCCACCAAAGTGCTGCTGAGAAAAAACACAAAACAAAACAAAAAAAAAACTATCTTGCATCTGGAGAGAGAAATGCTGTAGGCTGGATAAAAGCTTTTTCAGCCTGTGCTCCTTCCTGTTTCAGTTTCCAAACTTGTATTATCGGTAACCTGAAAAATGATGAGTTTCACCAAATTCCTGGATATTGCACAAGAAGACAATGGGTCTATTTCGGGTACTGTGAATGTGTCTGGCACAGACCTTGGAAGCCATTGTTTTCAGGAGGGAGAATGCTATGGGCTTTCCTGGTGCTTTCCTTCTAGGGTCTCAAAGCCCCAAAAGGTGGGGGCGGGAGGGCGCTCTCCACAGCAATCGTGCCAGCTTCTCTCTGCAAGGCCCTGGGTGAGAGTGGGTTGTCAGGCCAGTGGGAGGAAGCGTGGGGGTGGCATTGGCAGTGGTAGCCTTGGAGGTGTTAAAAGGTGGATGGTAGGGAGTATTTGAAGTGGGACCACAGGAACAGGAAGAAGTAGGGAGAGGGAAGCTTTCAGGATAGCTGGGTAGCCCCCTGGGACACAGGCCACCAGCTTTCCTACCAGATTTCCATATCCACTTTCAGCACTGGGAATTAATGGAGGACTTCTCGGAGTGCCTCACCCCGGACACTGGCTTCCCAAAGCATTCCCATGGCAGTTCATTGTCTGGCTGGGTGGCCGATGATGCTGGTGAAAAGGAATAGACTCTCAAGAGCCAGGAAGTTAAGCAGTTTGGGTAAGATAGTGTCTAGTTAGGCAGCTGCTGCCGGCCATCCTAAAATCAGGCAGTGAGATGGGCTACCATTAGCTTGAGGTCTACAGTGCAGTCCCAGAAGATATGATGGGGAAGACCCTGAGGGGAAAGGCTTCAGTTAATGCTGCAGCACTGCTGCAATCAGCAGAGCTTGGTGGCAGTTGTTCTGACAGCTGCTCGGGGCTTCAGTTGCCTGAAAAGCCATTGCTCCTGCCTGCCCTGTCTGACCAACTTGTATGTATGTAAAGGCTCTTCGCTGGTCTCCGAGGTCCCGTCTCCACCTGAATCCTCAGGCAGACACCATCTTTGGAAGGGACAGGAACCTCCTAGGAGACTCTTGCCCCATTGTCTGCCTCTAAACAGCCATTATACCCTGCTTAGAGTAGTCAAGATCAATTGGCAAATTCCTAAATTAAGGTTCTGTTTACTCTGTTGTTCCACAGACTTGTTTTGAGCAAGTTGCTATGCTTTAATTAAAAAGACGAGAGCTCATGAGTAAGTGAAAATATTTTCGACTCTTCACAAATATGTTTGAATTTTGTTTCTTGCATTTCACAGTGGGAGTGGGGTTGGGGGTCAGGTTGTTCATCACTTTCATCTGGATGACCACTAAACATTTTTTCTGTAACCTAACAGCTGGCTCTTCTGTAGAGCAGAATTATAAAGGGAACCCTAAGTCAAGAATTGGTTCCTTGTGCTTCTCTGCAGACTTTTTTTTGCATTCAGGTGTCATTAGGACACATTCCTCATTTACCTTTCCAGCCAGAGGATTCCTAAATGTTTCATAATAGCACCACAGCTGGAATGCAGCTGCTTCAGGGTGGAGCAAAAATAACTCCTTATGGGTCAGCGGGGTGAGGGAGGGCAGGGAATCTTGGAAGGTTGGGAAAGTCCTTCTTTCTAAAGCCAGAGCTCAGGAATGAGTGGGGCCTCTGGTGTGAAAACTTTCCAGATGGGGGAAGGAAGGGTAAGTTTTTGCCCTCTGAGTGGATACCGAAAAATCGCTTTGGGGAGGTCAACTATTTTGAAATTGCCTTTATAACAAACAGCACAAATGTTTAAATTGACCTGGAAAACCCTTCCTTTTTCCTTTCCCTACAATCCAAGTCTGTTCCTTTGAACATTAACCAATAGGAGTGTCTGCCCAAGCTTCTCTTCTCCCCCATCTCATTATCATCATCATCATCATCATCATCTTTGGTTTGGCAAACTTTTGGAAGGTTTCCCAGGCTGGAGCTATCGAATGTTTTCAGGAAAATGTATAAGGAGTGTCTGTGTTTTGAGTTTCTCTCGAGGGGGCTGAACATGTTTTTCAGAGAGACTGAGCTAAGAGCAGCCAGGTCTTGTGCAAGAGTGCAGCCAAGCAAAAGGGCAGACGGTGCCGGAAAGATCTGTGTGCATCCAAAAGCGCTGAAACGAAGGTGTGGTTTAGTTGGCCTGCCCGCTCTCGACCTCTTTCAGCCTTTTATTAGTGCAGCTGCCTGGATGTCGGTCTCTGAGTGGAAGCATCCGTCTCCAGAAGATACGCTGAGAACAGCTGGGGGCCAGGGTTTTAACTTTATTCTCAAGTTAGCAGCACTTGTAATTTCTGTCTCAAGAACGCTCCAAAATTTAGATGGAGAAGTGCGGGGAGTCAATACTCACCCAGCAAGCAGACGCCCCACCCAGGCATGGAATGTAATGGGTAAAAGGTGTCCTGGGGATGTGGCTGCCAAGGGTGCTGCCAACCCCCAACCCATGCCAGCACAGCTCCACTTGGGCCCAGAAACACACACACAGCTGCATGCACACATGTATCAGAAACATCTGGACATAACCAGAAAGCACATACATGAGGCCTCAGGGCAATGGGCACTCGCACGACCCCTCACTGATGGACGTGGTTCTCAGCAGCCAGAGTTTTTCTGGAAATATGTTCTTATTCAGGTTGATTCATGGGAGAAGAAGGAAGAAATAGTTCCACTGGAAGGCCGCCCTGAATGAGAACAGAGCTGCCGCAGCCACTCTACGGTGGGAACGTCTGCTTCCTCCCAGGTCAGTCCCCTGTGACCATGAGGACACAAGACCTCAAGAGAGGAAGGAACAAGTCGGGACCTGCAGTGCTGGAAATGAGAGGACACAGCTCCTGGCTCTCCTCACCCCGTGAGTTTGAAAACTATTTACTGGTAACACTGGAACTGGCCATGTTTCCTGCAGGAAAATCTTTTTTATTTTCCGTCCACGGGACACAGTGACTCCAAAAGGTATCTCCCCCACAGCAGGTTGGAAAAGTGCCTAACAGCCCAGACTTTGGAATATTAATAGCAACAATGACAAACACAGCTAACATTCATCGGACACCTCTTCTATGTCTGGCATGGTGCTAAGTATTTTAATGCAGTCTCTCTTCTAATCCATACCTAATGAAGGGGGTTCAGTTATTATCCCCATTTTATAGATGAAGAAACAGAAGCTCAGAGAGGTTAAGTAACTTGTCCAAGGATACACAGCTAGTAAGTGGTGCCCACAGTTAGAACTCAGGGTTTCCTTACTTAGAGTCCTTATCAGACAGACCTGGGTTCAACTCCTGAGTCTGTTATGTGTGACTCTGACCTGTACCAATCTCAAGGCTTCCTGATCTGTTTTCATACGTTAAACATATCACATATTGGCAATTTCATATAATTTAGCCTACACCTTCCTTACAAGATTCGTGTAAGAATTAAATAAGATAATGCATGTAGAGTACTTAGCAGAGTGCCTAGAATTAGCAAGCACTCAGTCGATGCTAGCTTTTAATAGCAATCTCAGAGTCAGTGTGTTTGTTCGGTATGGATACATTAGTCAAGTTATTCATATTCTTTGTGGGTCTTCTCGAACCTTTCGCAGGTCCTGCTCATCCCTGAAGAGACCCATCAGTCCCAAGTTGGCCACACTGCTGATGTCAGGAGACCACCTTCCTAGCCTTCCTTCTTGATGACTTCTCTTAACTTGTTCTGAAATCCACACGTCGAGAGCACACATCAGTCCGAGCCACTGATTTCTCCCTTCTACGTTGCCCACTCCCTTTCACTTGGGTTCCTAAGGGGCCTCAAGTTTTCAAAATCATTCAAATCTGATCACTTTACTGTCCTACTTAAAGATCTTCCAGATGCCTAACAGAATCAAGACAAACTCCTTTGCTTGGACACAAGGCCCCTGGGAAACTGCCTCCAACCTCTCTTTCTGCCTCTTCCTGCCCCTCAATTACTTTCTGACCACATTAAATCCCTCTTTGTTTCTCGGACGCCGCATGAATTTTCAAGTCCATGCCCTTCCAGGGCTCTTTTCTCTGCCTAAAAACTTTTTTCTCTCTCTTCTTCTTTGAGCAAACTTCTATGCATCTTTCAAAACCCAACTCAGTTTTCACCTTTCCTTTGAAACTGATCGCCAGCATTTCCAGCTCTGTTATCCCATGGCAATCTGCATATATCACAGAGTTGTAGTTATCTGTGAACACAACTCCCCCACTGGTGACTTGTTGAAGTTCAAGGCTAGGGCTTACCTTCTATCCCCAAAGTCACCTAGAAGGGCCTAAATAAATGTTAGTCAAATGAATGTACCCGAATGTAAATTCTTTTCCCCCCTTTCTTCTGCCTCCCCACCCCCACTCCGGTTCAAGCCATTGTTTCTCAGTCTAGTTGTGTAGGACACAGCTCCCTGGCCCATGCTGGTATTATGAGCCTTGCGCTCCCCCAGACTGAGGCAGTGGGTCACCAGTCGTCGGTAGGCCACTCACAGCAGCTCACGGCAGCTCTCGCCGGCTGCCGGCTGCTCACGGCTGCTCACGCTGGCTGCCGGCCACTCACGCTGGCCACTGGCCACTCATGGCAGCACACAGTAGCCCAGGCAGCACAGCAGCCGGCGGCAGATTACGCCAACCTCTGGCTGCTCACAGCAGCCCAGTTCCAGGGAAAGCTGTTGTACACAATCTTAGCTGTAGAGGGTGCAGCTCACTGGCCCATAGGGGAATCGAACCGGCGACCTCAACAAGGTTGGGAGCACAATGCTCCAACCACCTGAGCCACCAGGCCAGGCCCTCGAATGTAAATTCTTATAACATAATTTTATTGCCAGTAAAACAGTGTATGAGTGTATGTGTATATTATTTATACCCATCCTTGTTCCAACAAGAATTTGAGGTACATGTGGATATAAGAATCTTTCTTACTCATAAGCAGATAGGGAATAATGCTTGGTACATCATATAGTAAAAGAGCCAGGGCTTTGGAGTCAAACAGTTCTAGGTTCAAATCCTAACTTGGCCTCTGACTGTTACTTTAAGTCATTACTTCGTCTCTCTTAGCCTGAGTTTTCCCATCTGTGTAATGAAGATAACAATTACCTGTGTGGCAGACATTGTTGATTGCCATCCAATAGTCAGTACTGCTTTCTTCCTTAGTGCCCTGAATTTCTTCTCAGAAGTCTTCCTACTCCTCCATGTGCCTGGTGTGGGGGAAGGAGGGGTCCTGATAAGTCTACACTAAGCTTGGTATCCCAGGTTCTGCTTGTCAGCGATTCATTTTGGGATAGATCTGTGACTCAGTTCTGGTCAATGAGATGTAGGGAGGAATCTTTTTGACAGGTGTGTGGAGATTTGTTCTAGGAAATATTCTTTTGCTCTTAAAACATGAGAGAAACAATTGTCCTGCAGCCAGATGTTATGTCTGGAGTGATGGCTGGGGCTACAGCAGTCATTTTGCTGTGATGAAGACAACTCGTCAGAGAACCACGCCAACACGCTAACCATAATAGGATAGAAATATGTGGCCAGAAGCTGGGTCCTAGTAGCCGAATTCAGCAGCTGGATTATCCTGCCTTGGAGCCACCCACCTCTGGACTATTTTTTGAGATAATCATCTCTTCATTGTTCAATGAGGGACCACTGGCTCAATCCAACGGAGCTGATGTTGCTGTTACTTGCAGCCAAAAGCATCCTAACAGATCAGCTTCACAAGGTTGTAGTGATGGCTAAATAAAATAAAGTTTGCACAGTTCCTAACACAGTACCTGGCACATAGCAGGTTCTTAAAAGTTAAAGACTTTCCTGCTGAGACAGTCTGAGGTGACTACATGCATGACTGTGAGGAGTGACCCAAAGTATGTGGCAAATAGTAATAAAGTAGGATTTAAAGCAGTTCAGAGGTAAGTGGGTGCTGGAATGACAACGAAATGACAATGACAATGAAATTCAAACATTGTGCTAGTAAGTGTCTGATGGAACTTCTTGGGGCTGTAACAATGGTTCTCCTTTGTTCTTCTCGGGCCCTTTCTTAGCCCGGTCAGAGTAAAACACTGCGTGACACAGGCTTTTCTAATTGTGGGCAGCCACACTTGTACCATCGGGGTGGTCCCTGGTTACCCTGGGGCATGGAAGCCCTGCTACAGGATGAAGGCTAGAGTGTAATTTGTAGCTCCAGGAGGAGCCAAGATTTGGAAGCAGAACTAACATACCCACACAACATAAAACAGGGCCTGCAACTGACAAAAAAGCACAAAGCCTCCCCTCCCAGATGAGCCCCGCAGACATCTGCAGCTTGGGAAGGCCTGTATTTGGGGGCCCTGGGCCCTGGCAGCCTGCCTGGCTTTTGGCCTGTTGACCAGGCCACCGAGTTTTCTTCCATGCCAGCCCCATGGCCTTTCTGAACCTTGTTCCAGGATAGCTCAGCCACACCAGTGTCTGCCAGACTCTTGTCCGCCCAGCATGTGGGCGGCCCTGGCAGCAGGGGTTGGGGCAGGGTTTGTGCAAGGACATTGTGCCCCCCCCCCACCACCACCGCAGGGTTTTGAGAGAGGCAGTCTCACTTCCAGGGCAAGCCAGAAGGGAACCTGGAGGAGGTGAGGAGCAGAAGCTGCAGACTCAAGGCAGGCTTAGCCCCTTTGCAAAGACCCTCGTCACCTTAGAAGCCAGTTCCAGGTCCCCTTTTCCTCATGCCTGCCTTCTGGCTGTCTACTTCCTGCATGCCCCTCCCCTGCCCAGCCAAGTTCAGCACCGACATTCAATTCTGTCCACTAAACATTCTAGAAAATACTCTCTGCAAGATGCCATATTACTGCTAGCAACTGGGGGGTGCAATGCAAACAAGATTAGAATAGAAAAGACCTCAAAATGGTTTTTAAATTTCTCTCAGCCTCAGAACTTAACTCCCCACTTTCTCCCCAAATCCTACGTATTTAAGAAAGAGAAAACATGAGACTGCTGCCTCCATTGAATCCAGGGCAGGGACAGGGCCCTGTGTGCTCTGGCCAGAGATAGACTCTGTGGATAGATTCAGAAAAGCCATTTTCTACACCAGAGGGGAAACTAAGGCCCAGAGAAGTGAAGTGACCTCCCTGAAACACACTGCAAGTTAGTGGCCCAGCCACATTCAAATTCAGGTGTATGAGCACCTGGCCCGGTGTATGGCCCTACCCCTTGGCATTTGTATTAAAGATCAGCTGGGGAATTGAGGCAAACCAACCCATAATAGAATACATGTGCTGTAGGCTAATTAAAGAGAGCAAATGGTTCTAACACAGGTTGAGAAAGGCTGGAAGAGGGGCATGAAGCTGGGCCCAGAACAGAATGGGAAGGATTTACCGTGGACTCTGGCTGAGGTGTGGTGGGGAGTTGGGTGGTGGGAAGGAAGCAATTCCAGGCCGTGGAGAACATCAGCTAAAGCCTAAGGAATGACTGGCAGCTCAGAGTCCTGGGTTCTAGCCCTAGTTCTGCCACTACACGCTAAGCGACTTTGGGCCAGTGACCTCTGCCGTCTGGGTTTATTTCCTTGCACGTAAAATGGCAGAGGTAATGGGCTAGCTGGTTCTACTGTGGCATGCTGTGATGCCTTCTCCCCTCCCATGGAGTTGGCCCTCACCTCCCTACCACCACCACTGGCACCCTCTAGGACACTTTCCAGTATGTGCCAGGTGGCTGGAATTGACACCAGGAGGAAGTGTCCCTGCGTGCCCCATGAAAGCAGCACAGAGTTGGCAGGCTCAAGGGGCCTGCCCAGAGCTTTGGGGAACAGTGACAAAACACGAGGAGTCAGGAACCTGGACAGAGCTGGGGCAGGAACCATTCCTCTTCTGAGAAGGGTTTTTCCCAATCCAGCCCTCTCTAGAGGCGAGGCCTCAGCCAGGTGCCCCCTGCCCATGTCCACTACCAGGGAGCAGAAAGGGAGGTCTTGAGGGTAGGGGTGACAAACCATTTAGCCCCAAATCTCAGTATTCTCATTTTTTTTAATGAGGTAAAAACACTACCTTAGTATTCTCAATTGTAAAATTGATCATTTTATCGCCCCAGATGAAATGAGACTGTGCTTGTCAAGTGCCTAGCACAGGGGTGTCAAAACTGCAGTCGCAATCCATTGTTAATTGGCCTGCAGCAAATTCCAAAAATATATTTAGTTTACTTACATAAACCAGGTGAGGCAATATGTACTTCACCTCGAGTGAGTGGCCCGGCTGTTTGTGTATTTTACCGCATATGGCCCTTGGTGAAAAATGTTGAAAAAAGTTTAGACACCCCTGGCCTAGCATGTGCCTGGTGTAGAAACCACTCAGTACATATTAGATCACATGCATTGCCAGAGGGGCTGCCTTTTGGGGGAGACCGCACAATTGGAAGGCTCCTGACATTAAACAGGCTATTTGAAGTAAGGCCCCTGTATATCTAACACGCACTCAATCACAGGAGGGGAGAACGGTGAAGGGCGCTGGCAGAGGCTGGTGAGAAGCCCCTCAGAAACAATGTCTGCGTGCCCCCTGCTGGCTGGGAGCAAAGGTGCTGGCCTGCCGGTTTTGCGGGGGGGGGGGGGGGGGGGGGGCTGGGGTGATGAAGGGGGATCCTTGTTTAGCACAACCTGCTGCTGCCTGGTACATTGACCCAATATTCACGGAGCGCCCACGAGGTGTCACTCACCTGACAACGTGCTAGGATGTGGGAGGGATGCAAAATGAGTGACATGTAAGTTAGGTTTTTGGAGCCAATTAATTTGGGAGTCAACCAGTCATTGGCTCAAGCTCAGAGACCAGCCCAGAAACCATCTGAGTCCGATACAGCAGTGAGAAAAGTTCCTTGTATCTTAGGCTTGTAGGAGGTGGAGTGATCTTGGATAGGGTACGTAATGCCTCTGAGCTTCAGTCTCCTGGTCTGTAACAGGGAAGTCTTCTCTACCCCATCTCTCCAAACCACAGGGTAGCGATCCTAAATGTTGACCTCAAGGACGCTGTCACTTGGGAAAAGTTGAAAGTCACCACCGGCTGTCATGTTTTCTCCAGGGACACCTGATCTCTTTGAACCTGGGCTGTCACTTGCTTGGTTCATTTGGAAGGGAGCCTGTCGTGGAGCATGACAGGGTCCCCCAGGTTCTCCCACCTACCAGGTACCCCAGGAAACCCCAGCTCTGGTCCCTTCTATTCCAGGGTAATAATGGAGCCCTCACCTCTAATGAGAGGCCATTGAAGTGGATGCAGGAGGATCGTGCACACAGAAAGAGCTCCTTAGCCGGTGCTGGGATGGTCTACAACGTGAGTCCCCACACTGCGTGTTCCAGTTCTCCTTGAATTGATTGAATTGCTTAGCCTTATCGTGTCAGGGGACACTGGTGTTTGTTCTGAGCAACATGGGAGCCATCACGGGTTTTGAGCAGACTAAATGACATCATCTGTCCTGCATTTGAAGAGGATCATTCTGTCGGAGGTAAGGGTGGGAGAGTGGGGGAACAGGACTATTGGAGGGATGCGGGCAAAGGGTGGTAGTGGCCGGGTTAGTGAGACGGGACCTATGTACTTCTGGATATACTTCGAAGGTAGGGCAGGTGGGGTGAGTCAGATGAGAAAACAACCGTTTTGATTTCTATACATATTTCTTCTTCATATTTTGTTATGAGTGCCTAAGGTATGTAGGCAGAAGGACTAGTGTCCACACACAGAAACACGCTGGACACAGCAACAAATTACAGTGTCCACTGCAAGGCCTCACCCCTAAGGCAAGGACCCTTACTCTACAGGGGGAGTCGTGACAATATTACTTCCGTCATAGACACTTGTGAGGACAATATGTGCAAAGTACTTAGCAAACTCTTTCGACTTGATCAAGAGGAGCTATTTTTACTAATGAAGTACGGTCAAGGGTCCCCCACACCCTTTTCCCAACCAATACAGGTAATTCCAGCTCCCTTCTGAAAGTTCAGAAATTAGCACTTGACTTGTTAGCAGGACATGACAAAGCTCTATTTAGAGAAAGGCGGTGGGGAGAGGTTAATCAGGGTAGGCTTCCTGGAGGAGGAATTTGACTGACTTCCTCTCTTTTCAGGTGAGGACACCAAGGCTCAGTGACATTAAATAACTTGCCTGAGCTGACAAAGCTAGAAACTGGAAGAGAAGGGCTCGTGTCCATGCTTGTCTGGCTCAGAAGCCACTTCTTTTAGCCAGGGTGCTGCCATGGTGACAGGCCATTCCTGTTAGAGGAGAATGATGGCCATTCATGTGAACACCTGGGACAAGATGATGTGAATGGCCATCACTCAGCCAGGGTGGAGCATGAGTATGGGAACCTTGGGACTGCCTCACGAAGAATCACATTCTCGGTGTGAACAGGCGTGGTGTGCCAGGCCCTGTGCCCAGGGTTTTAGATGCATGATTCATGTAACCTTCATTTTGCAGATTAGGAAACTGAGCCCTGACAAGGTTACCCATCTCACCTGTGAGTGTCAGAACTGAGACAAGAACCCAAATGTCCCAGTTACTATTGTTGCGCAAGAGTGAAGTTGAAAAGTTAGTGGCTTAAAACAACCATTTATTTTTTCTCGTGATTCCGTGAATCAGGAATGTGGGCAGGGCTCAACTGGTTGGCTCTTCTGCTCCACATGGTGTTAGCTGGGGTCATTTACTCAGCTGCATTCAGCTGGTGGCTGGACTGGGAGGGAAGGGGCAAGAAGGCTTCATTCACATGCCTGGCACCCCAGTGTTGCTCTACATAGCCTCTCCACGTGGCCAGCATGGCAGCTTCAGGATAGTTGGATTTCTTATATGGCAGCTGGCCTCCGATGGAATAATAGCAAACGCTACCAGGTTCTTCAGGACTACTTGTGGAGCTGGCACAGGGTCACTTCTACAACATTCTAGTGGTCAGAGCAAGTCAGAAGGTGAGGCCAGATTCAGGAGGAGGGGAAACAGCTTTTTCCTCTTGATGGCCACGGCAGCATGCTTACACGGGGAGGGGCAGTGCCTGTGGCCACAGGGAGAAACTGCCTACCACCCCCGGCCTCCTCACTGCCAGCCTTTCTCCTCGGCCCTGGGCCTCATCCCAGGAAGCTCACATTTCCAGGGACCCACTAAAGCTGGCCAGGCCCCCACCTCAAGGGGCGCACCTATGTTTTATCTTACTGACCCCATTGCCCAGTGACTTCTGCATTCTTTGTGCCTGGCTTCTCAAGAATTTGTCTTGTTTTTCTTGAGGGCAGGCACTAGATTTGCCGACTTGGGGCCGCATCACTTGAGTTAGCCTGAGCATGTCTCATTCTTAGGAACCTAAAAGAACCTACCACATGACTCACAGGCACTCAGCCACCTGAACAAGACTGTATCAGATTCATCTTCGCAGGCCCGGTACCAGCACTGGACTTTTCTTGGAAGAAGAGATCTGTACACAGCGCTTACTGGCACCTGCGTTCACATGCGTGGGCCTTGAAGAAAGAGAGAGTCTTACCTGTCCAGGACCAGCCTCGTCATAGTCACCTGGGAAGGTGTTTAGGCACACAGCTCCCCCACACCTCCTGACTGAGAACTTGCATTTCCACAAATACCCAGGTGATTCTCATGCATGCTGAGGTCTGAGACAACGGCGGTGGAGGTCCCCAAGGTAAAGAGAACAGGAACAGGCTGGGAAGACAGACTCCAGTTGAGCCCACCTAGGATGATAAGGCGTCGGTCTCAACCTTAGCTGCTGGTTAAAATCACCAGCAGTGTTTAAAAAAAAAAAAAAAAATCCTGATGTCTAGTGTGTGGCTAGATCAACTAAGTCTAGGGCCCTGGGGGTCAGGCTCAGGCATCAGATTTTCTAAAAGCTCCTCGGGTAATTTTAACGTGCAGCCAGGAATGAGAGCCACTGGTTTAGGGTTTTGGTTCTGAAAATGCGGTCTGTGGTCCATCAGCAACCCATCACTCGGGGCATTTATTCAATATGCAGAGTCCTGGGCCCCACACCTGGTTGAGTCTAAATCTCCTGGGGTGGGGCCCAGCAATCCACATGTTAACGTCTCTCTAGGTGATTTAAATGTGCACTGAAGTTAGAGACCATTGATTTAGGGCGCTGAAGAAGCAACAGCAATGGCAATGCTGTTTTTAAATACCGCAAATAACAATGTGCAAAACATAGAAAATATAGGGAAGTAAAAGTAGGGAACTAAAAATTCTCCATAGTCCTACTGCCTAGAGCCTGTTGGAGGCCCCCCTCAGCACCCACTCTGGAGAAGCTGCCTCAGGGGCAGGGGTCGGCTGTGATCTGGGCTCTGTGCTGCTGGCAGGGTGGGGCCTGTCATCTGGCCGGGACAGAATTATTGCCTCAAATTACATGGTTGATTATCAATTACTTGTGTCTGTGTGAGAGCATGTGTGCGTGTGTGCATAAGTGTCTTTGCAAATCATTAAGGGTCGTAATTCTGGATTATCGTTGATTAACGAGAGGGAGACCTGGTACCTCCAACAGTCGGCATGGCAGCCCTGCAATTATGTCCCAGCTGATCAGTAATTGGCGCATCACAAGATAATTTCTTTCTCTCTCTCGGCAGCCTCCTCCCAGCCTCTCCTGCCGGCTCTGCAATCAGCGCCGTTGCTCATTCTGTTCCAGCCCAGGTTGAGTTCAGAGGCCTGCTTTCTGGCAAGGGGATACTGTAGGGCTGGCTTTGAAGACCACCACCCAAATGGGGCAGTGATGGCGGTGTGGGGGGTGGTGGCAGAGGCACCGTGGTGGGGTTGCGGAGCTGGCATGAACTCTAGCTTGGTGCCGCCTGTGATAGTCTTACCATCATTCTTCCCAGCAAGCTCAGGAGCCATTCTTCAATCTCCCCTCCCCTCCCCCACTGCATGGATGGGGAAACTGAGACCCAGAGAAGGAAAGTGGCAAAATAGAAAAAAAAATTCAAAAACAGTAATATAGAACAGCATGACAACATGAATCCAACCCCACAGAGCCAAGGAAGGAGCTAAGATATAGAAGGAGTCCCTCTCACCATCGCTCCCATCCTCGGGAGGCTGTTAAGGTCACCACTGGTAGTCTCAGTTTCCCTGAGCAATACAGCTTTTGTGTTCCAGAGATGACAACTAGTATGCAAGCTCCCGGGTCGGGCGAGAGTGCACTGACGGATGTGCGGCGTCCGTTCAAAGCAGCAGCATCACCACCTGGATTAGGGCCACGGCCTAACTGCTCCTCCCACTTCCACAGTGGGCCCCCAATACCTATCCCGCTAGAGACAGAGGGATCTTTATAATGCCCTCTCTTATTCTCCCTCCACCCCATCAAACTCCCCGTTGCCTGCAGGATAAATTCCAGGTCCCCAGTCTCCTTTCTCGCTCCACCCCACCTGCCCGCTCTGCCCCAGTGCAGACCCCTCTCGTCCTTTGCCCAATCTGCTCCCTCTCCTGGAACCCCAACCCCCTCCTCCCATCTTCTTTCACCGTAGGGGGGCAATGATGCTAGTGCTCATTCTGGGGCTCCATTCCCGAGAAAGGGGTCTGTCCTCACTGCGGACCAGTAGTTACAGAAGCACAAACTCTAAGGACGGTTTTACAGGGCTGTGAGAAAATGGAGAAGGCAGAGCTGCTCTGGAAACCTTCCACCTGAAAGACTCCCGTGCCTGCAGAGCCACCAGGCAGTTTGTTTCTGAGCCTTGCAGCTGTCTTGGCCATTTTCATTTTTATCTGCTGAGGGTGGTCAGCAGGTCATGGCAAGCAGGAGATGCAATGCTAATGGCTCCGGCTCCACGTGGCGACCATTCAGGAAAGAGCTGCAATGTTCTCTCTGCCACATTAATCAGAAAAACACATCGAGAGCTGTTGTGTGGAGACAGCTTTCCTCCCAGTACCTGCCCTGCATACTAATCACATCCTGGCAGTGAGTCAGCTCCGTGCCAGGCGGACGGTGAGGGAGGGCCAGAAACCCCAGCTCCATGCATGTGGGGAGCAGTCAGAGGGGCAGGAGCCATGCCCCCACCCTCCAAACACATACTGCCCATGACCATCATTGAGGCCCAGGCAGGTAGAGATGGCAAATTCTGAAAGAGGCATCCAAATGCAGACCCTAGACTGCTTTCTTGGATCTAGGTCTTCCCCAAGTTGTCCAGAAGGACCTCTCTAGAAGCTGATCCCTGGACAGAGTCTGGTTAAAGCAAGAGCGGCCTCACTGCCAGTCCCTCTGATAACAATAAGACATAACCTTAGATAATGCTTAACATGCGGCAG
This sequence comes from Rhinolophus sinicus, assembly GCF_036562045.2. Lineage (NCBI taxonomy): Eukaryota > Metazoa > Chordata > Mammalia > Chiroptera > Rhinolophidae > Rhinolophus > Rhinolophus sinicus. Next base: position 22,231,421 of record NC_133753.1, on the reverse strand, counting down.
GAATACCTGTAAGCAGTCTAGATATATTACTCATTTAATCCTCACACAACCCTATGAACTGGGTACTATTATTCCCATTGTGCAGATGAACAAGGTGACACAGAGAGGTTAAGTAACAAATGCAAGGTCACACAGCTAGTAACAACCAGCCGGGTTTGAACCCCAGCAGCCATGCTCTGAACCATACCCCTCCACTGCCTCATTGCTCTGCAAGAGCTCAGTCGCCTGAGTCAGTAGTAACCATGGAAAACTTGAGTGTCCTTTGCATGTATTCATTCATTCATTCACTCACGCACTCATGCATTCATACAGTAACTATTTGCTGAGCACCTACTATGTACAAGGCACTGTACTAGGCACCAGAGAGACACTGGGAACACAAACACACACAGGCTTAAAAGGGAGACTGGCATCAATTTAGTATTTTTACAAACTTATAGGAATTGCACAATGTGATGTGCCATGAAAGAGTAGAAGTACTGGGCCCCATGGAGGCCTATGGGAGAGTGGGGACTCATCTCTTCTGGGAGGTCAAGGAAGGCTTCCTGAGGAAGTGACAGATGAGGGAATAGCTTCTATCAGTGGTTCTCAGAGTGTGGGCCCTGGGCTAGCATCACCAGGGAACTTGTTAGAAATGCAAATTCTTGGGCCTCACCCCAGACCTACCGAATCAGGAAGACTGGACGTGAGGCCGAGACATCTGTTTAAACAAACTTTCTGGGGGTTTCTGACCATGCTCATGTTTGAGAACCACTGGATTATGCAAACGCCCAGAGGTGAGCAGGAGCAGGCTGGAAGGAGGCCTGAGGTGGTGTGGGGGTGGGGCGGGAACAGAGTAGCCCGAGATGAGCTGGACGGGGCTTTGGTTACGCTGGCCTTGTAGGCACCCTAAGCACTCAGTCCTGCATCATTGACGCCCGTCACCAGGATGCCCAGCTAGAGGGCTCTTCTGCCCCAGGGAACCTCAAGGAGTAGCAGGTCACCTGGGTGCCCAGGCTGGCTGAGCTGAGAGCACAGGAGTGGCTACATCAGATGGCTTCTAGAAGCTCCTGGTCACCTGATCTTGCCGACGTTTCCAGGAAGCACGGATCAGATCCTGTTGCTGGGGAAGTGCCTTAGTCCTCAACACCAAGAAAGGAACTTATGAGGAAAGCTCCTCCTTATCCTCAAGAGACATTGGGAACCCTGAGAGCAAAGAAGACTGCATTGTGGAGCCGAGGGTCACTAGATGTGGTTTCTACCTTCCTCAGGAAGCAACCCTGAGCACAGGCATACGTAAAACACCTTGGGCAGCAGAGGGTGGCTATTACCCTCTAAGCAGAAAGCCCGTGGGGTGCCGACACCATGAGCAGCTGAAGTCAGGTTCACTGCAGGACTGGAGAAGTTCCCTAGCTAAGCCTGGATGAGCCGGATGTGGTCGCATTTGCTTCCCCAAGACATGAGCCCAGAACCAGGACATCTGACAATTAGGTTTGCGAACTTGTTGCAACAATGTTGCTAATCTTTTTTGATATCAGAGGAATTACTCATTATGAATTTGCACCAACTGGACAGTTAACCAAGTTTACTATTTGGAAGTGCTGAAAAGGCTGCGTGAAAAAGTTAGACGACCTGAACTTTTCACCAACAATTCATGGCTCTTGCATCACAACAATGCACCAGCTCACACCGCACTGTCTGTGGGGGAGTTTTTAGCCAGTAAACAAATAACTGTATTGAAACACCCTCCCTACTCACCTGATCTGGCCCCCAGTGACTTCTTTCTTTACCCAAAGATAAAGGAAATATTGAAAGGAAGACATTTTGATGACATTCAGGATATCAAGGGTAATACAATGACAGCTCTGATGGCCATTCCAGAAAGTTTCTAAATTGCTTTGAAGGGGGGACTAGGCGCTGGCATCAGTGCATAGCTTCCCAAGGGGAGCACTTTGAAGGTGACCAGAGTGATATTGAGCAATGAGGTATGTAGCACTTTTTCTACGAAGAGTTTGCGAATGTAATTGTCAGACGTCATAAATCAAAGTTGGTGATGACTGAACAGCTCCCCACCAGTCTCAGAGTCAAGTGGCATTTACGGGGTCCCTACTATGTGCTAGACACTATACAAGGCCCTTTTACGTCTGTTACCTCTCAGTTAGAGCTCTCAGGTTTTCAGAGCCGTCCCCCCATTATTCTGTCCACAAATATATATTGATCGTTTGTTCCGGCGTGGGCATCAGGACACAGTGGTGAGGAGGACACATGCCATCTCATCCTCAGGGAAGCCTAGTGGGGAAGACAAATAAATACAAATGTTTCAGAAAAGGAGCCATCGGGTGCTTTTAGGGCCAATTCTGAGGATTCTTTGTGTTATTTTTTATTAAGACACACTTGGTCTCTTTAAGGGTCCCTTGCAGGGAGAAAGAAACCAAGAGAAGACACCATCTGCTAGAGATGGTCACACTGGCTTTGCCCACAGTTACTATTAAATATCATTGTAGGACCTGGCGGTGGTTGAGCTCCTCGGTACCCCAGGCCCTTTGCATCTCCCGAAGGATGGGCTGGCCAGTGTTCACCACCTCCCTCTTCCCCAGTTGCCCCACCTCTCCATGGGGCTTTTTCACAAGATGCTCGGGGGAATTCCTGCATCTGTTGAGAGAAGAGACACCCACCTGTCTTCCCTCCCGGTGTGGGGTCCTGTAAACCTGACAATGAGTATTGGACGCCACAGGATCTTGGGAAAGGTGGGGAGTAAAAAAAATAGAGCATTTTAAAACATGTCCCTGTTATTTCCCGTCTTGGTCTCCCCCACCTCCCAGCTGTCATATGAACTTGTTCTTCCCTTATAGGGCTCTGAGAAAAGCACCATCTGGCACTTTCATCAGGCCCCTGGGCTCATTTCCATCCAGCCCACTCTGATTTCCTCCCAGCCGTGGGTCTGCAGAGTGACCCAACCTTCGTGAGGCCTGTGGAGGAAGAGAGAGACAGCAGCAGCAGTGAAGACGTGCTGATCGCCAACCGCCAGCTGGGAGGTGTTTGCTTCTGTATGTGTGGTGCTGCTGGCAACTGCCATCATCACCCCCATTTTTCAGAGGGAGAAACTGACATACAGAGATGTTCAGAGACATTCTTAACGTCGTCGATTGGCTGTTGATGGCAGACTTCGGATCTAAGCCATATGAAGCATCAGACTTTGCTGATCGCCTATCACGGAAAACCGAATCTTGGCTAAAAGATATTGGCAGGAGGGGGTAAGAGTTGAGAAGACGGGAGTCTCACCTGTCTGGCCAGGGGAGGTGGATGCCAGAGACAAGGCCGATAAATCCATGAGGAGGGGCAAGGCCTGACCGAGCCTGCCTCCCACCGAGCAGGGTCTGAGTTCAGTAAGTGAAACCAGCCTGAGCCAGGGAAGCACCAGAGGCCTGGAAGGCCAGGAGGACCCCTGGAAACAGCTCCCTGGAAACAGCTCCCTGGGAGCAGCCCGCTGGGAGAGCCGGTCAGGGAGAGGCTGGCAGCCCTCAGGAGACCCTGGTTTCCCCCTCAGGTTCCTTGCCCAGCTTAGGTCCTTACTGTCCACCCCTCCATCATGATTTTCTCTGCTCTCCAGGTGTGAGTGACAAGCACACCCTCTCCGAAGCCCACTGAGCATTAAGGTTGCACTGGGGGTGGTGGGAGTGAGCTGCCCTTTGGAGCAGAGGGACTTGAGCACAAATCTTGACTCTATGTTTGCTGTTTGGCTGTGTGGCGCCCATGTCTCTGAGCCTTATCTACGGGGTGGCACAGTTAAGAGGTATGCATGAGCTAAGTGTCAAGAACCCAGGTAGGCTCTTGGCACAGAAGAGGTGTGTGGCCCAGATGTCCTGTCCCCATTCCCTGTTCTTCCTTCTAGAACAAGGAAGGAGGAAGAAAAGGCCCCCAGGGCAGTTGGGGCAGGGCCTCCAGGAGGCCAGGCAGACACCCAGGTCTCCAGGACGGAAGGGCTCCTTTCTCAGAGCAGAGCCCCCGAAGGCCACAGCCCCTGCCCTGGCCCCCTGGGACGAAGTGGGCAGTGCCAGGCCAGGCAGAGTGGAAGGGCCCTGGCTTGGCACAGGGGATAGTTGTGTCCTGACTCCCTTAGCAGCAAGTAGCTTAGATCCGGAGGCCAGTGTGGGGGCTGTGGCCTCGCCTCACAGATTTAAGGTTCCCCAACACCCTGGTGGGGCCTGAGGCAGGAGGCAAAGCTGTTTCTTCCCCCTTCCACCATCCCCTAGGATGCAGGGATCAGCTGGCAGTGGCAGTGGGGAGGTCCCCCTAGAAAGAGCCCTTGTTGGGCTCTTCCCCACGTCTCCCCTGCTGCAGACTCTCATAGGAGGGGCTTTGCTCCCCTGCAGGCTGTCTCTACAGTGTCTCCTGAACAGCAAGTCCCCCACAGCATGGGGCTCGGCTCAGAAGTCCAGGATGGATGTCAGGCTGCTCTCGGTCCCCTCTGAGGTCACACAGGCCTTTTGCTTTGGGTCCATGTAATGTCCAGCTCTCCTATGCTGGGTTTTTCCTCTGAGAGACAAAACTAAGGGAACTGGGAGGGACCCACTGGCCCAAGAAGTACAGTAAGAAATGGGAATTTGGAGATGGCTGTGGTGGGTGAGGGAGTTGGCAAGAAGCACAGAGGAAAGGAGGGCCGTTTCCTTTTTTTTTTTAACACTAGTTTTTGTTTTTTTTTTCCTCCATAAAAAGATAATGTGAACATAGCGGTAAAGAGAGAAAAAGTGAAAAGTTCCTTTTATTCCCATCTCTGACCCATATCACTGTTTTCCTAGCAGTAACTTGTATTAGTAGTTGGCTGTGTATCATATATCATCCCAGAATTTTTCTGGGTGCACACGCGCGCACACACACACACACCCCTATGTGTATGATGCTGGGATCTTTGTTTTTCTCTGCTTTTACACAAATGAGATTATGCTGACTACCTTGCTCTGCAACTTTTCCCCTTACAGTGTATATCCTGGACATTTTCTCACATCAGCATATAGGAGCATCCTTGTTTATTTATTTACTTATTTATTTAACTTCTGCATAATATTGCATGTGTGGATGTGACAGCTGATTCAACCGCTCTGCTTCCACTCTCGCCCTCACTCAGGGTCCCCATTACCCATCCAATTCTGGGAAACATGGGTCAAAAGGCTTCTAGGATAAATAATGCCTCTGCATGGTTCCAGGGGTGACGCCCACATTCAGAAGGTGGCAGTCCCCTTCCCCCACAGACAGGTAAGGCATCCCCAAGTCTTCTCTGTGCAAACAATTCTGCAACCAGCATCCTGTCCCGGGCCTCCTGATGTACATGTGAGAGTTGTTCTCTAGGCATTGATGCCTCAAGGTGGAGCAGGTGGGCAAAAGTGCATGCATCCTATATTCAGTAGACCCTGCCATGGTGTGGGAGGATGGCTTGCGGCCTTCTACACCCCGCTCGGCTGCAGCAGTCCCCCTCGCACATATCCATCAAGTGGCTGTTGGCTGGGCCAGCTGCTTCCAGGAAATCAATTGCAAAGACTGGCGATTGTCAGTGGCTTGCACGCTGGAGGCCATCCAGGGAGTAGATTAAATTGTAGGAGAAAATTGTACTGGGCTCAAGACCGCTCGTAATGGAGACCCCTTGGTGACCCTTCTGGAGAAGTTAAAAGAACATAGGCAGATACATTCTCACTCTCCATCACCCACAACCAGTCCACCTGCCAGAACACAGCCCTCTGCCCTTGGAGAAGCTGTTCCTCATTAGCAGACACGGTGGGAAGGGGGAGGCCTGGTCCAGGGCCCCGGCTGCTGGTATGCAGGCAGGGAGGCCAGTGGGGGCACCTGTTTCCTGGAGTGTGGACCCAGTTGACCGTCAGGCCCTTAGCTACTCAAGGTCATGGAGCCCTCTTTCTCCTCTTCACCCCCTTCTGCTGCCCACTGTAGAGGCAGTCTGGCAGGGACGCAGCAACCCTCACCGACCCCTCTCCACCTGCTCCCCCGACCAGCGGTTTCTTCAGCTGAGTACTACCATTTCTCCTCCCCCTGCACAAACACAGGCACAGGCACCTCTGCCTCAGTTCTTATTATCCAGCTTGAGACGCTTGTCCTACACCCGTAGGAGAAGGGGGGGGTGGTCTCTTTGAGGGCAGCGTGCAGGTGTGGACAGGTGCAGTGTGGACAAATCCAGCATGTTCTTTAACCAGGAGGGTGGCTGGAGCCTTTACCTCATTTCAAAGGCAGCTAGGCTTATATAAGTTCTCACCCTCCAACCATCCCCCAGCCCCCATTCTTTCTTCTCTAGATCCCAGCCACCCCCACCCCACCGGGCCCCGCACAGAAAACCCAGCCATAGCTATGAATTGGGGAAACACATGTTCATTTTCTACACACAGCTGTCTCCTAGCTCTCCGGGCCGACTTACCTGATGACGATAAAAATAACTCCAGCCACCACCGATTAGGCACTCATAGTGCAGTGTACCAAGGGCTTTACATATATTATCTGACTTAATTTTCACAGACTTTATGAGGTAGGTACTACTGTGATTTCTAGGTGGCGAAATGAAGGCTCAGAGAGGTTAAGTGACTTGCTCCAGGTCACACCGCTGTAAGTGCCATAGCCAGGACTGGAAGCCAGTTCCCGTCAGACTCAGAGCTTGTAAGCATAACCATTGTGCTTCCCCAGTTCTCACTTCACTCCATTCCTTCTTCTAGGTTGTCCCAAAGACCAAGAGGAACTGGCCAATTTCCTAGGGCTGCCTCCCTGGGCTGGGTAGGGCTACCTCTTTTGGTTCCTGGAGCTATGCGGGTTCCTGGCAAGGAAACACTTTCACATCTACTCCCTGCTCTTTTCCAGATTCTCTGACTCTCTTTAGCAGATCCAGCACCCCTCCAGGCCAGCAAGACCTGACAGACCACCCTGCCTGCTGGGGAACTCTTGTAACAGTCACTCACTCTGGTTGCTGGGGGCCAGCCAGGCTGGCCTGGGCAGCTCAGCCTGAGGATTGTGGGACCTCTCTGGGCAGTACCTCCCCACCTGGGCCCAGGTGTGGGCTAGTTTCGTTTCTTCTGGGCTGCCAAGGTCTGCAGGCTGGAAGGTGGGAGAGGGAGGCAGCCCCCCATTCTAGGAAGCTTGCTGCCCTCGTGTGGCCTGGTGCCATGACTGCGGCAATTCCCTCCTCCCTCCCTCTTGCTGCTGCTGCTGCCAGGCCTGGGCTCTACAGGGCAGGAGGGAAGAGAAGAGAAAGCTAGAAGTGAGAAGAAGAGAGAAATGAGAAATACAGGAAGTGGGGTGGGTATGGTGGGGAAGGACAGAGCCTTCTTGAGTACCTGGAGAAGAGCAACAAGAACAATCATAACAAAACCAATAATAATTTAAAGGTAGCTACCATGTAGAACATTTATAACTAATAAATTCTCTCATTTAATCCTTACATTTACATCAACGTGATTAGTAGCTATTATTAGTTTTACAGATGATAATCCAAGGCTTGGTCATTTGTTCCAATGTCCCAGCTGGTGGGTGACAGCCAGAATCGTATTTGACCCCAGAACACTAACCACTCCACGGCCTCAGCCTCCCAGCTGCTGCTCCTCACCATTCAAGGACATACAGAGGATGGCAGGCCAGGGGGCACCTGCACCCCCCTTCCATGTGGCTTTGCCCTCTGTTCATCGCCCCCTCACTGGCGATGTACCCGGCTGGTGGAAGTCATCACAAGTCTGTTGAGATGGCGTGTCCTTATTTGTGCCTTGCTCGGCTCCAAACGTCCCAGACTGCCCCAGGACCCTCGCCCAGCTCCAAGCCCAGAGCAGGTGCCCACGTCATTTTTGCTGCTGAGGGGAAGGAGGCAGAAAGACCGAGAAAGTCCCAACCACCAGATAACACCACAGAGCCAATAGCATCCATGGAGGGGAAGTATACTTATCTGTTAGCCTGAAAATATGTCCTAGCATATTGTTCGGTTTAAAAAGAAAGCAAGTTTTAAAGCTATGTACAGTAAAACATTGTATCGATGAAACAAAAGTATTGTCTATGTGTCTAAGTATAGAAAAAGGGGATTGGCCAAGATGTTAATAGATGATCCTTGTCTATTTTTTTTTTTTTTTGGCTTAACTGTTTTCTATTTTTTCAATAAACATTGATTATTCATATGATTTTAAAAAGCAACAAAAATAAACCAATCCCAGGCTGATTGCACCTCTCCCAGTCTTCGTCCCTACTCCCAACAGCTCTCAGAAAGTAAAAGAACATCACAGTTCCATATCCCTGGGCCTTCCCTTCTCCTCCCATCATTTCCACATCTCGTGTTAAGTGGTGCATGTGTGTGTGGGGAGAGGCGTCCTACCTGCTCCAGGAAGCCTGCCCCTGACTCATGGGAGGCGAAGGCTGCACCCTTGGGCTTTTGCTTGCTGACCTGCCTCTGTCCAAATGCACAGTGTGAGGAGGCCCTGCTGGCCCTGTCACATAGGAGGACGTGCTCTGCTTTCCACTGCATTGTTTGCTTCTGCAGGCGGAGGCTGACTTCTCTGAGGCTGAGAAGCTCAGAGCCAAGGTCCTCCTGGGCATTGCATTGGAGCCCCAGGGCAAATGGCTCTGCTGCTGAGAGGGGATTATGGCAAAATGAAGAGTGAGAGGAGAGAGATCACAGAAACTTCTCATCATCAAAGAAAGAGTGGTGCCTCAGGATGGGGCTAGGCTGGCCCCTCCCAGAAGGCTCTGAGGAAACGAGGAAGGAGATGGGAACATAGCATCTGCTATGTCGGGACAGTGGACCCTCCACAGACACACTCCCTGCTCTCAGAACACGCTCTCCTTGGACAGGGGAGGCAGGTGAGGCCAGGAGGTACCTGGCTCTCAGCTTCTTGTATCTCTGGTGCTTCATCTAAAATCAGAGTAGGCTCCTAAAAATGACTCTGGATCGAGAAACTCATACTGGCTGGCAGCACCTTCTCCTCCCCATGTTATGCACTGTCCAGGCTCCCTAGGAGCTGTAGAGACCCCTCTGTTTAGGAGCCGGGGCTGCACTGCGCATTCTCCCAAGGGGGCTGGCTTTTGGAGCACCTCCCAGGTAAATGACGAAGGTTGCTATCTTGCGCTTAAAACAGCAGTCATCGGAAAGGCCGCCTAGAGAGCCCAGAGAGCTGGCCTGCAACACGACAGAACCTAGGGTCAAGGGAATCGAGCAGAGGACCTTTAGTGCCACCTTGAACCCCCATCTTCAAATCACATTCCTTGAGGTGCCCATCCCTGCCAAGCCTCTTTACACGTGCAGGCTGTGGGGTTGTGGTACTTGATTGGATAGCAGGAGACCCTGGTACTCTTCCAGCTCTGCACCCAACGACCTGGGTCACCTCAGCAGTGTCAGTCCTCACCACACAACCTCCTTCTACTTACACAGCGTTGTGGTGTCAAGAAGAGTTTCAAAGGGTGTTGCTGAGACGGCTCACATCGTCTCCCACATGGGCGTCTGGTGATGAATTCTATGCCCTGAGTATCTTGGTTCGGCTGCAGGTAGTTGAAGTGTGATTGAGAGTGACATCGTGTGGACACAATGGGTAACTGCACCCACCTGGATGGAAGCCACAGGATGACATCCAACTTTCCTCATTATGTGCAGAGGAGCTGATTGCAATTAATCACACTCATCACCTTACACAGGGAGCTGTCTTAGAGCTGGAAAAGAAACACTCCAAAAACAGAAAACAACCTTCCAGCCACAAATTCCTATCAGCCTCCAGCTATACACCTGATTCATTTAAATGTGTCCCTTTTCAAATATTGACCTGAGAGGAGAGTCTAGTGGCCATAGAGGGAGAATAATGTCAGAAGAAAAATGTAATGGACTGTTTACTCATGCCATGAATTTCATGCATTGTCTCGTTTAATCTTTCCAACTACCCAAGGAGATACATGCTCTCATTCCGAATTTTCAGAACAGAAATCTGAGATTTGGAGCATAAGGGGAAGCTATGTTTCAAACCTGGGCAGTCTGGCATTAGACCCCAATCTTTTTAACCACCACTCTGTGCAACCTCACTGCCCAATGTAATCCCTGAGACTGGAGAAAATCCAAATTCCTGGGGCACTGGCTTTAATCCCCAGACTGAATGCCCTGGGGACACTCTGTGGCATCAAGATGCAGGTGGACATGAGGGGCTTTGATAGGCCTAGGTTGGAATTCCACCTCTGTCCCTCATTAGCTGTGTGACCTTGGGCTCTGTCCTGAATCCCACTCTCCTGAACTGCGAAAGGTGGGTCATAATCCCTTGCCTTGGAGGGTGCCGTCAAGATTAGAGACATCACTTGCTGCTGAGTAAATCCTCCTAAAATGATGGTTATTGTTGTCTGCAAGGTGTGCCAGTTGACCTTGGGAGGGGCCAGTCTGATAGATTTCCGTAGGTGGCAAATTCTGACCCAGCCTCTTAAGAAGGCACCACTACTAAGAAGGGTTGGAACTCAGACGAAGGTGAGGGCCAGCCTCCTCACCTTTAGGCTTGTGCTGTTTCAGAGGGAACAGCCAACGTGCCGTTTGGTAGTTCAAAGAATCTGCAGGTGTGACTTGGCTAAGTTGACAGAGTAGAAATAAGATCCTGGGACTTTGAGCCTCCATCCCTCCACAGAGACACTATGAACCATAGGACAGTGTCCCAGAAGGATCGGAGGCCATGCATCCAGGTATCTGCAGGGACCCTGGTACCGTGACGCAGCCTCATGTAGTTCAGGAAGCACAAATCCAAGAGCAGAGGTGGTAGTCTGGGTCCTCGTTCCAGCTCTATGTGCCACTCTTCTTGTGGACTCTTGAACTTGGTTCTCTTCCCACCTCTGCAGGGTCATACCAATGAAAACTTCTCCTGGTGTCTCAACGCTCCTTCTTCCTCGGGCCTCTGCAGTCCTTCTTGCCAATATCTGTCTACTAGGAAAGGAATGGCCATAGGGCCATCAGCCATGAGTTGACTGCTCACCTCTATAGCTCCAGTCCCTAAAACAGCATCTGGCAGAATGTGCTCATTGGTGAATGAATAAGTAGGACACCTCACTACATACGGCTGTGGAGCCCATTGCTGGAAATGTCCCCAGAGAGAATGGCACGGGGGCCTCTGACCACTCCAGGTGCTATGTGAGAATTATAAAAGGACACTCTATTTCAGGTCAGATTGACGCCCCAATATGGTAGATGTCAGTATTAGTTATCTATTGTTGCATAACAGATTACTTCAATACTTAGTAGCCTCAAACAGTAATAAACATTTATTATCTCTCCGTTTCTGTGAGTAAGGAACTAGGAAATGACTTCCCTGGGTATTCTGGCTCACGATTTCCTAAGGGGTTGCAGTCATCTGAAGGCTAGACCAGGGCTGTGGGATCTGCTTACGCTTCAGTTCCTTGCCATGTGGACCTGTCCATAGATCTGCTGGGGTAGCCTCATGTCATGGCAGCTGGCCTCCCCCAGGATGAGTGATTCAGGAGAGACAGGAAGAATTCACAATGTCTCTTATGACTAGATTCATTTCTTAGGGCTGCTGGAACAAATTACCACAAACAGGGTGGCTTAAAACACTAGATATTTACTTTCTCACAGTTCTGAAGGCCAGAAGTCTGAAATCAAGATCCCCCTGAAAGATCTAGGGGAGAAACCTTTTCTCCCAGTTTCTGGTGGCTACAGGTGCTCCTGGCTTGTGGCAGCAGAACTCCAAACTCTGCCTCCGTCTTCACGTGGCCTTCTTCCTGTGTCTGTCTGCCTCTGTGTCTCTCTGTCCTTGTAAGGACACCAGTCATTGGATTTAGGGTGCACACTAATTCTATATGACCCTTGTTTAGATTTGCATAGACTCTATTCCCAAATAAGGTCACATTCACAGATACTGGGGGATAGGACTTCAACATATCTTCTTTGGGGCACACAGTCAAACCCATAACAATGACCTAGCCTTGGAAGTCACACACTATCATTTCTGCAAGAGTGAGTGTTTCCAAGGGTCATCCCTGTTTGTGGTGGGAAGAGGCCACGCGAGGTGTGACTGTGAGGAGGTGAGAATAACTGGGGACAATGTCGGGGGCTGACTATGCGACAGACCCCACGCGCAGTCCTGACAAAGAAAACAGTGCAGAACCAGGTGCACAGCCCATCAAGAACATACAACAGGTCAGATTATGGAGAATGGGAGGGTTTGGAAATAGAAAAAACTTCTGAGAGAGTAAAGCTATGCTGTGAGCTCCACCCCCAACAGGGTTAGGGGTCCTACCACCTCCATCTCAAGCCTTGTGATGGGGACTTCTGTGAAGCCAGTTAGAGTTGTGTCCCCCCATGTGTCAAGGGGAGGTGGGGTGGGATTGGGACAGGGGCATGTGAGTGCTTCCTATGGACCAGATGCAGCCCTGGGCTTGGGAGGTCCAGCGCAGGGTTATTTTAAGTCCTGTGCTGCTTCTTAGAGGGGCTGAGGGGTCTCAGTGGGAAGAAGTTGGACAGGGATGCTGGATTCCTGGGGGCTGAAGATGGAGTCGAAAGTTATTACCTGGAAAGGAGATGCAGACTGGGAACCTTAAGAGAAAGCTTCAACAATGGGAACCTCTGAAGAACCCAGGAGATCCCTCAGGAAACAACATTCGGCATCTGCCAGGCCCAGAGAGCTGGCAATTCAGTGGCCAAATGAGAATTGTCCTATTCCCCTCACTTCTCCCGACTTAGATCCTGAAAGCAACCGGCAATTGGGAGGAGGCAGGTTCAGGTGAGAAAATAGACAAAAGGCTGCCCGACCACAGCCCCAGCCACACCCCCACGTAGGACAGGAGCAAGAAGATTTATTTCTGGAGAAAGAGGACTGTGGCTTCATGTCTACGAGTGGGTGCTTTAAATCTCTAAATCAATCATGGATTTTGTGACATAAAATGACCGTACCTGAGCCTCACCAGAAGAGGCGTGGGGGTGGCTGGGCTTTCACCCAGGAGAAGGGAAAAATGCCTCCCTGGCTGCATAGTTCAAATGAACTGTGAGAAGCAAAAACTGAGCTGCAGTTTGATTATATGCCACACTCAGCAGATTGGTTTCCCTGAGCTCAAGCTTTCTCAGGGGAAATTGGGCCTTCTATTCCCTACTCCCCCCCCCACCCCCCACCCCCAGCAAATTCTGTCTCAGCTTTGGTCCAGAATTGAAGAATGTTTACTATTTCTATCTTCTGGAAATAACACTAAGAACAACAACAACAACAAAAAAGGACGCCTTGTTCTCATGCAAAACACCCACACCCTCTGAACTCCTCACCCTGTCTGGCCTGACTTCACCCCCCGAGGGGGAGGAGAGGCATGAGGTCAGCCGGCTGCTCCTGCTGGAGGAAAGGTTCCTGGGAGGAGACAAGGCCTGGGAACACTAGCTGTTTTTCAAAATCTTTGTGCAAAGTCAACTGAGTGGGAGAGGGGTCTGGGCAAAGCTAGGGGAGAGAGCATCAGGAAGGAAATCGCTGCTACAAACATTTTAATTCCCCAGGGATGTTGGGGCTGGGATTGATCCTTTAAGCTTCTTATTTGTTATTATTGGGGGGGAGAGGGGAAAGGCTGCCTCTGAGTCTCCCTCTCTTATTGTCCTTGCACGGAGCTTGGGACTGGCCCCCTTGAGAGAAGGAACTAGGACCACGCAGGAGCTGGGGCTCCGCAGAGAGTCCAGGGTCTTCAAAGCTTTGGTCTGCTGATCAGACACCCCAGGAAGCTCCTAGCAAGGATGCAGCTGAGCAGAGGCCGGGCTGGAAGCAAGTGGAAATGTCCCCTGGAAAGCAGGGCCATTCCATAGTGAGAGCTTCTGAAAAAGCCCTCTTTCCCCAGCACAAAGTCTTCAGAGAGTCGAGACCCTGGTTCTCTCTATTTTAGTAAAAAGCATTTATCGTGCTAACGTGACAGTGGTATTTCAGGACTTACACAAGCCTCGTTTTTCAGTCTGATGGAGAGAGGGCTCCCAACACTCTTTAAAAGATCTAGGCCCTACATAAAATCTTGTTGTCACTAGACCACCCGTTTTTCTCTCTCCCAGACCCTGGTGCCAAGAAGTAGTCACAACCCCAACCAGGATCAGTTTCCCCAAGGGCTTAATCCTGAGCAAGTTGCTGTCACTCTGCCTGGAGCTGACAAGCCTAGGAGAGTCTCAGGGTGAGGGAGGTCTTCCCTGATGAGAACACAGACCTTTCAGGGAGCCTCAGTTTCTTTAGGGGAGTAACTTCAAAGAGTCTGAGCTCTGCATGGGATGAGCAGGGCTCCTCAACTTCAGCACTAATAACATTTTGGGGTTGGATAATACTTTGTTGTGGGGGCTGCCCTTTAAGTTGCAGGATGTTTAGGACCCTGCCTGGCCTCCATCCACAAGATGTCAGTAGCATCCCTTTGTTCCCCTCCCCCCCTCATCGTGACAATCAAAATTCCTCCAGACATTGCCAAATATCCCTGGGGGCAAAAGTCACTTCTGGTTGAGAACCACTGGCCTGGAGCAGTGCCCAATCGGTGACTAGACAGCTAAGGAAATCCAGGATAGAGCTGGATATGGGCCACATATAACCCAAGAGAATTTATACTTCGTGCAAAAAAAAAAAAGACCAAGTCTCTGTGGCCCTTGCATCAGTTAATGCTCCCTTAGTTGCACTAAGTGACAGAAAATTCAACTGTAAATGACTTAAAAAGGGGCTGGATGCTGTCTGATGTAACTGAGAGGACCAGAAACGTAGGCATAGTTCTGGTCAGGCCTTGCTTGACCCAGATATCAAACAACATCACCAAGATTTGGTTTTGTCTTATCTTTTGATCCTGCTCTTCTCCATAGTGTCTTCTTATAAGGACAAGTTGGCTTTCAGCACTCCAGTCCCATATCTTCCCAGGTTTCAGACTTATGGAGGACACAGGGTGAAGTGGTTATCTTTGTGCAGTCCTAGCAAAAGTCTCATTGTTCTCCCTTGGCTCTGATTTGGTCATGGGTCCATCACCAAGCAAAACACCCTGACCGGGGAATGTGATGACCTAATTGGCCAGGTTGTAGTCACATGTCTACCTCTGGATCAGGGAGTAGAGTCAGCTCTGCAGGCAGCACATTGAAGATGGAAAAGTGGGGGTTCCCAAGAAGAAAATCAGGGTACAACTACCAGAGGACAGGTGACAGGTTTCTGGATGACAAAAAGCAACAGATCGCTACCATAGTCTTTCTACTAAAAAGAAGCTCATTGCTGTTAAATCCATCGAGGTGAGAGGTAACAGTGTACGGAGGACTTTACTGAACGGCAGTACAAAGCCTATGCCGTGATTGTCTAAATCAACCTCCAGGTGACAAACAAAAGCTTTCTTATGTGTCTCTAGGACAAACCAGCAACTAAGATGGTTCATTCAAGCAGGTTCCTTTAATGGAGACGATCAGAGTTTCACCAATATTCTTCCTTCCCTTCTGCCGTAGTAACATTCATAGTTGGATCCATAGCTGCCAAGCTGGGGACAGCATTTCCTCGGTGTGACCATGGGATTTTGTACTATGTGAACAGAAGAGAGGACCAGACCCATGCATTAAGATAGTGGGCCTGTCTAATCTACATTCTTTCCCCTTCCCTTGAACCAGAACTCGCCTGAGATCCAGCTTTGACCATGCAAGTAAGAATGGTGCGTTAGGTAATCACAGAGGAACATGCAAGGAACCTGAATGGCCAGGTAGAACAGAGTCTCCTTCTAGCCTGGCATGAATACTTCAAGTGAAAAAGAAAGAAATTTCTGTCTTTTCTAAGCCACTACATTATTGCACTTCAACACTTTTAAGATGCAAGTTTCTTTCATATTCTAATATCTCTAAAATCCATCAGAGCCCACCGTAAGTCAAGCCCCAGGAACATATTTTTGTGGAGCTCCTGTGTATATACACAAATTAATTTAAAATTAGTGCATTATAAAATTCATAAGTGCATGTGAGGTACAGTGATTGATTAATGAAGATTTAGAATTGTAGGTAAAGAAGAGCTGCTTCTTATGTACTTATTGTCCAATCAATGCATAGGAAGATTCTTCCCTGTGGCTAAGAACCATCTCTTCCTGTTTAGATCCAGAAACCATCTCTTCATAATGTCTTATCTCCCACTATAAGAAACAATAGCAACACATTGTTATGTTGACCAAACACTGGAGAATAACATTCGTTTAAGAATACCGTGCAGATGTTGTTTCAGCCTTTACTTGCTTTTGTTGCATCCTATTGATTGTTTGCTGCTTATTAAGGCTTTGTCTTCATTCTAGAAATTGCATATTGTATGGAAATGATGTTTTGTGTTCAATTTGATAGAGATCCTATGTGTTTCCGGTCCTAGATACCCTCATTGGCCAAAGCTAATGTTGAAAGACGGATTTTTAAACAAGTAACAGTGGTAACAGAACACTTGGTTTTGAACTTGGAATAAACTTAGATTATAAAAGCCAGTTTCTACAGTTTATTTCACCATTTGAAGAAGGTGTAAAGTGAGTTGCTGACTTGTTTTTCAGACCTTGGCCAAGTCCTCTGACTGAAGAATCCCGTCTTCTAAGCAACAGAGCGTGTCCTGCACCTGCGGCCATCAACCCTTGCTCAGGCCCTAGAGAGTAAGGTGCGGGCAGACCTGTGCAGACGCAGATGGAAAGTCGGGGCTGCCACAGGACCACCAGCCAGGGAGCCAGCAAAGGAGCCCTGACGGGTGAGCAACAGGCGCAGATGTGCAGGACAGAAATTATACAGAAAAGCAAAAGGGACAAGAGTGGGAAATGGGACAAGATCCCGCATCAACAGAACCTTTACCTCAAAATCAATTAAAAAAATTCCCTCCCTCCTCACGCTGGTTCAAGCTGTTATTTCTCAGTCTAGTTGTGTAGGACACAGCTCCCTGGCCCATGCTGGTGTTATGAGCCTTGCGTTACCCCCGGCTGAGGCAGTCGGTCGACCTTGGCCCCTCACAGTAGCTCACGGCAGCACCTGGCAGCTCTCGCCCGCTCACGATGGCTGCTGGCCACTCACGGTGGCCACTGGCTGCTCATGGAAGCACATGGTAGCTCACCTCAGTACACAGCAGCCCACGCCAAACACCTCCAGTTGCTCTGGGCAGCCCAGCTCCAGGGAGAGCTGTTGTTCACAATCTTAGCTGTAGAGGGCGCAGCTCACTGGCCCATGTGGGAATCCAACCAGCAACCTCGGTGGGTGTAAGGAGCATGGCACTCCAACCACCTGAGCCACCTGGCAGGCCCAAAATCTATTTAAAATTTAAGGCCAATCCTTAACAACAAAAAAGTCAATCCATCTACTACTATAACTTCAACCGTCAACCAATACAGAGAGCTTCAAAGCTCCCCAACTTAGGTTCATGGATCTGGCTCAAAGTTTGGGAGATGGGTAAGGGATACCTAGACCTCCAACAGCCTTTGCTGCTGGGGTTGGGTCTTAGGTGGAGGTCTGTTATGACCAGAGTCATGACTGGTTACGGACACAGGCTGGATTTTCCAAGGATATGACATAATATAGCAATAATGAATTTTTGTGCCCGTAGTAAGTGGGCTCCGGGCAGGGGCTCTGCTTTTCCTGGTTTCAGCAGTGCTGGTATTTGCCACTTCCTGCACTACTGGTGTTTGTCACTTCTGGTAAAATCAAGAAAGTGTCAGCATCCATACTTGAAGAAAGAATGCCTGTGGCTTGGAAAAAATCCCAGAGATAATAGTGAATTACTCTTTTTGTTTTTATTTATTTATTTATTTATTTATTTTTAATTTATTGAGGTGACAATTGTTAGTAAAATTACATAGATTTCAGGTGTATAATTCTGTATTACATCATCTATAAATTCCATTGTGTGTTTACCACCCAGAGTCAGTTCTCCTTCCATCACCATATATTTCTTTTTATTTTTTTAATTCAAGTTTATTGGGGTGACAATGGTTAGTAAAGTTACATAGGTTTCAGGTGTACAATTCTGTAATATGCACTAAATTTTAATGGTGGCTGTCTTCTCTGGTTGGATAAGAATTTTTGTTCTCCCTTCTAATTTCCTGTATTTTTCACACTTCAGTAACAACATTTTAATACTTCTAAGTATTAAGTGAAGAACACTTTCCTTAAAAACAATGTTATCAGCTTCTTTCATTTGAACCCAAGCTACTTTAAGGCAGGCAGTAGGGTATGTGACGGGGGCTGCTGTGTGCAGGTAGCCAATAGCAAGTAGATTTGAGAATAAGGCTATGAGGGGAATTGTGGTAGTGAATTACTCTTTTAAGATACGCTGTATCACCAACGCTCTTGGCATGAAGGATGATATTGTTGGGGAAAACACAGCCATGATTCTGAGACGAAAAGGGGTTCAGAAGAGGTGGCCTCTGGTGGAAAAGGGGATTTGATGCTCCATGTCAGTGAGCACTCACACATTCATCTCATCACAGTCATTTCCATTCTCTCTGGTTTTAAGAGCCGCCTCACCAGAAAGGATTGTTGGATTGTTGAACACTGTGCCTTAAGTCGGGTAGTGTATCAGGACAGGTCCTTTCAGTTCCAGGCCTCACATTTGTGCCGGAGACACAAAATGGTATGAGGTGCGGGCAGAGCGCCACACCTGGGAAAGACCCTACTAGCCCGTGATGGCCACTTGGATGTGACTGAGCCGCTGTGATTTCTTCCAGCTTGTCTTTAGAGAATAACAAACACTTTATAGTTTGCAAAGCACTTTCACCTGCACGATCTCATTCCAGTCTCACAACCTGGAAAGAGGGCAGACATTATCATCCCTCCATTTCAGAAATGTGAAATAGCTCAGAAAAGTAAGGGGCCTCACTCTCCGGTGAGCCCAGATGGTAAGTGACAGAGCTGGGCTTTGACAGAGATCTTTCATGCCACACCCTGGACTCTGTCCACCATACTGTGAAGTCTGCTTTTAAGGCAATCCCGTTTCTATCTTTGTCTTTTATATTATCTGGATCTAAACAGTTTGTTTTGTGCTGGTTGATTTTTTTTTTTTTTTTTTTTTGGCGGGGGGCAGAGTATGGATTAGAATCTTAACATTTACAGAGAAAATTCTTATAGAGCAAGAATGTTGTTTGACAAAACAATGTCAAGTTTTGGACTGCAACCATTGTAATTTCTCTTAAAATGGCATTCTCACAGATTGCTCATGAGATGGGAAATTTCGTGCCTTGTAACCCTAATGGAAATAAGAGGTACTTTTAAGAGTGGGGTGGGTAATTTTTACCTCATTTTCAAGTTATACAAGAAACCCTCAGTACTCCTGGGCCTTATGAATTATGGCACAGAGTTTACAAAACACTACCAACTCCACCTGCCCCAGTATTAGTACCTATTTGCATCAATTGACACACTTTTGTTTTGTTATAGAAGTAGAAGGGTTTTGTTGTTCGGTTTGGCGGGAGCTGTTTGTTTGGGTGCAGAGCTCCCTGCAGAGAAAGATAAGAGTAATGGAAGGAACTGAAGGACCATCCTGCCCATCCTGGCCTGAGTGAGGGAAGCGTTAGGGTGATAACAGAAAGAGAAGTAATCACGTAAGCCTCGGAGCAACTAAAGATACAAGAAGTTTTGCTTTGGGACAAAACAGGTAGCCAAGGGCAGCCAATCAGTGCAGCCAATCATTTGTTTCCCCACTGCTCCATCCCACCCTCCACTTTGGCAAGTTGGTGGCTTCGAATGGCCCTGGGACAGAATGCTGTGCCCAGCAGGGCAACAGGCGTGACCATTATGAGAACACTGTTCTTACAGAGGACGCACATGCTGGTGAGGCACCTCTTTAAGGGAATGTGAGGAGTAAGCGACCTCCGGGGAGGGTGCAGTGCAGAGCATGGTGGGTCTGCCAGTGAGCCTATGGGGCTTATATCAGGGGCTTCCAGAAATAACTAAGGAAGAGCTGGCAGGGGCAAGGGGCGAGTAGAAAGTTCTACAGACCTTCAAGAAGGTCTCAGACGTAAAGAAATTTGGGTCTGGATGTCAACATGTTCTCAGCGGCACCCACAGGCTGGTGAAGTCTGGCAGTGCGGTATTGGGAAACACTGCGCTTATCTTCTCTTCCATATGTCCTTCAACTTTAAAACTCCTGTCTTTAGTGAAGATGCCATGAAAGATGCTTACACTGCAGATTCCTTCTAAGTGCAATTATCTGGGGCAGACCTCCCACCCGCTGATTGCCCTGCCTCTCCCCACCCTTCCAGGGGAGAACCTGTCAGAAACTGTTCTTAGCGCAGTAGCTGGAGAAGTCTAGCTAGGGACTGGGGGTTGGAAGAAAAGAAATAGCTTCTTCTATATTAGGGTAGAACACCAAATATGATTTGCTAAAGGCTTTGGTGACTAGGTTATTAGGGAAAGATTTTTGCTATTTCAACTGCAGCATAAGGGATTTAGATGAGAGCAGTAAAGGATTTCCCAGTATCCAAGGGAAACAGATTCTCTATTCTAGGCCCATTTTTAAACGTAAAGTGAGAGGCCTCCCTTGTCTGCCAGCCTCCCAGATTTAGTGTAAATGGTTTTCTCTTTATCTTTTCCTAAACGCCCACCTTTTACCTGAATTCACTGATCTGTCTGTGTTCCCACATATTGATTACAGCACTTGACAAAACTGATCTGTGAGGGCTGGCCCAGTGGCCCAGGCGGTTGGAGCTCCATGCTCCTGAAGCCGAAGGCTGCCAGTTCGATTCCCGCATGGGCCAGTGGGCTCTCAAACACAAGATTGCCAGTTCGATTCCTCGACTCCTGCAAGGGATGGTGGGCTGCACTCCCCGCAGTTAGCCGTGGCGACTGGACCTGGAGCGGAGCTGCACCCTCCGCAACTAAGATTGAAAGAACAACAGCTTGACTTAGAAAAGGTCCTGGAGATGCACACTGTTCCCCAATAAAGAAAAAAATCTTTAAAAACAAACAAACAAAAACTGATCTGTGAACGTCTCGGGTAGAGATGGTGTCTTACTCTTTCCTGTGCCCTTGACCCTTGGAAGTGTATGTTGGTTGGATCGATCATAAGTGGGAAGCTGCCTCGAGACAGGAGACTATGTTGTACTCTTTACAGCAACGTATGTTGGCACTTTTTGAGCTTCACCTGTGGAATGGGCCCTGAGGAGCCATGCAGAAGTTATGAGGGGGGCGTGAGGAAGCACAAGGCAGACATCTATACAGGGGTCTCATACCGTCCCCTTCTCCCCTTTGTCCCCTTCTTCTGCCTGACATTGGGTCTGGAAGCAAAGGTCAGATACTCTACATGAGGACAAGCGATCCGAATGATTTCTTGAGAATGGTGAAGGGTCTGAGGGAACTGGATGGTGGAGAAAAGGAGCAGAGGCAGGTCCTGCAGTGGATCTGGGAGGGCAAGCAGAGAAACCCAAATGTGCTGAAATAGGGGGTGGAGAATCCTGATGCCACAGTACAACTACCCATAAGAGCTTCCTCTCTTCTTTGTGGATTCCTGATAGAGTCCACTCGGGAGGGGCATCTAATGAGTGTGGGCAGGACTGGGCCCCAGTGCTGTCAGGAACACTTACTTCACACCAGGCCCTGGAACCTTCTGAGGAAGATGCCAAGCCAATCCACCAGAAATATCAATTCAAGGTACAGGGGCTAGTCAAATCCCAGGCTCTGTCTAGCAACCATCTCTCCAGTGGGAAAGAATTTAGCTTAAGTGATCAAAAGACTGCCTAATGCAAGATCTGGAACATTCCAAAGTCCCTTCGTCAGTGGGGAGAGGCCGATGGCAGTGCTGCAAAGCAGACAAAGAAAGGCAAGGCACTTCTTTTAAATGGAACGTGTAAAATAGAGGCGTGTAAAATAGAGGCGAACACCTCGCAGCAATTATTCAGGAAGACTACAGTACAGACACCAGCCTATCTGACAACACTGACAGTGTCATACTTCAACAAGAGCTGTTTAAGAGCTGCTAATTACTGCGATTCCAATAAGAGCTATGTCTTAAAAGTGATTTTGAACTGACTGCAGCTGTGAGCTACAAAGGACGGACTCTAAATAAAAGTGAAAAATCCTTTGATCAAATACAAAGGAACTCTTCCGAATAAAAATATCTTATGTTACATACACATCTTAGCTGTCTTTTTCACACGTGTAAACAAATGATTTATACCCGTCTATGAAACATAGAAGGTCCCTGAGACAGGACCATACCGTTCATCCTCATGACACCTTACCATACTTAGCATAGACTCGGGCACATAGAAGATGCTTACAGAATTGAATTTCATTGAAGCAATTGCTGTATTAATGATTTGATCAGATAATTGTCATTTTTTACGATAATGGGCTACTATAAAATGAATACACATGAGGGTAAAGCAATAAAAAAGGCCATTTTAATATACTCAAATCCAGGAAAACATACCTATTTTTCTTGAAGCCCAAAAGAAATATGCAAATACAGTCATTCTTGAAGGCAAGCCAACCACTCTACATTCCACAACAGAGACCATGTTGATTGTGCTATGTGAGTTGCTAGGCAACCACTTGGTAATTCCCCATGTAATAGAGATGAACCTGTCATCTGCTTTCTTGGCTATATGTGACATGAAGAGACAACAGGTAAGGACAGCCAAGAGCACACGTAACTGGATGACACACTCCTGAAGTGTGGTGACACTGGAGAAAATCCCCAGGCCGTCAGAAAGTGCTGGAGGGAAATTTTCCTTAAACTATGAACGTGCAACATTCCAGTAATTTTTCTTGGATTTACCCTGCGGGTAAATCCTGTGGGTTATTCTGTATCCCTGTCCACAAAGCAGGAAACCAAAAGCACTACAAGTTCTGCGTGTGGATGGCTGTCAAATCAGTGAGGGCCCCAGATTCGTGTGTTCCCATGATGCCAGCTGGGACGAGACTTTACCAGATAAAAACAGCCTTTTAAATCTTAAAAAGGACACTCAACATCTCAAAGAAACCCAAGTTCTGGGTGAATAAACCACACTTTTTTATACCTGAAGAAAATGCTCTTAGTAATTTGTGTGGAAGAGATTTCCCAGACATTTTAGGTGAATGAGCTGCCAAGTGAAGAGTCCACTTCAGCTATTGCCTGACATCGTTGTCTCTGGAATAGGCTGAAAACACGACAAAGCGCTAGAGAATGAATAAGGACGGTCTCAAAGCTTCTCTGACATTAAGGAGAACTTAAATTTAAATGCCACTTCAAATTTGGAAGGCTTGAGAGGACTCATCCTTTTCACATGAATTTCCAAAAGGACCACCCCCAAAATTTAAAAACAAAAAGCATATTTGCCCACCCCCAGGAATATTATATTTAAATCTTCTTTGGAAATGGCTTGCTTTTCAGTCTCCTGTTTGAGATTTAACTTGGACATCTTGGATTCCTGGATCAGGCAGTCCTTTAAAGAGAAAGGATTCTCAATCAAGATAAAATCAACCAGGTAGTTTTGATGAACAGCTGGGCAAGGCGGCAACCCAACATCTGGTGCCCATTTACCCGACCTGTTGTGATGCTGACTTACACACGCTGGCCAGCCCTGTGGCGAGAAGCCTGTCAAAAGCACCAGACCTGCCTGGCCGCTGCTGGTGTGCAAAGTTCCCGGGCTTGTCTCTGTCTGCAAAGTACCGCCACTACATCCGTCATCTCTACTGACTACCAGCTTTTATAAGCTTCCTCGTGGAATTCCAAAGAGTCAGCCAGGAGCCAAATCAAACGTTAGGGAGGATTCCAGGGTATTCTTGAGCAAATGCTTGGAATGTAAAGACCCTCCAGTGACTGGGGGTGGGGTGGGGTGGGGTAAGGTCGGGTGGGAAGAACAAGGCTCTGGAATTTGTTTGCCTGAATGGCAAGTGTGGGGCAAAACCTGTCAGCAACCTTCACTCCACCTTGTCAACACACCCAATGACACACAGGGTTGTGTGCAAAAGATCTGGAGGTGGGAGAGAGCAGAGCATGTCAGGGAACTGACAAAAGAAAAGATCTCCAGTCTGCCCTTGTACTAGCAGGCCTGGAAGTGACTCACTCCCTTGGTGTCTTCCTTCTCTGGAGTCCTGTCAGTGATGTGTGAGCCCATTGTTAAATTTTCAGGAAGCTGGGGTCCCATTGATATCAAGCTGGTTGAACACTTACTGAGTAGAATTTGCTTTGAGGGAGAAAAACATTAGCTATAATCTCTGCCCTGAAGGAGCTTAGACTCCAGTGGGGAGAGACAGAGAGGTACCCAAGAAATTACAGTGTAGACCAGTCTGACCAAGCCACAGGAGACAGAAAGTGTTCAATTAGGGGATGGTTAACGTCTGTGTGGAGATCGCCCCTGATCTTGGGCTTTGGATCCAGCTTCCTAGTTACTGGTGTCAGGTTCCACCAAAGAGCGCCAGTTCCGTCTGGCTTTGCTGTGGGGGCCTGTGCTCCCCTCCTTGGGGCAATGCCATCTGGGAAACTCCACGGGGATCTAAAGGCTGTGTGCACAGAGGGGGGGATGCTATAAAGCAAGGCGTGAGCCCAAGGAGAACCTGTAGGTTACAAACCCTGTGGTTCCACACAGATGGGCAGCTGGACAGCTTTCTGAGTCCCCTAGAGAAAGAGAAGTTGTGAGTTTAAATCAAAGACTTCTTACTCAGTGGAGGGGGGCAGATGACACTTCTAACATCTTTTCTCCAAGTAAAAGGCAGCCGCTGAGTGGTTTGAAATCAGCATATACCCACACACACAACACATATTTCTACCATATGCAGAGTGAAAGGAAAAGAGGACGAGATGAAGGTGTGTTCTGCAGTTTGCCTTCATGGAGCCCAGACTCCATTCCTCGCGTGCCTGTCCCCAATGCCTTCGGGCTCCCCACTGGCCTCAGCCCAGTAGGAAAGGGTGTGACAGTACCTGAGGCAGCCTAGCAGGGGGGCTAAAAGTAAGGGCTCTGGAATTCAAATCCTGGCTCCACCACCTACATACAACCAGTGGCCTTGGCAAGTGATGTGGCCTCTTAGTTTCCTCCTCTATAAAATGAGAATAATGACAGCACAAACATCTCACAGGACTGTGTGAGGATTGAGTGAGTAAATCTAGGCAAATCATTTAGGACAGTGTCTGGCATAGCAAGCACTCTGTTAGTGGATAAGAAGAAAATTTGTCTTGGGTTCTAGCGTATTTGCAAGTTGAGCAATTATACTTGAAGGAATTCCAGGTATTGGCAAAACGATGGAGAGCTATTTGGGAGGGTTTCCTTTGCTCCTGAAAGCAAACCTGTGCCTCTATATATTAACACTCTGACTGTAACCTCAGTTATCCTGTCACTGTTCCTGCTCCTCCAGATACTGCCTTACAATATGAGCCAAGAACCAACCTGGCTGGTGGGGGTCTAGTCACCTAACTGAGGAGTAAAGGATCACCCACCTTTGCCTCTGCCAGCCTGGGACCTGTAGATCCCTCTGCCCACGCGCAGGCCAGAGCCCCTCTCCTCTTCTCTCACTGACTCATGGCTCTGGGACTCTGGAGATTATACATACCTACCATCCCATCAACTCCTCTTTAAAAAACTAAAGTGGCTAGCACTAATAATGCTAGATCCAGAATAGAAGATAACTGTTTTACAGATGGCCAAATTAAGGTTCAGAAAAATAAAATAGATGGCTCTCAAATGCTGGTCCAAGAACCGATGCCAGTTCTTATGGTGATGTTTTCACAGGTCCTCAGCAAAATTGAAAAAAAAAAAAGAATAATGCAATGAATTTTTCATAAAGCAGAAATTATTCAATTTTTAAATTATGAGATTATGGTCCACCTTCCTTCCTTGTGTATATGTTGGGGAAGATACTGAAATGCTCCTTCTTTTATAAACTATTGATAGGAGCTAGGATTTGAAACTCGATCTTTTGAATACTTTCACTGCTATTACACTATTTTAATCACTTTAAAAGTTTTTTTAAATAACTTTAATTTTAAATTTGACTTTAAGTATTAAACAATTATAAATATTTTATATTGTATACTTTAAAATATCTTCAAATAAAACTCAGCACAAGGTTAACTCTTCATGGCATCCTATGCGGGACTGAAAACTCAAATCCTGACATAGACAGTGGCAGGTAGCAATTTAATGATGAGCGTAGGTGCAGTTTCTGATCTAGTCTGAGAAAGAAGCCTACTTGCAAATCCCTAAGTACAGCATTGAAAAGAGCAGGTCTCCCCCTGCTGGCAGTGGTGGTGGCAAAATGAACCACAACTGATATTGGATCAAATTGGAAAGGACTGCACAGCAAGAAGTGGTGCTTCTAAACCCACTCTCCACCATAGGAACCTCAGCCTAAACAAACATGTGACAGCAAAGATTAAAGAACTCATGGCACCAGGAAACTATCAACAGAGATGATGATTTCAAACTGGGTGAATTAACAAAGAAAGGAAGAAATTTTTTTTACATTCATTTGGTTATATAAAAATGTTTTCATGAATTGCTTTTTCTATATACCTAATTACATCTAATTTTCATGAATTGCTTTTTCTTTTTTCTTTTTTTTAATTTATTGGGGTGACAGTTGTTAGTAAAATTACATAGATTTCAGGTGTACAATTCTGTATTACATCATCTATAAATCCCATTGTGTGTTCACCACCCAGAGTCAGTTCTCCTTCCATAACCATATATTTGATCCCCCTTACCCTCATCTCCCACCCTCCATCCCCCTTATTACCCTCTGGTAACTGCTTTTTCTATATATGTAATTTTTTTCTATATATCCAACCATACAGTAGCTCAATAAAAATCATGCCTATCACTAAATTGGTCTGATTCATTTGGTTCCATTACCAAATTTGTCTCTGAAGTTCAAGTTATAGATGTAACTGGCTGGTTTGCTCATAAAATAGGTAAAATCAGGGAAGTCTGACTTATGTGCACCTTTGCAGGACTAAAATAATCCTCATGCTTTTGCTTATTTCATTTATTCTCTTTGCCTGGTATTCACTATGCTCTCATCCATTTCCATTACTGTAATTCCAACTTTTATCTGTCCTAAAAGCTTTCCCTCCTGGTCTCTTCCTCCTCCAACAACAAAGAAAAAACAAGCTGAAGGGTAGTTTTTTACTCCCTGAATTTTATTAAATTTTGTTCAGAATCCTCTGGCATTTATCACATTCTCTCATACTGTTTATTATAGCATGCCTTTATTTCCTGTATCAGATTCTAAGGTGTTTGAAGGCAAAGAGTGTTTTCTTCTGCCTCAAACTGGGGCAATAGGGCTTAATGAAGATCCCAGTGTTAGTAGTTGGATCACTTCAGTGCCCTCATCTATAAAGTAAAAATGGTAATAAATAAAACCAACCTCATAAATTTGTAGAGGCATCGTAAGAGAATACATGTAAAACTGCCAGGCTGTTAATTACTGGATAATTGTTAGCTATTGTTTCCACTCCCTATATCCCCAAAACAAAAGCCTTACATGCTGTAGGCTTTCAATTACTGTTGGTAGAGTTTATGCTAATAAATATTCATACCCAGCAATGCATCAGCATTAGATAATTCTGTGTTTGGAAGACTAAGGTGATTAACTACGACCTAGCAGCGGTTAGAAAGGCTGGGATTACCAACATCGGGCCAATTTCCCCCCCTTGCCATCTAGACCAGCGGTGTTCAAAACAAGTTTCTGTGATGCTTGCAATGTGCTATAATCTGGGCTGTGCAATAATAACCATTAGCTATACGTGGCTATTGAGGACTTGAAATGTGGCCTGTAGGACTGAGAAACTGAATTTTCTTTATTCCGTTTTAATTCCTTCAATACCCCCTTCATGATTACTGTTTCCCCGAAAATAAGACCTAGCCAGACAATCAGCTCTAATGTGTCTTTTGGAGCAAAAATTAATGTATTATTTTTTTGCTCCAAAAGACGCATTAGAGCTGATTCTCCAGCTAGGTCTTATTTGGGGGGAAACACGGTAGTAGCTACCCTATTGGAAGGGCAGCTCTAGAACTTGCCTCCTCCTGTCCGCCTCTACAATTCACCAGTGTCCCCTTTTTCACCAGTGAAGGACTATTTCCTAATCTAAGAAGTAACTCTCACTGATTCAAAGCATCACAATTTCAATTGATCCCAAACCCTTCTATTCTTTAGCCGTTACACGTGTTCACCACCACGCTTCACCAAGAGCTGGCAAGACAAACAGTATCATATTAAACCCAGTATCTCGGGCAGTCGCACGGGACAAAGCGAGTCATACATCAAATGACATGAGACGACCCAACACAACTACTCATTGCGTCCTCGCCTCGCGGAGCACGGACCACGGAGGTAGCAGGGAACGCAAACCAACCGCCGCGACAGGCGTGGCAAAAACGTGATCGGCGAGCCAGGCGGCCAGGGCACGCCTCCGTCAGGCCCAGGCGGCGACGGGGTGTTAGCCCGCCTCCCACGCCGGACGCCGCCGCCACGGGCTCGCGTGCCAGCCGGCATGGCCTGTCGCGGTCCCCAACGCTCCCGGCCTCCCGGCGTACAAACCGGGAAAGCCGTTTACCCCGGCCAACCTCCACCCGCTCTCGCAGGAGAAGCACACCTCCTGCCCTGTTAGAAGCCAGTTTCTCCAAACCCTGCCTTGAAAAGGCCCCAACGTCTCCGGCCTCAAAGTCCCCCTTCAAAATGGCGGCAGGGCTGGGGGAACCAACCATAGAGACGCCCGCCCTCCAGAGCGCCGGCCTCCTCGGGCCGTCTGCGCCCTCTGAGAGGCTGGCGGGACTCGCCTTCCGGCGGGGGCGGGAACACGGTGCGCCTCCGAGGGCCCTTCTAGGAGAACAGCGAGCAGTCTCCATGGTGGCGGGGCGTACCAGCCGGGTCACGTGGCTGGCGGAAGCCGCCGCGGAGGCGGGGGGAGGAGAAAGGGGCGGGAAACCGGTGGGAGAGCCTGATACTCGGCGACCACGGGGTTGTCATGGAGCCGCGGGGCCGGGCTCGCGCATGCGCTACCTGACTCGCGGGGCAGGTTTTGGAGCGGCGACCCCGGCCCTAGGTGAGAAAGGACTGGGCGCGCCGGGAAAGGATCTGGGCGGGGAACGTGGGGAAAGGTGGTGGGAGAAGGGGAGGGAGGAAGGACGCGAAGTGGGCTAGTGGGAGAACCGGGACTTTCGGGGAACAGAGGGGGTCAAATATGTGGCCCTCCCCCATTTAGTTGGTTTGGCTGCGAGGGGTGGGACTGCGGGGTAGAAGGAATCACGGCTGCGGAGGGGGCTCTGTATCGGTCGGGGGGCTTGTGTGAGGAGCCAGTGGATAAGACCTTCAAGGCGGTGGGCCGTGGTCCAGCCCTGAGGGCAACAGCCTACTGGGCTTGGCGAGGGGGTCGGGGGAGAGCCTGGAGGCCTGCTGGACTGGGAGCAGAGGAGCAGGGAAATGGGGCAGGTGAGTGGGTGCGGGAGCTGTAACCTGGGGAGGGTCCTGGGACTCCGGTTTGAGAGTGGGGGTTTCGCTCCGTTCTGGGCCCAGGGCACAGGTGTGCTGTCTTTTCCAGAAACCTGCTGTCACCCACTTGGCTGGTTATTTCCCTTGGGTGGCCAGCTGGCCGGGCGTGGTGCCAGGGGATGAGGAGGTGGGATAGAAGGTGGGCAGTGCCAAGTAAGGAGTTAGTTTTAGTGGGTGGGTTGGGGGAAGCTCTGATCCTAGGCCCAGGGCACAGGCTCCCTGTTATTGCCCAAGTCCTGGCAGTACGCACTGCCTGGGCGTTTGCCCTGGGAGGCTGGTGGTATGCCAGTCACAGCACAGTCCTAGGGTCTGCCCGGTTCTGCTCTGCTGAGCTGGCAGGCAGGTGGATGCCTGGAGGGTACTCCTGCTGTCTGGCACAGATGCAGTGTGGGCTGGTGTGAATGGGGAGGTGGGCAGTTACTGTGAACCCTTATGGAAGCCGGGATTTGAGGGAAGTTCTCTAATCTTACCTCCTCTGTGGGAGAGGGGAGTGGAGTGAGCCCTCCTTGGGGGCTTTGTATGGGATCAGGGTTCAGGATCTTGGACATGAGTTTGCAGCCAAGTTGAAGAATGAAAATGGATGTGAAGGGGAAGATGAATATTAGAGATTTAGGTAGATTGGGGGGAGGCATTCTCTGTTAAAATACACAGACATTCCCCCAGACTGGTATGTTCAAATGTGTAGACCAAGAAAAATTACTTCAGAGAAAACCCAATAATGTATTTATAGTTCTAACTGGGAGTACTTGTAGTTTTCTGGGGGTAAGGTCTTAATTTTTTATGGCCTTGTCTTTTTATTGTATTTAAGCTCCTGCTTTGGCTTTCTCCTCACACCTTTGTTCATGCATGCAGTGTTATACATGTGATACATTATAAAAGAAACTTGAACTCTCAGGAAAGTTGCCAAGTATCTATAAAAGGAGGGATCTGAGTAACATATCAGATCCTTTCCTTGTAAACCTTGTGTCTCCTTTTTATTATAAGCCTAAATCTTCAGAGAGATTGTTTGTGGATTAGACCAACCTTAATTTGGTTGATGGGTTTATCCCTGAGGTTGCATCTTACAATAAGGGGTACATGAGATATCTGCTTCCTGCAGGAGACCAGACCTGGAAGTTAGATCTTAAGGTGACCGTGGTGTTCGGAAATGCAGAATCTTGACCTTCAAGCTGTTCAGATATTTCAGTGACAGCTAAATTGCTAGGGTTGTTAGTGAGACTCAGCAGGACAGAAAATGTGTAGGAATTTATTATTCTGTTGAGTACCTCACACATTGTTGGGGGCTGAAGTCACAAAAATGAAAAAACAACTCTTGAGGTTGAGGAGACAAATAATTACACTCTAAGGTAAGAAGCACAAAAATAGAAGAGCCAAGTGCTGTGGAATACTTGTTAGAATTTTATACCTATTTATATAAACCTCTATATTTATATGCACTTTCCTTTATAAGTTTCAGTGCGTACTGTTCTCTCTGAGAACCTTTGGATTCTGTGTTACATACACTCTTATAAGAGACCCAGTTAGGGTCAATTCTGACAGTTCGGGGAGCTTAAGTTGGAGTCCTTTTAATGCAGAGTCAGACATGTAAGGATCTGAGATGTTTGTAAAGCAGTGTTAGTGGTTTTCAGTCTGTGCTAGGAAATAGAGATCGCACAAGTGGGTAAGAGCTTGGTAACCCGTTTTCAACCCCTAGTCAGCGTATGAGCATCTAGCTTTATTGTAAAAATACCGAGGAAGAAAACAATCTTGTGGTTTGCAGACTTTGCCCTGGGTTTGAGCGCACCTGTAGTAAACACTGTCACTGCTTCTCTTCTGTCAGGAGCTTCATCTGGTGCTGTGTGTGAGTGGGTCTGTTGTTCACCAGCTAATTGATGTCCGCGGTACTACTTCCAGGAAGGAAGTGCGTCTCTCGGAGAAGAGAGGTCAAGGTGGGATGTAGCCCTTCAGTATCCATTCTACTTGAACCTCCCTGGGACACTAAGGCTTTCTGCTGCTTAAAAAGAACTTAGGACAGAGGCTTTCGTATTTTTAGTCATGTTAACATCCAAAGTAGTGAATTTACTATTCTAAAGTAGACTGTGTGTTCTTTATTTCCAACTGTCGCCAATTCCCTGGGATTTAAAATTTTAGAATCCGTTCTCCTTTTAACACATTTGTCAATGTTTCATATTTAGATTCCACAATCAGTATCGTCCTGCACATTCTCAACGGGCCAGAATAAACTCCTGTGTATCTTTTTAGCTCCATTGACTCTGCTTTAACAGCAGCAGCAAGACCTTCCTTCTCTTGTTACAGGATTGTGGAAGACGAAATTGGGATGCTTTACGTAAAATACCTATAAAATAACCCATATTTAGTAAGGCGTGAAACTTTGTTGTTAATTAGTTGCACCTAACATGAGCTGCCTTCCTAATCTAAATCAACAGCAGGATCAGACTTGAATAGGTCGGATTGCCCATCCATAAGCTATAATATATCTGCTTCATTTGGAAGAAGCCTCCTAGTCACTTTCAGACAGCATTATTTCAGGGAAATGAAACCGTGCCCATTTGCTGGGTTTTGTACAAAAGGATCCTGATTTAATTAGAGATACACTTTTACATTTTAGTCAACTTTTTAAACTGCATTGTCCATGCTGTTGCACTTGTCCGTGGCCATCCAGTAAGAGATACTGCTTTTGCATGGTGCTCTACAAGATACGACAATGTCATTTATTTCTTATGCTCATAGGGCTGAACCTGTGACCTGTCAAAGAGTACTTGATTGGACATGGATTGAATGGGGAAACCAGTTCTGTTCAATGAGTTTGACATGGTACAAAATAATTTTTCCCTGGAATTGTGTTTAAAATTCAGTCTTATTCAGATCAGCATGTGTTCCCGTTGGTCCACTTCTGTACGCAAAAATATGAGCGACAGGGTTGCTCGTAAGCATCCTTGTCATCTGTTTAATTCTATTTCGAACCCCTCCTCTGCTTCCGGAGTAGTTGATGTTCCTCATGAGATCCTGCATTAGCAGAAATGTTCAGTCTTGGCATTTTAGGGTGTTCACATACAGTGCTGCTTTGCTTGTGTTTCCCTGTTGCACTCAGAAGGACAAATGGATGGAGTTGTGAGTGGATTGTGAATTAAAATATCACCAGGCTTTGCTTACACCTACTGTCTTAGCATGCTTGGGCTGCTATAACAATATACCACAGACTGGGTGGCTCATAACCAACAGGAATTTATTTCTTGTGGTTTTAAAGGTTGGAAGTCAGATTAGGTGCCGGTCAGGTGAAGGCCTTCTTCTGGGCCACAGATTTCTCATTGTGTCCTCACCTGGTGGGAGGGACCAGGGAGCTCTCTGGAGCCTTTTTTATAAGGGCACTAATCCTATTCAGGAGGGCTCCACCCTCATGACCTCAGCACCTTCCCAAGACCCCACCTCTTAATACCATCATCTGTGGAGGTTAGGATTTCAAACATTCAGACCAACACCTACCCAATTTCATTATTATTGTCATTTTCCCGGTTGGCACCCTGTTCTCTTTAGCCCTGTCGTATACTTTGTGTTCTTTTTTTTTTTTTTCTTTTTTTTTAAGGTTTTACTGGGGAAGGGGAACAGGACTTTGTTGGGGAACAGTGTGTACTTTCAGGACTTTTCCAAGTCAAGTTGTTGTCCTTTCAATCTTAGTTGTGAAGGGCACAGCTCAGCTCCAGGTCTAGTTGCCAGTTGTTAGTTGCAGGGGGCACAGCCCACCAGCCCTTGCGGAAATCGAGGAGTTGAACCGGCAACCTTGTGGTTGAGAGCCCACGCTCCAACCAACTGAGCCATCTGGCTACCCGGGAGCCAAACGGCAGCTCATTGCCTTCATTGTTGTTGCAGAGGGCACAGCTCGCTGGCCCATGTGGGAATCAAACCGGCAGCACCATTGCCCGGAGCTCGCGTTCTAACCAACTGAGCCACGTGTCCGCCCTCTTTTGTGTTCTTATCATGCCAGCCTTACAGCTGCCATTCAGTGCTGACTCAAAAATGTCTGGGAAGTTTTCAACCTCTGCCAGCCCTTTGATGGGCTAATTTGTCTAATTCTTTGCACTGTTAGCCTTGTTATAGATCTGCTGTGAACCAGCTCTGTGTCACTGGGGCAAATCTAGGCTTCTTCCTGGGGCCCCAGTATGTACATGTGACAGCCTACCCTGCATCTCCACTCAGATGACCCATAGTCAGTCACTTCTCTCTACATGGCCTAAACTGAACTAGCCTGGCCACCCATCCTATCCTTTCCATGCTCTTCTCGGGCTCCCGAGCTTAGAAGATGGTTCCGCCATGCACCCCTGCCCCCAAGCAAACAATTACCAAGCCCTGTCAAATCAGCCTCCTAAATATGTCTCCAATCTGTTCACTTCTCTTCATCTCCACTGCCCTCACCTTAATTCACTTGGACTGCGTAGTAAGTAGTACAGCGGTACCTAGATGATCTCAATGCCACTCTGGCCTCTCCATTCAGTCCAGCATCCAAAGTGCTTTTAAAATGCAGGTCTGATCTTGTCACTCTTCTGGTTAAAATGCTTCTGTGACTTCCCATTGCTCTTAATAACCAAAGTCCTTACAAATTGGGTGATAGGGCACTGCCTGTCTGTCCCCTCCTCCCCCCATGTCAGGGCATGACCTGCTACCCTCTGCACTGCTCTGGCCTCCCTTAGGGCCTTCACACTTCACCCCACCCAGCCCCCTTCCGGGGCTGACTCCCACTAACTCCAGATCCCAGTTACATGTCACTTTCCTCAGGAAAGCCTTCCCTTCCCTTCCCTTCCCTTCCCTTCCCTTCCCTTCCCTGTCCCTGTCCCTGTTCCTGTCCCTTCAAACTGCTAGGCTCTCCCCTATATCTGTTACAAAAATAGTAATTCATTGTGTGATTACTTGATTAATGTCTGTCTCTCTCTAGACTCATTTCCAGGAAGGTTGCGGACAATGTTTGTTCCATTCACCCTGTATTCCCAGTCCAAGCCCGGTGCCTGGTTCACAGTGGGAACTTGATAAATATTTTAAATGACCAATTGTAACTTACCTGAGCCTCACCGTCCTCCTCTGTAAAATGGGATAGTGACAGGAGGACGTTGTGAGGCTCAAGTGAGACAACAGAAATAATGTTGTGGGCTTTTATAGAAGCAGAGCACTATTATATGTAACTTTCTTTCTGCATAAAGGGCTTTTTAAGCCAAAAAGTAGTGTGTGTACGTAAGGAGTTGTTTTCACTCTGTTCAGTACCTCACCCAAAGAAGTGAAAAGTTAATTTGGGAAACCACACTTGGGAGGTGGTAATAAGTCAGGGCTCGCAGGTGTATCCTGGGAAAGTAAGCCTTGTCCGAGATGGGCATCCCTCCTCTGCGCCCTCAGGGAGCAGGGTGAGTTCCCCACTCCAGAAGCCTAATCACATGTCCCTTTGTTAGCAGTTTACAAAGCCTCTACTGAATGTGGTTTGTGTGCCTTGAATTTGTAATGAAGTTAGAGGGCACAGAGAGGACAGCGAACCTCTTTTTGGATGGAAACCCCTCTACTATTTAGTAAACTTGAAGCCTTTTCATTTGAGACTTTGAGAAAATACAGAGGAAGAGGGCGAGGCCACTGTTCTTTGCCCTTACTTTACTCACCATTTGGATCACCTGCTTCAGCGATCCAGGCACTGACAGCTTATGTAATTGTTGTTTTTCACAGGACAATCCAGATGAAAGAGTAGTGGTGAATCCACTTCCAGCCCAGGAAAACATGGAGAAGAAAAACTCATCCAGAGGGAGTCCCAGAAGACTCTTGGCCAAACTAGGCAAAGGCACAGAGATGAAAAAAGTGGCTCGTCAACTCGGCATGGCAGCTGCTGAGTCAGATAAGGACTCTGGATTTTCAGGTTAAAAATACCTCATTCTTTGTATATTGTAACGGATGATTTGCCTGAAAAAGGTTTTCCCTAAAACTCATTTGTGTGATAAAGATAGGAAGCTTTCATGTACAGAATAAATAACTATCTGATCTCTTAAAATTGTAATTCTGATGCCACATGGCAGGGTACCCGTCAGTCACCATGGGGTTAGTTTGAAGGAATGATTTGACATCTTTTTCAACTCAGATGCTCAACTTTAAAATCTTACATTTTCAACTTTGGCAAATGGTTCCTGGGAAAAAGTATTTAAATACTCATAATTCTGTTGTCTTAGCTCCTATTTCATAGGAATAGTGGCATTGCAGGAAAGAAATACTGCATGTAAAAAATTAAAGAAAGTAATACAAAATTTGTTAAGGTAACTTTTTTGCTAAGAAAGTAATTTGGCTGTGTTTAAACACATTTCCCGTCTGCAGCCCATCCTCCCAGTATCTGTGCGTTTTATATTTGGACTAGGAACCTCCTGGCCCAATTCCAAACTTGAGTATCTATTAGAGATAAGAAAGTAGAACAATTTTCCTTACAAGTTTATCTTAAACTTTACCTGAAAGGGCTAACTGCGTACCCATTGAATCAATTTTGTGCTGAGGCTCTTTTTTATTTCCAGGTGTGAGGGGAGTGGCTTGACTGTGACTCTAGCGTCAACATTTTGGCCCAGGGAATGCAGAGGGCTGATGCCAGGGGATCTAGCCAGGCCAGCATCCTAAGATGGGAGTACTCTCCTAGAGGAAGATGTGTTATCCAGCCTCACAGAGACTGATCAGTCCATCCGGTTGATTTATTAACTTACAGTGAGAAATGCAGCTGTTAGGAACACGAAAACTGCCTCATCCTCAGATTAGTTTATTTTCTCCCCGTAGGCATGTTGCGTGAGAAGCCAAATTATAAATAGACTGTTGCTCAGAGAGGAACAGAGTACCCACCGACCGAGGAATTAGAATAAGGACAGTCTGGGGAAGGGAGGGCCGACTTGTAGCCCTTTGGGTTTTTGTCTATCTCTCAGCATTGTTTCCTAAGCTTACTTCTTGTATATTTTATTAGCTGACATTCTTCTGTAAAGAAGCACTTTCCCTCCTCACCCCCTTTTTTGCGTATCACTGTGGATTCATGGAATTTTTTTTGTAAAAATAAGTTGGTCAGTCCTTCACCATTATTGTTTTCAATACTCCAATTGTCCCCGATTTGGCCATTGGGAGTCCCTTCTAGATAAAAAGTCCCTGTGTCTTTTCGACATGTTCCCATTTGTGTTTGAGGACTTCCTTGCTTTCTGGGCTGATAAGATGTCCAGGCGCATCTTGTATCTTCCCTGCCAAAGACTTGGAATCCAAGGAACCTGGTTTCCTTTTCATGCAGAAGGGCATTTAGAACCCGAGATCCCCGCACCAGGTATGCACTTTGCTTCTGAGGCCTTTGTTCCTGGCCTAACGGTTCTTCACTAGAGACGCACATTTGGATAATTTGTGGTGCTTTGTTAAAATATACCTGTCTGGGCACCAGATAAATCAATTCAGTAGATGGAGGGGAGGACCCCAACATCCATAATTTCTAAAAAGTGTCACTGGAGATTCCGATTTAAATGCAAGTGTTGACAGTTGCCCTCATTTAAATTAAAGTCACATTCCAGTCTGCCTCATCCAGATTCTGCCGAGATTCCTGAGGAGCACTTGGGGTACCCCAGACTCCTCAATAGCAGGGTTACAGTAGTCTTTGGGTTTGCTCTAGCAGGTAGCTGATTAAGTCCTTTCTGTACGGATTTCACGGAGAGCAACCTCCTTTTCTTTGCCTCGGAGGGTCTCTTTCTGTGCAGGACCCGCAGTAGGCACACTCGGCGTGCAGTTAGGACACCAGCACAGGAGGTGCTTAACCAGGAGGAAGGAGCAACACAAACGGACACCTTTTAAACTTCGCCTTTGATGAACATATCCAGAATTTACAATTAGAAAACTTAGAAAGAAGCTATTTTAATTTCAGCATGGATGTAAGTTTTCAGGTTTACAGATTGGTGTTGTTTTTATTATAATTCCGTCTTCTAGTGCCCAGAGCCTCTTAAAGGGCTAATCCTGCCCCAGGTTACACACATACTCCCCTCCCCCTTAACAAGAGATTCTTGAAAGTAATAAACTACCTTTGAAGCCTTCAGCACATTTCTCCTGTGGATTGCTGATGATTTACTTTCACGTGAACCCGAGTTGCTGCAGGCTCTTGTCTGTAAGAGAGTTAGGAAGGAAGTCCTAGGGCAGTGATTCTTAATCTTTTGGGGTGAGAGTGATGAGTATGGATCCCCTTGAGGATCCAATGAAAGCTAAAGACCCTCCCCTCAGAAAAAGTCACAAAAACCCATCTCACAAATGTTCGATTCAGTTCCCAGGCACCCATGGCTGCCCTGGTTAAGAGCCCTGAGCCTAGAGCCTGAGTGCACTGACCGTTCTTCTGCCCACCAGATGGGAGCTCAGAATGCCTGAGCTCAGCAGAGCAGATGGAGTCCGAGGACATGCTGAGTGCCTTGGGCTGGAGCCGGGAAGAGAGGCCAAGGCAGGACTCCAAGGCTGCAAGCAGTGCCTTCCCTGCCCTGCCTCCCATGGTCGTCATGAAGAACGTGCTGGTCAAGCAGGTGAGGAGGACCGATGTCTCCTGGCGTCTGTGCCGTTTCCCGTTCCCGAGCGTCCTATGCGGAGAGGCCCTTCCGCTCTGCCCAGGAGAGAGTTTAGAAGCAGCCCATTAGAACCACGCTGATGCTGACTTCTGTCCCGGGGAGAGGAGGTTTCCTTTCAACTACTGACAGTGTTTTTGTTAAAAGGACTGTAAGAATTGTGACTTGTGTTCTCATTTTCCACACAGTAAAACTTATTTTTGTATCCCCAGTTTGTCTGAAGGGACCCCGGAATTCTTTTGTCATGCAGAAAGGAACCAAGCAGAAATGTCACAGCCTTTTATAGTGCATTCTAATATGTGGCAGAATTTAGGGTAGAAACAAAAGAATCTCTTTTTAATTTGAAATGCCCTGGAAGTTTAGAAATGTCGGATGTATTTGTTTAAGAAGTCGAGGCAGTTTCCACGTTTCTCATGTCACATTCTCAGCATTTTCTTAGTAATCAGCCAAAGCCGTGTCATTAGTGAGAGAACAGCTCTTTGGTTTAGGTATGGCTATCCCAGAAGTGTCCCCACAGCATTGCTGAAAAATACCCTGTTTCGAGCTTTATTATATAACTTTAAATAATATGTGGTTATTGTCTAGATGTGAAAGAAAAGATTCAGATGGAAACCTAAGCTAAGCCCCCATGTTTGAAACAGAACTTAGTCATATGAACTGGGTTAAAGAAGATTTAACCTTACCCTCCTTTGCTCTAAAATACATCAGTTCTCCCATGGGTCCATTGACGAGGCCGCTTGAAGCTACTGACATTGGAAATCTGGCCTTACGTTGTTGACCTTCCCGCCTTAGGGAGAAGAACATACATGTCTATAGCCTGACAGGAAACCGTAACATCTTAACTATTACCTAGTTATTTCTGAGGAACACAAACTGATTTTCAACAAGGCAACCTGGTGAGTTTGGAAAAAGAATTTGAAGATTTTTTCTTGGCAAATCACATCTCAGCGGGAAGCACAGCTCTGCTTGTTGAAATGAAGAGAGAGAATAAAGACACGTAATGGAGCCCAAATGAGCTTGTCCAGGCCCACCAGCGCTGGGATGCTTCTCAGGGCTTCCTTTCTCCTGGCTTTTTTCCTACCTGCCTTCCTCTCTGGCTCTCGTGTTACCCCTCCTTGTGAGTCTGTGTTTATATGCTTTCTTTGCTGTAGGTGAGGCTGGCAGCTCCAGAGGGCTGAGAACAGTCCACAGTTGAGGAGTGAGTCTGCTTTTCCAGCAGAGCTGCATTCTTCAGGACAAAGACCTTCCAGGAAGGCGTCTGGGCTCCAGCAGGAGATGGGCGGCTTGGGGACAGGCTGACCCAATGGAGTAGTCTAGGAGTTTCGTCTTCTTTTTTTCACACATGCTAGAATCCAGCACACTCCAAAATTAACATAATGGGATACTTTTTAAATCTCTGCATATTGTGTAACGTCTTGATTACTGCTTGCTTGGCTTTAGGTACTTTTCTTTTGAGGTTCTGATTCTAGTTCTGCCACTCGCCTGTGTGATCTTGCACACAGTCAATTACTTAACCACCCTGGACTCCAGTTTCCTCATCTTCAACATGAGGCTTTATGGGAAATGATTCTGAGAGCCTATCCGAGTCTAACATCATATTCCGTACTCCCTCAGGTGATTCAACATGAATAATACATTGTAACATCTAATAGCTAGAACAAGCAAGCTAAGTATCTATTGCGACAGTGGGCATCACAGCAGCATTAGGAAGAATCTAGTGAAACCATCTGAGGGAAGCAGAGGATTAGATATTTTCTGGATCCGTTTGCCTTGTAGGTCCACCCTTAGAGCAAGAATGACTAAGGGGACAGCCTGACATTTTGCTTCTGACGGAGCTGGACTAAGCCATCTCTCCTTTGAAAGACGCCTCATTCTGGATCCCCTCCGGCAGGGAAGTGTGGTTGCTAGGCCTAGCCCTGCTTGCTTATACACATCCCAGAGTAGACTCGAATACCAAGAGGGCTCCAGAATGGACTCCCCGGGCCTTCTCACCCTTGGCGCAGGAGATGAACTGTAGCTGGCCTAACGTGCCTCGCCAGGCATCCAGGAAGCTGAAATGTGTGCAGAGCGGTGTGCTTGTGAGAAGAGAGCTTCTGCTCAATCAAGGTGACCCACCAAGGATAAGAACCCCTGGTGTGGGCTTGCTCTCTGCCTAGCCTCGACACTTCTATCTTTGGGACCAGGTTGGAACCGGTCTGGCTTTTAAATAGTGGAAATGGGTAACCATGCCTTTTTTATTAGATTTGTATCTGAATCAGGACTTGAATGAAAACTGAAAGTGTATAATTGAGGAATAATATAACAAAGGCAGTATAGCAGAACGGTTAGGGTGGGTTTTAGAGTCAGTCAGCTCTCTCAGTAGCTTGTCGACTTAAAGCAAGTTATTTCAACTTCCTGTGCCTCAGTTTCCTATTTGTGAAGGGAAATGATAGCTACCTCATGGGGCTGTTACGGAGACAACCCGTGTAAAACCACACGCAGTGCTGGCCTGTAGTAAGCACCACTTATTATCATGGAAGGTTTCATGGTTGGTGAGTGTCACTGCCTTTAAAAGGGGCCCTGGACTCCTGGCCACGTGTAACTTTTTAATCAAAAGTTGTTTTCAGGTAGAAGAAGTTCCAGATGTAACTAAATGGAGATAGATGTTGATGTAAAGTCACATTTATAGTCTTGAGATTAGCACGTTTTCACGCCATGAAATTGTACTTTCCATATTTTTATTGCCTCAGTTGTGACCTTAGATAACTGTCATTACTTCACCTACCTACAATTTCATTTTCTGAGTGATAGCACTTGGATAAAAATAGGTACTTCCTCCAGTTTTCCCTCAGGAAAAGTTGAAAGAAAAAGGATGATATCAGACCCAAATGAACTTTCAAACTACTTCTCCAGTGACGTTCCTGAGAGGGGCTACCCCATCTGTGAGCAAAGCTCTGGACTTGAAGTTGTTATAAAGATCTCTGCTGTGCCCTTTGAGAGAAGCTTCGGACTTGTCTCCTTTCCGCAGGTAACGAGCCGCTCTTTTCCTTTGTTTTCAGGGCAGCAGCTCATCCCAGCTCCAGTCGTGGACTGTGCAGCCCTCCTTTGAGGTGATCTCAGCGCAGCCACAGCTGTTACTCCTTCACCCGCCTGTGCCGTCTCCTGTCAGCCCACGTCACGCTGGCGAGAAAAAGGCGGACGCCAGGAGCTACTTGCCTATTCTGAATTCCTACACGAAAATCGCCCCACACCCAGGCAAAAGGGGCCTTTCCTTTGGCCCAAAGGAAAGAGCAGAAAGTGGAATGAGGAAGAAAATGTGTACCGAGAGACTGGGGCCCAGCTCGTGTACCGGAGAGCCGACCAAGCGCGGTGCTGTGCCACCCTGTCCCCCGACTCCAGTGCCCCCCAGCGCCAAGCTTGCTGAGGACTCAGCTCTGCAGGGGGTGCCCTCTCTGGTGGCAGGAGGAAGTCCACAAACTCTTCAGCCGGTGTCCAGCAGCCACGTGGCTAAAGCTCCCAGTCTGACCTTTGCTTCCCCCGCCAGTCCTGTCTGCGCCTCAGACAGTACTCTGCATGGGTTAGAGAGCAGCTCCCCCCTTTCCCCCCTGTCTGCTAATTACAGCTCACCTTTATGGGCCGCAGAGCACCTGTGCTGCAGCCCAGATATCTTCTCAGAGCAGCGGCAGAGCAAACACAGGCGCTTTCAGAACACCCTAGTCGTCCTGCACAAGTCTGGCTTGCTGGAGATCACTTTGAAAACCAAGGAGTTGATTCGTCAGAACCAAGCAACTCAGGTAGAGCTAGACCAGCTGAAGGAGCAGACCCAGCTGTTTATCGAGGCCACCAAAAGCAGGGCTCCTCAGGCTTGGGCCAAGCTGCAGG
Organism: Rhinolophus sinicus; assembly: GCF_036562045.2. Classification (NCBI taxonomy): domain Eukaryota; kingdom Metazoa; phylum Chordata; class Mammalia; order Chiroptera; family Rhinolophidae; genus Rhinolophus; species Rhinolophus sinicus. The sequence continues at coordinate 22,189,640 of NC_133753.1, read as the reverse complement.
CGTCTTTAACCTCGGGGTCCCCTCATACTGGCAGTGACCTGGAAGCATTTTCTGATCTCCCAGACATATAGCACAGAAGGCACATGTTCTTGTGACCTGAGTGGTTCTTTTTCACTCTTGCTGTTATCTTACTTCTGTTTCCCAAAATTTATGTAAGAGCTCTTCCTTCTAAACAAACTGTTCAGCACTTCACTTAAGAAGCCACATGCGAATACCTTGTCTTCACCTGTGGTCTGTGCACGGTTTACCTGTGTCTCCGTTCCACTGAGGACCTCAGATTCAGGGTGTCCTGGAGTCTCTTTTCCTTAGCCTGCAGGCACTTAGATGGATCACGGGGCAAAGCAGGAGGCCCTTCTGGCTGTCATCTCCCACCATCCCACTCACTAATCGTGATCAGGGTGCAGTGACATGGATGAATGTACAGTGACACCTGTCAAGCCAGGGAGTAGGTGACATAAAGATCCCTTCACAGATCTTCCCTTGAATGTCTTAGTCACAGAGAAAAGTAAGAGGAGGTGTGTTTGCCTTACTTCAGGCATCGGTGCCATTTGGGCACAGGTTGGGCTTAGGGTGCAAGCACTTAATCACTTAAGGCTTTGTTTTCTTAAACTTGAGAGTCAAGTGGAAAGGGTCATACATTGAACTAACTCACCACTTTCATCACAAGCCAGGTTTCTTTTCACTTAAACTGGGAGGCAAAGTGACTTCAGAGTTTTAAGTATGGAACAGATGCAGTACCATCTGGAGTGAGCTGATGAACTGTTTAGACTTTCGAGTCTGAAGAAAGTAGACATGGCTAGCATCTCTTGGTCAGAAGCTGGAAGATTCTGGTAATTTGTGCTCCCCCCCCCTCTTTTTGAAACAATGCAACCTGTTTTATGTGTGAAAATCTTAAAGATAGCTTCATGGTTCCTGAGAGGGTAGCATTTGTTACCCCTCTGCTGCCATCTCTTACTCCTCTTTTGTTTCTATAAAAGAGGAAAGACATGATTATTAAGCTTGATAGACTTGGGATTAAAGTCACCCTGAGGTTACAAAATAGAAGCCCACAAAAATTGGAAAACGTTCTGAACAATTTTCACCTCCAAAATGTTTGTCCCATATGTTGCACAGTGACGTGGAGTCACTGGAGCAGAGTCTTCTGCTGCTTCCGTGCGTTGGATATTGGCAGCAAACCCAGAGGAGTGTTGGTGATCTAGGAATGGAGGGTGTGATGAGAACTTACAGCTGATAACACAGTCAGCTTCATTGTAAAGGTAAACCAGATTTCGAAGTAGTAGAGTTTCAGACTTTCTCCTCTTTATTTAAAAGTGTCATCCTCTTGAAAATCATTAAACAAGTTCTGGACGACCAGCTTCATCTTTTCTGCAAGGAAAATGTTCTTAATGTTTTATGAAGGCCAGAAGCGAATGCTCATATTTACTAGGTAGTTGTAACTAACGTAGTTTAAGAATCATGAGGCTTCGGATTGCCTACACGTTGTCCTCACACATGTATGAGTTAGACATGACCAATTTAAAAATAAACAACTGGGTAAAATCTCTAGACTCTCCTGATCAGTGCAGAATCATTACCTGCCATTTGCTTTGTGAAAGTTTCAAAAATCAGAGCAAATGTGTCTTTAAGCCGACTCAGCGCCTTTGAATACTTTTCTCTTGGCCGACTCCCTTTGCCTCCCCTGAATCCATGTGGTACTACAGCAGCTCTGCTCTGCGCACCATGCTAAGAAGCTTCCTTTTTGGCAGAGTATGTTTGGCAACAAACTATAGAGACAGGTGCATTCAGAACAGCCTGGGCAGCAGTCATGAGTCTTACTGAGTGTCAAAAATCTGAACACAACTTGCTGAGAACCACATTTATTCCATCAGAAAAACCCTCTGTGGAACTATAAGCCTGTTGGACTCTTCCTAGATTAAGGCTTGCATTTGCCTTCCTGTCACAGTAAAAGATGATGAAAGCCATCATTGGTCCTCCCTGCTGAGTGGCAGGGAGTAGCAGCACCACCCCCAGCTCTTCTCTGCTCTTACAACTTAGTGCTGAAAGTCTCTCTAGGCTCTTAGCATGGGCGTTCCTTCCCTAGTGGAGCTGTAAGCAGGTGAAGCCGAGCAGAGAAGCTAGATCTTGGAAGGAGAATCCACTGAAGTGAGCAGACATTTGGGGCCAGAAGCCAGATCGACAAACGGAGACACCTCGGAGCTGACCAGAAAGACCTCTGTTGGTTGCGCAAGGCTGTAAGTAGTGGTCCTAGCGATGCATGATTTGACCTGGTGTGAAGTAGTGCTGCAGAGCGACTGTTTTCTGAAAGTGAGAAGCCATACCAACCCTAGCTCAAACCAACCCTTCAGAGAACTTCTGGCAGATTTTGTTGGCAGTGTTGAAACACATCTAGAAAAAGCTGCTGATTGAATTGGTTATGGGATTGGAATTTAATGACATTGTAATTTATTACACTCTCATTGCTTTTTATTGATTACAGTATTGTCTGACTTTGATTCCTTCAGCAGAAAAGTAACTCTCGTGCATATATTGAAGTGTTTTTCCAGCTATGGATTCTTTAGAGGTTTACTTACCAAATGTGAATTATTTTGAGGAAGTATGAAGTTTTGTAGAAATTGACTGTGAAATGTCAGAGAAAAATAAAAGTCACTTACTTGAAAACTACTTGGCCATTTTGATTTATAACTGCTTAAAAATACTAAGTGAGACCTTAGTATTGGTTTAAGTTTAAACATATGTCCTCATGTCACTTGGGCATGTTGGGATTAGATACTGAACTTGGGGGACTTCACCGCTCTGACTTGCACCAGAGTGCACTTAAGAGGAAATGCAGGCAGTCTTAGGGCAGACGAGGAGTGCAGCACTCCCTAGAGTCTTGGAGAGGTTTCTGTAGGGTAGGCTGGGAGGAGTGACAATACAATCCGATGACTGCTTCCATCTGATCTGACACTTTAACAAATAACATTTTCAAATGACAAAGGCACTACAGTTGTCTCCTGGGATAAACTAGAGCCACATGAAGTGCAGTTCTCTCTACAGCAAAGAGGTTGGTAGCAGGTCCACTTCCCAGCCTTCCTCCCCACTTTTGGGTGTTGATTCCTGACGCTGTCCTTCTCAAGGTTCACTCAGAGTCTCAACAGGTAGCTGTGTGGAGTCCTCCCTGCTCCCCACGGCCAGTCAGCATGCCCCTCCCAGGATTTTTAAGACACTGGGAAAAGGAAAACTTACCCTCCGTTAAGGGCCTACAGGGCTGCCCTAGTCTAATTCTACAGCATGACTTCTGTCCCAGACAACGTTGTACTTTTTGGGATCCAGAGACGCTAGAGCACTGAGGAGAGCAGTTACGCAGTGGGTGGCCCCCGGCCCCCAGGTGATGCCTGCATATGGCAATGGTGTCCAGCTAGGACGCCTGTGTGGGAACATGTCTGTCTAACCCACGTCTTCACCAGCATCGTCGCCTGGTGTGATGGGGGCTAAAGACCTGTCACATCCATTACTCATTAATTAGGTGACTGGATAAGTCCCTGAACCTCTCTCGGTGTCATTCCTTTCAGCTGAATACTAAAGAACTGGAACTGGCTCTCTCTCTGCTTCTTTCTAGCTTTAACCGTTTGTAAGATCTCTCGTCTATTAACAGGTGAGCCATAAAATTAGTAAAATACAAAAACACACAAATAAATCTGGGCTCCCTACATAGTACATTCCTAGTGCTCTGGTAAGAGGTTTCATTATTACAGTGTTCTGGCGGATTTTTGACTTGTTATAGGTGACTCTGGAAGGAGCGTTTTGCCCGTCGGCGTTGGTTTTGCCTTTCTTGTGATCACCTGGTTGCAGCTGACCCGGGTTCACTAATTCCCATATAAAAGGTTACTCTCACAGCACTAGCAGCCCCCAAGGAGAATGACTTGGGGTTAAAGCACATCGCGGTCTTTTCCAGTCAGTCAGCTGCAAACAGCGCTTTCATCTGAGATGAAGGATGTAACTGGTTTTATGTTGTGGAGAGTGTGTCACTTAGCTTTTATTTCCTGCCTGATTTCTCTCCCCACAGCCTGGGAGGGTGTTTCCACATGTGTTAGAAAGAGCCTTTTACGTTGATTTAACATTATCTCTAAGGTAAATAGTTACAGCCTGTGTAGATGCTCTGGTGTTTTGTGAGGACTTGATTCTGGTCCCAGCCTTCTGGGTATCACATCCACCTCACGAGATTAGAGATGAGAAGAGGTCTGCGTGAGCAACACAGTGCGATCAGAATGTCTGGGGAGGAAGGCAGCAGGAAGCAGCCTTTATCTCTGCTAGCCTGGTTCCCTTTCTCATAAGACGAGGGGAATAATACTTGCTGTCCACTTGACATCCACAGATTATGGTGAGGTGCAAAAAAAGGATTTCTCTAAAGTGTTTTAAAATTGCTCCTCTCTGCCCACAAACCCAGCGAAGGAATTCAAGGGATGGCATTCCACCCCTTAAAGGTTGTCATTTGCTTGGAGTAATTAAGACTATCTCTTACCAAAATCTCATTTACAACTAAAGGGAAGAGTAACGATCTCAACCCATCCTTTGACTGGTTTCCTGAAGGGAGATTTCTATGGGTCCAACCACTTTGCTTCTCAGAATTCTTCCATTTTTCTTAAAACGCATGGCTCTCCTCTCTCTTAAGGGATGGTTATGCAAGATATTAGAGAATTGCTTGAAAGAACAGTCTGGTTCCTGCCTCAAATTACAGCAGCTGAAGGAGATGAGTGAACGAGAGAGAAAAGCCTGTGGAGTATGAAGTTAACACAGCGAGTGGGTGGACGCTGTTAGGAAATGAAGAGGAATAAAACCTGAAAGCAGATCTGAGGCCAGCCCTCCTGAGGGCCCCTGTCAGGTTGCATGATTGGCGTGTGCAGCGAGGCCTTCTGGGTGGCTGGAGAGCATGAGAGTAAAAATAGCTGCCTGTAATTTTCTTAGACTCAGGAATTGCACTGGCTTTGGAGGCGTGCTCGCTAGTTCTGGTAAATGTATGAGAGGTGGGCCAGGGCCTCTGTCCCCCAGGGGCACCCACAAGACTTCCACTGTTGGGTGGGCAGATGGGGAGTGCCTGGCCTGGAGCCTCCCCCAACCTCCATTGGGTGCTGAGAGAGCGGCAGAAAAAAACAGGATATGCTACTATGTGTAGTAGATGGTAAAACCATAATACCTCTACAGCGAAGTGGGTTGAAATCACCATTTCTGGATATTCCTTATACAATTAATAAACTGGCCAAAGTCAGGGGAAAAGAAGCAGCTTAAAGACAGCCACAGATAAAACCCCACATCCTCAGCGGGCCCTGCAGCATCGTGAACAAATGCAGGAAAGCCTGGTTCCAGACATGTCCTCCTAGGGAATGTTTACGTTGCTCTCCAGCAAGTCGTCTGGGATTTTCCTCCACTGTCACTGGGCTGCTCAGGAAAGGCGAGTGTCTGCTTAAGCAAAACACACAGACGAAGGGCAGTCAGTTGCCCAAACCAGCAGCCCCGGGTACCTACAGCTGAGCACCAGGTTATAAGCAGTCTGGACAGCGAGCTTTCACTGGCGGACCTGGCACTCCGGCAGGTCGAGGGGCCAGGATAGTTACGGCGAAAGCCTTTTGAAAAGTCTCCAAGTCGATGCTCATCTAGTTGAGATGTAGTTGGAAGAATGTGCTGCTTTAATTCTTGAAGCCTTTTCCAACCTCAGTTACACTGTGGAGGCCCTTCCTAGTTACCACTTAGCTAGTAGGTTCCTAATGCTGCTGCTTGTTTTACTCAGGTTACATTGCAGTGACAGGAGTGGCCTCCTGGCCCCACCAGTTGCAGGGGATTGGGAAATGCAGGAGAACACACACTGAGTAGTAAATTTCTCTGCCACGTTGATTTTATTTGAATTGTGAGAAGAAAGGGCTCTGGGACCACTTGGTCAGGTGAGCAGGCACCTGGCAGCACAGGTCACACCTCAGGGTAGGACCCACTTTAGAGACCCTTTGTCATGCAGGGTCTCTGGTCCTGCTCCCCGCACAAGAACACAGGGTATTCTTGTGGCCAAAAAGGAGCCATAGATGGGGGAGTTATACCACTATAGTCTCGCTGGCGGCTGGGTTGGAAACACAGGAAGCGGGAGCCACAATCTGCTGTCCGTTTCTCTGCCAACCAACCCCACTCCACTTGCTAGCTCCAACCCGCGCCTGCCAGCTCAGCCACGGCAGTTATATTAGTGGCTAATGGCTAACCGGTAACAGCTGATGGCCGCCCAGCCACAGCGATGGCCATCTGATTACAGCTGATGACCATCTAATAACCGAGCCAGCATCTTTCCACGTGAAGCCGAGAGCCTGGGAACTGCACTCTGGGACTCTGTCCCCACGCCTTTAAAAATCCTCAGACATATGGTCCTCAATGCTCAGTTTTTCTCACACACACACACACACACACACACACACACACCCCAAGTTTTATTCTTAAACCCTGATCATTTCCACTTCTGAAAGTTTTAATGATTCCTGACCAAACATTGTCATTGTCATTGTCACTTCAGGGTAAAATACATAAAGCTGTCAACACATTTGTGTCCTAGGTGCTGAGCTACTTGTAGGGTATACAAAGGTAAAGGAAACAGACATGGCCCCTACTTATATTCTAGTGGGAGGGTAGCAATGACAATTGATTAGTCAATCACCCTTTTAATGGTTTGGGTCTCACTGGGTCTTATACATCCAAAGTTGGGCGTGTAAGCCTGGTTAAGGTGATATGTCCTACTCACTTCTTTCATTTTAAAGATTAATATTTTGATAACCTTTGGGTTTAGCATCCTTTGATGAGGGCAAGAGTCCGCAACGTTAATCTACTAGTTGAGAACAGAAGTGTTGATAAAAGCACAATATATTAGTTGAAAAGTTCACCCCAACACCCAAACATACTAAGCGTTCTCAGAAGTGGATTATCTGGTTTGGTGACTCACCTTCAGACATCTGAGCTCACCCACAACAGCACCTGCGTCTGCTTTCCTCAGCCTTCCCCCAGCTGCTGCAGCCGAAGCATTTGCAGGACCCCACACGTGAGCACGTTTTGCAGGAGGCACCTTGCTTGCCTTACCCTAGCCCTGGCCCTGGCAGCGCCAAATACTTACTGAGACCCAGGACCTACCGAAGATTACCTGTGATCCCAGCCTCGGAGCCCTACAGCTGAGCCAGGAAACATGACTCACGGGGAAAGTAGCAACGCAAGGGAGTGTGGCCTGGTATCCAGTGCTAACTCCAGACCAGAGTTTCAGGAGTGCTCCACGACCACGAAAAGAACTCAAGGAAAATTGAGATTTGAGCTCAGCCTTGGTGGAAGGTGGAGTTTAGATAAGCTGAGAAGGGAAGCAGAGTTTTAGCCAAAGGAGAGAGCATGAGTAGAAGCATCATGGTGAGATAGAAATGTCATGGCTTTGGGTCTGGATCTGGTTTCTCTGTGATCCTAGCAAGTTATATAAACTCTCTGGGCCTTGTTTCCTCATTTTTGTTAGGTTACTACTGCTCTAAAAAGATGATTGTACCATAGTGTGTCAAGTGTCTAGTATAGTGGCCTCCCACGGTGGGCACTCAATAAACGACAATCGTAAGACTGTTACTGCAGCTGTATGAGGCGTGAGGATGGGGCCAGCTGAACTGGCCTTGGTCCAAGGTCAGCCTTTCACTTTGTGCTTCCAGGCAGCAAGCAGCAAACCAACCAGCTCCCTGCCTGCCTCCCGCACCCTGCTACACCCAGAACAGAGCCTCTCCTTAGTACACACCCTACCGAGCACTTGGCAAGCTGCTCTCCCCAGCCGGTCCCAGGCCTCACCCCTCTTCAGGGCTATACCGCCAGGGTGTGGGGAACTATTGAGGATCAGGGATTGTCGGCCCCACCCTCTCCAGGATCGTTGATCTCAGACCTGGCTTGGCCTCCCACACAATCCATCCTCCACACCTGCATCTGGTGAACTTCCTCAACCCCCTTCCTCAGGCACCTCTGCTGCCGAAGCGCTAGCCTTGGCTGCACAGTGGAAGCCTCTGGGAGCTCTTAAAATCCCCATGTCCAGGACACACCCAGACCAATCGTGTCCGATTCTCAGGGAAGTAGGACCTCCCCCTACCCTGGCCTGCTTGTGATGCCTGAAATCCCCATTACCGGCTCCTTAAAGATAGCAGTGCCCCCCACAACTCCTCCTTTAAATTCTGGGAGCACCTCCTCTAACAAACAAGCACCTGCCATTCTTTCCACAAATCCTTAGCAACTACTATGTGAGAGGCTGGGTGCTAGGGACTGGGTATCAAAAATGGGCACTTCTACTAAAGAGCTCAGAGACCAATGGTGTGTGAATGTCGACATCAGCACTTCGCAGCTGTGTGTTCCTGGGCGACTTTCTCTGCCTCTCTGAACTCGTTTCCTCTTCTGCAGATTTGGGCTAGTCAAAGGCACAGGGCTGTGGTGACGGTTCAGTGGACTTCCCTAGGCCAAGTACTCACCAGGCGGCCTGGATCTAGCCGGGCTCAAGAATGATCGCTATTGTTACAAACAAAAATACTCCCAGGAGGTAGAAAGAAGGTGGAGTGGGGGAATACTGGGCCTCTGTAGGGCTTGCCACGGAGAGGCGGCAGGGATGAGGGGGAGATCGTGAGCGCTCAGGACCTCCTAGGAGGTGATGCGCAGAAAGCGGATGAGGGGGACCGGGGTGTGGACAAGGCCACCCTGTCCTCGCACTCCCTGCCCCCATTCCCTCGGATCAGGCCGGTTCTCCCTACTTCCCTGAAGCGTGGATGAGTCTGGGGTCAGAGCGCTAGCGCTCTGATCTCGCCTTTTGTCCCCCGAAGCCCCTTGTGGCTCAGCCAGGCAAGAAACCCAGCCGCCGCTCTACTCTGGGCTTGATTCGCCCCAGGTCCTTTCGGGTGTCCCAACTTTTGCTGGGGAAGTGCGGGCTCCGGGCGAGCCGGGCGCACAGCCCGGCGGCGCCCCCTTCCGGCGGCGCGAGCCACTGCAGCGGGTCCTGGAGGGTGCCAGGGTGCCACGCGCGGCTGGGAAGCACAGCCAGAACGAAATCTGAGCCCCAGCCCCACGCAGCGTTTGTCTCACGGGGTGGGGCCGTGGCAGTGGCATTGCGGCCCTGGCGTGAGCGGGGGCCTGAGGAATCAGCTTATGGGGTTCGTGTTCCTAGGAGGGTACTATTGTCTCCTGTAATTTAATTTTCTCTCCTGAAAGCGTTGCTAATTAAATCCTTTCTCCGGTGAGCGGTCGTCCTCTCCACCCCCCACCACTGTTTATTAATTACCCAGCACGTGCGAGAGACTTCTCGGCCTCAGCTGCCAGACACGCTCAGATGGATGGGCCTCGCTGCTGCCCCGCTTGGGTTCCAGAGCTTTCTTTGCACCTGGACCAGGCAAGCAATCCTCAAAAGCTGAGTAAAAGCAGGAGCAGCCCGTCCCCTGCAGCGGATGACTTCTGATGGCTCGGAATCCATCAAAATCAAATGTCATTTCACCGCCCCTGCTTTTCCAACTCTGAAGTCATACCCCTGGCTGCTTTCTCTTGTGCAATATTCCTGCCTCCCCCCTAGTGCCCACAGCACAGGGCACTCAGTAGGTTTGCCAGACTGGACCCAGTGGCTTGTGGAAGGTCACACAGCATATCTAGAGCATAGTGGGGACTAGAACTCAGATCCGAAGTTTAGCCTTTCAGAAATCCCAAACTCAGAAGCCTCCAGGGACCAAACTGGCAGGGGAAGGGTGTGGGTAGCTCTGTGTTGGACAGTGGGGAGGGGTGGAGTCTGGGGCATAGTAGAACATGCTTGCCCCTTTTGGGGGGTCACCCAAGCAATATGCCCCAAGGGTGTCCAGTTCTTGAGAAGTCTAAGAGTGAGTCCATTGTCCAAGGATGGTGTAACTTGCCCAGGGTCACACAGAGACTCAGTGGCAGAATGAGTGGGTACTCTGGACTCACAGTATGGTGATCTTTTCACGATGTCACTTACTGGCTGGGGATATGTGAGTCCCCCTTTCCCCCCAGTTCTGCCCATCAGAAGCCTAGTTACTGACCCATGCTGGAGGAGTTACCCAGGCTGGCACCCCTCCCACCACTCATGCAAGGCCCCCATTCCTCTCAGAGTCCCTAATGCTTTGGATGCCATTCTCCCTCCTCTGTATCTGAAACCTCCCATTCAGACCACTTCTGGCTCAACCCTCAGTTAGCTGTCAGGCAGAAAAAGAAGGCAGCTCAAGCAAATCCCTCCCAGAATTTGAAAGGAGTTGGGGTGGGGCACTGCTATTTTTAAGGAGATATTAATGGGGGAGTTCAGGCCTCACAAGCGGCCAGGAAGGGAGCATTCAGGGACAGGTTCTCTGAGGAGGAGCCCACAGTCCTGCTCTTGGCCTGCAGAGCTTGGCGTTAACGCTGCCTTCAGTGTGGAGGAAATTAAAACGTGGCCCCCCCCTCTGGAGGCTTCTATGTTCCCATGTGTCCCAGAGGAGCTTTGGCAGGTGTTTTCTCCTCAGAGCCCACTCCCTTTTAGGGTCTTTGGTTCCTCGCCTGACCTGGTTTCCAAGGGTGGGTGTGGAGCTGTGCCCGGCTGGGCTCAGCCCCCTGCCAGTGTCTGGTCCCCTCCTGCAGGCACCCTGACACTGCCTGGTAGGGCAGCAGCCCAGAAATAGCTCAGGTCTTCTTCCCTGGCGAGGCATCGTCCTTGAGCCCTGGGGTAGCGTCCCCAGCCTAGACTGTCCTCAGACCTCCACCATCAGCCTCCAAAAGAAACTCTTCATGCAGCACAACTTGCCCATTATCATCAGCCTCAGAGGGACCAGGTGCACCTTGTAGGCCCTGAAGCCAGCCTGTTTTCACCTGCAGAGCCACCTTAAGCTGCTGACTGTTAGCTCTGTGAAGGCTGCAGAGGCTGAGCCTCATTCCTTTCTCTGTATCCACCAGTGCCTACTGCATAGTAGGTGCTCCATAAATGTGTTGAACGAATCAATCAATCAATCAATCAATCAATCAATCAATCAATCAATCAATGACTTAATGAATGAAAACTTGACTCCTTGTTACTTTTCAGCAGGGAATTGATTTGGGTGTCTATAATAGTCCACAACAGAAAGCTAATCTAGTGTCTGGGTTTAAAGGATACATTCAGAAGCAGGCAGCCTGTGTTTGAATCCCAGCTCTGCCCACAGGCTTTGGGCAAGTTATATAACCTCTGTGCCTCAGTTTCTTCACGTGGAAAATAAAGATAGTAATAAAGCATACCTTGAGGGTTGCTATGAGACTACATAGTTAATACAGCTGCAGTGTGCATGACAAGGGCCTGGCCTGGAGTGAATGTTCAGTAAATGTGGGTCATCATGAGTGGTGGTAGAATTGCAGCATCGGCAATAATGTCGTGCCCTGTGCCACAGGCTAGGTGTGGGGGAACCCGGAGGATTCCACCGTCGCCATTCCTGTCCTCCAAGGTTTACAGTAAAGCAGAGATGAAACCCACACTGGAGGGAGGGAGGAAGAGTGATGGATTGCTGCCAAGTAGGGTAAGCCCCCTGGGTGTTGGACCTGCTGAGGAAAGACCTCGTGGAGAAGTGGGATGTAGAGGGTCTGGGAGAGGCCTAGGCTGAAGAAAGAGGCATGTTGGGGCCACTAGGTTATGGGGGTGCGGTGGGGAGGTGCCCACTTGGATGCAGAGGGCCATAAAGGGGACGTAGGCCTCTCCAGTGAGGATGAGGGGCTTGTACATCATGAAAGTTCATCCCTACTTTTCAGGATCTTTAGCCTATTCAGTTATACCTTAGCTCCTGGAAGCCATCTTGGTAGGAATGGTTTCCTTCCGACCCTATTTGCTGAAACTGTGTGGACAAGAAAGAGTAGTGGGGAGCTCCCAGAGGCTCCTCTGTAGGCTCAGAGAGCTTTGGGGGTCTCTGATGTTTCCAGGCTGATTCCCTAGGGAATGAATGCGACCCTCTGCCTCTGGTCTCCCACCTGGAGGTCACTGCTGACCATGAGAAAAATGACATGTCAGTCTGTGCTTGATTCACCGAAGAGGAACAGCCTGAACTAGGGTCAGTCTAGGTTTTGTAAGATGTCATCAGAAGGAGGAGGCAGAGTCCACCGGGAGTGTGGCCTGAGGACTAAAATTTCCAACTGTGGCTGCAGCATATAGACCCATGCCCCCCTCACTTCTCAATGCACACTTGGAATCCCCCAAATCACCTGGCGTTCCTGCCACTCCCACCCGTGGCCCTGCTTTTCTGCCCAGCCAAGTCCTATTCATCCTGCATGACCCTGACGTCGCCGCCTCTGGGAAGTCTTCCAGCCTCCCCCCGGCCACGTGAGTGCTCTCCTCCGGCCTCCATGGCACCCTGTGCTTCTCTCCCCCGTCAGCCACTGAGCCACAACCATCTGCAACTGGTCCTTTTCCCCCATCAGCTCCCCGAGGTCAGATATTGGGCCTCCTTCATCTTTGCATTCCTGGTTCTGGGCATCATGCCTGGCATGGAGTCGGCATCAAGGAATGTTTGAGGAATGAACAGAGGAGCTGGGCCAGCACCACCCACAGCGAGAGCAGTGAGGGCAGAGGCCAGCATCAGGCAGCTGAGCTCCCCCAGGCATCCCCTGACCTTCCAGCAGGCTCGCTCTGGCTGGTAACCAGGCCCACGGCTCTGCTTCACCTCTGAAATGTCTCACACAGGGCAGAACAAGGCACCCTTGCTCCCTGCCCATCCCCCCCTTTTCTCTATGACAGGAGGGGCTGCTTCCCAAGCACCCCTGAGAGCATGCCTAGGTGTGGGCAGGAAGGGGAAGAGGGTACAGAGAGGAGCCAGAGTACTTGGAGGACCAAATGCGTAGAAACAGGGACAATCATATCCTTAGGGAAAAGACTGTCTAAAAGATGGCCCCTGGGACCTAAGGACTGGCTCCCTCATTATAGCAAAGGGGGATGTGGTTCAGGTCTCCATGAGTTCGTCCTCTTCCCAAAATTCCTTTGGTTCCTGAACCCTGGAGGGAGGCAGTTCGTATTTTACCTAATCTGACACTAGGGCATAGACCAAACAAGAGTGCCCACTTTCCAGATAGGAATACTGAGGCACTGGGAAGCAAGTGTCTCACTATATCTAATACGGGGTGTGTGGGCCAGAGGACTCGTGACCGATATTCACATAAGCAGATGGTTCCCCTCAGCTTTGGGGGTCAGAGACTTGTGCTGCAAATACCACCTGCAGAGTGCCCTGAACCCCTTCCTCTCACAAGGTGGCACAGTGGTTACCATCAATTGCCAACCATGGGCCAATGACAGAGGAGAGTGCTTCAGGTGGCCCTGAACCCCAGGGGCATGGTATTCTCCCCACCCCGTGCTCATGGTGGCCTGTCCTTTGAGGTCACCCTGATCACTGTCACAGCCTGCAGGATCACTTTGGGCCCTCTCCCCGGCACCCCTCCAGTCACATCCATGTCTGTGAAGTGGCTCTGATGCCCTCCTGTCCTTACCAGCCCACAGCCGGTATTCCCACCCAGACCCTGTTCTGTCACACTCAGGTCATAGCAAATGCCTCTGATTGGGTCCCTCCCACTTCCAATCTACCTGCTAAGACTTCACTTTCGGAAATCTAGCTCTGATCATGTAGCTCCCTTGTTCACAATCTTCAGTGGCTTCCTGCTACTTGTGAAACTCACTCCTGACCTCTTAGCTTGGCATTCAAAGCCCTAGTGGTCAGACTCCAAATCAGCCTTAACTCCCTCTTGCCTTCCCATGGTGTCCCCTACGCTCACCGTTCTGTGACAACTCCAAGGCTCCAGACCTGTTCCTTCTATCTGGAAAGCCCTTCCTGTCCATCTCTACCTGCTGAGAGCTCATCCATCCCTCCAGGCCCTGGCACAAATGCAGCTGGATATGCTCTTCTCCTCTGAGCTCTCTCAGTAACCTCTCCTGGGATATGAGCCCCTCGAGGACACAGTTGTCTCATCTTCCAGCCCCACAATGTACAGAGCAGTGCTGGGCATATCAGGGGAATACAAGATGCAGAGTGAGCAAATGCACACACAGTCTGTGTACTCGTTCGGTCAATATTTATTGAGCACCTACTATGTGCCGTTGTATCCAGGATACAATGGTGAAAAAAGCAGGTGTGTCTGCTCTGTGGAGTGTAGACAGTCCATGCTCCAGAATGTGCGAGCATTAGCTAAGCGTTAGGGGATTTGCCACAGCTCCATTCATCCCCTCCCCACCTGCTCCTGTATGTCTGGAGGCTGTTGCCTGTTGGCGTGTGTTCGGGGGATGCAGACTCATACAGCACTGGCCTCAGCTAAAGGTTCTTAAACAGCCCATTTTACAGTTAAATTTCCAGGTCTGCACATCCTTAGGCTGCATCAGAGGCCATGTCCATTCGCCTGCTCAGGGACCCCTCCCTGCAGGGTTCAACCCCCTCCCAGCTGTCCCCAGGGCTGGGAAGTCCAAGGTCTCCAGGTGTTGTAGGGGCTGAGAGGGCATGGAAAGCAGTGGGAGAAGAGGAAGAAAGTTCCCAGGTCCATCCCTGGTCTGTAGACCTGCTACCAACCAGCAATGATATCCACACATTTACCAACCACACAGCACACCCCTGACCAATCACAATGGGCACTGGCTGAAATACTGGAGCAGGGGGGCTCACAGACGCCCTTTTAATTGCTGGATTACTAGATGAGCCAGGGGTCCCCGGGGAGGAGTGGGAGCAGCTGGGCCAGCAGCAGTCTAGACAAAGGTGATGTACCTAGTTGAACGGAAGTATTTTTGATACTTACCTTAAATATTTTAACAGCTAGTATGACTGCGTCAGTGCATTCCAGCCCAGCTACCAACCACAGTGTCCATACAATCACAGCAAATCCAATTTAAAACCACATATTTTATTGATGGCCTTCATTGACAATACAGGGTCATGTGTACAAATGCTCCTCGAGTCCCACACGTGGCAACCTTCTCATGGTTACCCCTCATGGCCCAATCTGCCAGGAGCTGACCCCCTGCAGGTTTCCATTTGGCTCCCTCCCCCAGTGGCCAGCCTCACAGTGCTAAATCTCCAGGAGGCCAGACTGGTTTCCAAGCTTGAGCTTTGGGGTCAGGAGATAGCCAAGGCCTGGATCGCCCAGTGCCTTTCCCCTCTTTTTCCACTCCCCCTACCTAAGTGTGGTCAGAATGGGAGTGAGGATGCCCCCCCATGACTCCTCCATCCAGGCACCCTGGGGTCTCCTTCAGCCCTCTCTGCCACATCCCTCCCCTCTAAGTAACCTGCCCTGCTGACCACCAAGGTGGCAGAGTGACCATTTTTCTGAGGGTGGAAGTCGGTTCATGGGGGCAGTGACAAGATGTCCCCGATGAGAGGAATCTCATTGTCTTGTTCACCACTGTATACCAGTGCCCGAAAGAGCACATAGTTTGCACCCAATAAATATATGTAGCATACATGACTGAAGGAATATGAGAGGGAGTATGAGCCGGTGGAGCCATTACTACATTAGCCCTCTAGGGGGCGCGAAGGCTGCACCAAGGTAAAGGCCTTCCAAATTCTGCTCAAGAACTCAGGGTGTTGTGTAGCAACAGTTGAGGTCGCTGTGGCCACCAGCTGGACACTGTAGGGTGTGGGCTTCAGCCCTGTTGCATGCATGGATAGCAGACTGGCCTTGGGACCCAGTCAGGAGGGAGCACTTGTTTAGTACCCACTCCCTCATCTGCCCGAGGGGTCTGGTCCCCTGAACACACAGCAGTGCCCCTATTCAGAGACAGTCAGATAAGCGGGGCTGGTCTGGCACTTGCACCCCTACATTCTGGTTTCCCTCATTCCACAGCCTCAACTCTGCCAAGCTCACCCTTCATAGTGAGCATGACCTTCTAGCTGTGCTCTCCCCACCACTGTACCCACCTGCCCTGATATTGTTCTAACTCCCTGTCTTCAAATGCCAACCCCCTCAACTAGCATTAACACCCAGGTAGTTCTGTCTCTCTAGAGACTCTCTCCTTGATGGCTGGGTAGGGTCCTGAAGTTTTGCCTCATGATTTTCAGGCCCTTCCATTCCTGGCCCACCCTCCATGAAAGCAAATAACTCACAAGCATGTCTACAGATCTTGCCTCTGGACGTGGCAATCATGAGAGAACACTAGACTATTGGGGGCAGAAAGGAATTTTCCCTTCCCTGACCCTGTGCAGAAATTCTCTCCACAGCATGCCTGCTAGATGACTGCTTAGTCCCTGCTGGAATACCTCGAGGACACTCACTAACTCCCCAAGTAGACATTCAAACATTGAAGTTTTAGCTACCAGAATGTCCTTTATACATGGCAGAGATGAACCCAGTTCCCTCTCTCATTCTCATTCCCCAAATATACCATCATCCAACTTCTCTGTGACCCTCTTTCTTCCCCTCCCCTAAGTATTTTTCCTCTCTCTCTCTCTCTCTCTCTCTCTCTCTCTCTCACACACACACACACACACACACACACACACACGACCCCTTTCATGTGGTTGTGCAGTCACATGCCTCTCTCATTTATCAGTATCTCTCCTTTCTTTTTCTCTTCTCCTTGCCTTCCCAGCATCTAGCAAAGACCTGGAGGCTGGAGACAAGGGGAAAGGCTGGAAGACTGCCAAGGAAAGGAAGCGTCCAGCCAGATCCTGGACTGGGCTGGGGTGGCCATCTGGGGCAGGATGGACAGGGGACAGCAGCTGGAAATCCCAGACCATTAGCTGCTGTGTCCCAAAGAAAGGGCCTTGCAAATTGGAGGGGCAGATGAGCAGCAAGCTACAGAGTTCTTTTTCCCTCCCATTGCCCCTAATTCCACAGAGGGAACAAGGACACACACCCCTCCTTTCCCACCCTCCCTAGCAGTTGACGTGGTCATTTTAAACATTCGGTAATTTTAAACCTTTTAGCCAGCCTCCAGGTCCCAGGGAATATCATAGCAGCAGCATGAATCTCCTCCCAACGTCCCACATGGGGCTTAGAAGAAGAGCTCTAACCGATGGCAGTGATGACAGGAGACATGGTAGAGAGTGGACAAGCCAGGCAGAGGGGAAGTAGGGACCCCAAGGAGAAGAAACAAAAGCAGAGGCCTCCGAACGGCAGCCACCTGGCCAGCCCGTGGGGAGTGTAGCAATGCCTGGGTGGCCATTTTTCCTCCTTGTCATGATCCACCTGCCAAAGCTATTCTATGTCACAGACCAGGGGTGGAGGCTAGGACCTTACCCGCCCGAGATTGGAGTGGCTCATGGATGGAGACAAGGGAGCAGTGGGCTTATGTTCAGGAGGAGTCAAGACGCACACACACAGAAATGATGGACTTCTGCTACTTGTCCTGGTGCTTGGAGTTCTCGCCTCCAACATAGAACATGGGGACCAGCAGTCCCAGCAGCCACCTTTTCCCAAACACTTCTTGTAAGTTCTTGCGCCAGGGCCGGGCCCTCACCGCCACCCCCTTCCGCACCTGGTGGCGGGTTTGCCCCCGGAGAATCAACAGCAGCTGATGGCAGCAGAAACCAGCGCAGGCCAGGCCGATGGCAAACCAGAGGTAGAGCATGAGGATGACGAACATTTCAGAACCGAGGACAGCTCCTGCAGGGGGCGGGGAAACACCAGAATCGCTTTACACCCAGGCCACGTACGGAACTGCAAACACCGCAGGCGCCTTCCGCTAGGAGGGGAGGGAGATTAATGAGATTGAAGATACATTTTGTAGCAGTCTCAGCGCTGCAGCGGGGGAAAGGAAGGATAAACTAGTTGCCCTAACTTTTTCTTAGTGCTGTCTCCTGAAGCGATGGCAGAGCTGGGGATGTTGGGGAGAAGGGAAGGAAGCTTCTCTGGTCAGGGCGTAGACACTAACATTTCCCGAATCGGGAGATACCCATCTCTCTCTGCCTTCTCTTTCTGGTCTGCGAACAGGAAGAAGGGATTTTTCTCAGGAGGAGAGAGGGGTGAGCTGAGGATCCTAGAGAGGAAGCTGGCGCCTGGGCAGCTGTCTAGACAGAAGCACCTTCTCCCTATGGAGCTGGGAGCACTGACTGGGAGAGAGAACTCAGGAAAGTGACAGCATGATGGAGAACAAGGCCTAGTCATCAAGAAAAATAAGTCACGCACTCCCAGTGCCGACTTAGAGAATAATTCGGTCATTAATGTTAACAAGAGGACAGTGTGGCCCTCCGGAACATCCAGCCAGAGCTGTCCTGTCAGTCAAAGCTTGCTAAGGTTGGAAGAGGCCCCAAGGTCATTAGTCAAGCACACTGCTTTGGGCAGGACCTCCTGTAGACCCCTCTAAACCAGAGCTCTCTATTACTGGTTTTTAAACGTTCGTTGAGTAAGAGCTCTCACACTCTGCTTCAGAGTTGGGGTGGTCAGTCCATGCTAAGCTCGAATCTCCCAGCTCTGTGGTCTCGCACAAGTGTCTTAACCTCTCTGAGTTGCAGTTTGCTCATCTGTAAAATGGGTATAATAACGATGCATGAGGGTGACATGACTCGGGAAAATTGTGTGTGAAGTGGCCAGCTTTCTGGTTCACACTTAGTGCAGTGCTCCCTGTTGAGAGTCATTCACAAATGAGACTATCTAACAAAGGCTCAACTTTAATTCCTTAGACCATCACGCTTTCTCCTTCTCCTTCCCAGGGCTTGCAGTCCTCACTGGACTGCAACTTTGGCAGCCATGGTAGAGACACCTACGTTGACCTGCCCAGTACCAGGGCAGTGGGCCCAGGAGAGGACTCAAAAGCCCTCCTCAGGCCCTCTCTCCCTGCAGGGTAAGCCCATCACCACCTCCTCCAGTGACATAAAGGTACCTGCTCCAGAAACCCATCTTACAACATAGCTGACCTCTGCAAATCTCAACCATGTTCCTCCCTTCTCCAGCTTCCCCTGTCCCCCACCCCCCAGCCCACCTCTTCTCTGGTTTCCCCAGGCTCCAATTTCCAGATCCCTGAAGGCTGGGATTTTAAAACTTGTCCAGTCTGATTAGTGGTGGACTCAGCCACCAGGATGAGGATATGGCCTCAATCAGGGTTTGCTCATTAGCAGCCTCTCTTGCCCTCAACCCTAGGAGTTCTGCTAGCAGGTTTCTCTTTGCGAAGTCGGAGAAAAAATAAGTCCAGCTGCCCAGGGGATGGAAAGCTATCCCCAGCTGGCATTTTGAGCAGCCCCCCAGCTGGCTGGGGGCAGCAGCAGGACAGGCTCACATTGGGCTGTGCCATCCTTCTGACCCACTTCTTCCCCTCAACAGCACAGGTTAGCTGAGGAAGCCACGTGCAGGAGAAAGGATCCAGGGACCATGGTTCCCTCTTGGCTCAGGGAGTGCTGACAGGCAAAGATGACCCTCGAGCTGGAATGTGAGAACTTCAGAGCTGTCAAGTGCGGGCCTGCCTTGTAATTCAGCTGCAGGGAGAAGCCTGGGCTGATGGAAGCTGTTTGCCATGGGCTTTTTTCTGGTACTAAATCAAGGCATGAGGAAAAGACCTTATGGCCTTCTCCTGGCCCCTAGTGGCAGCTACAAAAGGCTATTCTGGGTTGTTTGAAGTGTTTGAAGTTGCCTAACCCAGCTGTCTCAGCTCCTCTGAACTATTTAATAATGTTTCTGCTTCTTTTAGAAAATCACAGTTTTCCTAAAGGGCCTGAATGGTCACACCATTCAATCTCTCCATCCCTACTTCCCACCAACCATCTATAATACCTTTGACAGATCATCACCTAGCATCTTCAATATACATCAAGGGACAAGAAGCTCCCTCCCTCCCAAAGTGGCTCATTCATCAAGAAGCAGCTTCAGAGAGGCAGTGTGGTAAAGCGGAAGGAATATGAGCTCTGGAGGCTAGCAACCCTGAGTCAAAATCTTGGGTTGGAATCATACTAGCTGTGTGGCTTCAAAGTGATTTAACCTTGCTGACCGTTTGGTCAGCCATTCAAGTGGATATGATAATACTTCCCTCATAGGCCTGTCAAGAGGATTGGATGACATGAGGCCTGCACAGTGGGTGGCACGTAATAGGTGCTCAAGAAACGTTAATCTCCTTTCCCTTCTACTGGACGATCTGGTGGCACCCACCATGCTGATGTACTTATCAAAATGCCACGGCACAAGCCAGATGGCATCATCTTCATTTCCCATATGAGAAGAATGAGGTTTAGAAAGGTGACATAACATATACTGGTCCCATAAAGCCAAAAGAAAACTTCTAAAATCTACCTGGCCAGCCTCTTACCTCTTCAGCAGCCATTACAAGACCCCTTCCACTTCGGGTTCACAGGGCCCACACTTATAGCCATCCCATGCTCTGTGGCAGATCTGACTCAGGGGACCACTACTGGGGACACAAGTCACAGGTGGGGAATAATAGTTCAGTCTATTAAACAACTTGAGCTTTCTTACTCCCTACTGTCTGCCTGTCCTCCTGAGCAGATGAGATAAGGTGTGCTCTCAACTGTTTGGGTTTTGAATAGGGGAGGAAGAGATAAGGAGGGAGAAGCTGGAGAGGTGAGGTGTATGTGTGGGGGAGGGGAGAGAAGAAGGGCTGGCAAGGGGAATGATGAAAGCTTGGCAATGGAGGAAGATGAGATGGGAGTTGGAGATTCGAAATCTTGGCCTCCTTTTCCTGGTGGGTATGGTGATGAGATAAAAGATGGTGGGACTCATCCTTCTGCTGGAACAGGGATCTGGACCCAAGGTAGGAACTTACTGGCTCTGCTCTCCCATCAGATCAAAGAAATAGGTCCCTCTTCCTTCCTTTCTTGTCTCCTAAACCTGGGAAATGTGGACAGGCGTCAAGCCTGGGTTACCTCAAATGAAACTATTTCAAGATTCTCCCTTTGAACCATCACTTTTATGTGATGAAACTACTTGGAAAAGAAAGTGTAATCAAGCTCCGTGGCTCTCCTCATCTCTCCACCTGCCTGTGCTCACACTCCACCCCCTAGCCCGCCCACCTACCCTCCCCCGTCCTGGTTATTTCAGTTCCAGAAGCCTCCTATGCCAGCGCCAGGATCCAGAAGGCCCAAGAGCTCTGAGTTCTGGGCCCAGCTCAGCCACCAGCCCTCAAGGCACTCCCCACAGCTGGATTCTTCCTGGGCCCTGTGTTCCCATTGCCGAAGGACCAGGCTGCAGCCCCAGCAAAGACCGAAATAATGGCTCTGCACAGAGTGGAGCAGAATTTTTATGAATGTCCAGCCCAGGAACATCAAGACAACCTTGGGTTCTCCATGGAAGTAGCTGCACTCTGTCTTTCTTTGTCCCTGAAAGGTCAATGGGTGAGGAAACATGCTACTCGTATTCCCTGTGCTGCTGTAGGGGGCAGCCCAGGGGCTGCTATGCAGCAGTAGTTAAGATCCTGGGCAAGCCGTTTAATCCCATCTGAACCTCAGTTTCTTCATTGGAGAAATGGAGGTGATATCACATACATAAACGTGTGCATGCTAGATCGTAAGCACCACGTCAGTCAGAATCAAAGGCCAGGGTAGGGAAGGAGTGGAAGGATATGACATAGGGGCAAATTTGAAGTCCAGCTAAAGTGGTAAGAAATGCCAAGAGGTATGAGGTCCCTCTGGGCCAGGTATCAGGGAGCCGTTCTTGGGGCACACTATGGAAAGTACAGACCTCACCAGGGTGCCCAGCTGAGCACCACTGTGAAGGCCCACATGCTTGGCTCCCACAGGTGTAAGAGCATCTGGAGGCTCAATCCCACACCAGTCCTGTGGTGTGAAGATGGAGCCATTAAACATGGCTTTATCTCCAGCCAAGGTGCCCCCTCCTCTGAGCCATCTGCAGACTGGAGAATCACCTGGTGGGAGTCAAACAGTGGGCGGGAGGGCAAGAACTTAGCCTCTTGCTGGGGCTGGCCTGGCAACCTGTCAAACTTTACTGTGGTTGGTTGGCAAGACCTTTGGAGGGCAAAGTTCTTGGGGGAATCTGTGAACAGGACTGGGGTCCAGGCAGAAGAAGGTCATAGCATGGATATACCTCACAGGCTGCATGGAGGGATGACCAGCACCCAGCCCTGCCTGGCACAGAGTAGGTATATTGCCTGGATCGCCACAATTCTATGTGCAAATGGACAGTTAGGAGCAAGGAGGAGAAGATGAAAGAGGATGGGGGTGGGGAGAGAGGTTGCCGGATAAAATACAGCATGCCCAGTTAGTGTGAGTTTCAGATAAATAACAGCATTTTTTTTTTTTTTTTTTTTTGGTATGTCTCATGCAATATTTAGGAAATATTTATACTAAAAAGTTATGCCCTGTATATCTGAAATTACAATTCAACTGGGCATCCTGTATTTTCATTTGCTAAATCTGGCAACTTTGGGATTGGTGCTGGGGGTTTCTTTGTGTAGGGCTCCACCTGCCCGGCAAGGCCCACTCACCAGAGAAGAACTGGCTGATGGAGGTGGGAAGGAGCGTGAGGAAGGCCAGGGGGTGGGCGAAGGAGATGGAAAGGACAGCAGAGATGTAGGCCACGCCAGCCACCATGGAGTAGAGGCAGGCAAGGGAGGTGTAGAGGCAGAACAGGACGAAGTTGCGCATGTTCCTGCTGCCAATACAGTTGCCAGTGAAGAAACAGTGATGGTCGTGCCTCAGGGTGACTCTGGAGCACACTCGGCAGAAGTGGGTGCTGGATGGGGGACATGGAGCCTTCCTGGCCAAAGTCCCCTGGCAGGCGTCCAGGTCGTCGGGGGAGTTCTGGATGACCAGGACGTAATTGCCCAGGGCGTTGGTTGAGAGGAACAGGAAGAGTGCCCCGTGGAGCAACGCAGGCGAGAAGAGTGGGGCTGCCGCGGGGTCCTCACGCATGCTGGGCAGGAAGAGGAAGAGCTGCAGCACGAAGGTCACCAAGGAGATGCACAGGAAGTAGGCGGGGGCCACCACGTTAAGCAGCCTCAGGGCCAGCATCCTCGATTACATTCCTAAGGGGCCCAGGGTGAGAGGAAGACTTACTGTGGAGTCCAGGGGGCGCCCTAGGGCGCTCCTCCAGTGCTGTCTGTGCCGCTCCACGCAAATCCGTGCTCTGCGACCCCTGTCCTTCCACCATCGCTCCTCTCTTCCCTAACCCGGGCCCAAACAGGCTTGAGACCCCGAGACAGCAAAGGCCTCTGGGGGCCTGGATTTACTTCCTGGTGCCCTCTCTATTGGTTTTTGAGCGACCTCGGCGCCGCGCCCCGGGGTCAGGCACCAGGAGAGCGAGGTTGGGGCTTGTTCACCGTCGGAGGGGATGCGGGGCCGGGAGCTAGGGCTCCGCTCCTTTACGGCAGTGGAAACGAGCCCAGGTTTGGGATTTCTCTTTCAGAACCCCTAGGAGGAGAAAGCTAAGGATTTAGGGTGGGAGCAGAGAGAAATTACCTCCTGGAGGTCCTGCTTCGCCTCCCCTTTCTCCGCTCCCTGCCCACCCTCCCACTCCCCACCCCCATCTTGGGCAGTACGCTGGGACCTCACCGTTAACCTGAGGCTCTTTAGAGGTATGTGTGCTTGTGGTCCGTGATGTTTGTGTGTGTGTGTGTGGGGGGGGGGGTTCCTTGTGTGTGACTGTACGTGTAATCTGTGTGCGCCTGGATGTCTGTGTATATCTGTGTACACACACGCAGCCACTGCTACTAGGCTTTAAAAAATCAGTTAAAATAATTGATACATTCAAACACGCGCTCAGGCACCGGGTGGGGTGGGGGGGGCGCAGCTGGAATACCTGTGTCAGATGTCAGCGGGTCCTGGTCAGCCCACCTCTCCGACGCTGGCAGCCTTGGCTATTTCTTTGCAAAGAGCGTTTTCATTTAAGGCGACGAAATTAAAATCCCCCCGTTCGCTCCAGCCTCCCGCCCCCCTGAAGCGAGAAACCCAAACAACCCCGATTGCACAGAAACCCTTTCGGTACCAACAAGCCCGCGCTGGGTGCAGGAGTAGATGCTTGGCAAGCCTTTGGGCGGACCGACCCCCGCCGCCAAGCGCAGCCCCCACTGCATCGCCACTCCACCCCACCCCCTACAGATCTGGTTCCTGCCCAGGTTCGGAGACCACCGGGAAATGAGATTCCCGGTGCCTGAGAGAACTTTTCCAGGGGCTAAGGAGTCGGGGAGCCACAGAAGCAAGAAAAGTTCTGGGAAGGCTGCTGCACCCAGGATGGGCAAATGCCAGGAAGCCTCCGTCCAGGCTGTCCCGTCTGAACCGGCGACAGATCACCTTGGAGTACCCTCTGCAGGTGTCAGTGCCCCCGGGGACCCGCGGCCGCCGTGGGGAGCGCGGGCCTCTCCCCCGCAGGTGCTCAGCACAGCGCACTTCCGAGGGGTGGTCGCTGGAGGCTCAGCACTGTCCCTGGCCATGCACTCTCGGGGGCTGCGGCGGCCTGCCCACCCCAGAGAGAGCCTTCGGCCTCGGGCTCGGGCAAAGCAAGTGTCTTCCCCACGCTAGTCGCCAGGGGGGCGCGGGAGCAGCCTTCAGATGCGCCGCGGCGCCTGCAGGGCGAAGGACTGGGGCTGGGGGAGTGTGGGGCGCTCGGCGGGTGGCCGCAGCCGGAGCCCTAAGCCGGAGAGGGCACAGCGAAAACCGCCCGGGGGCGTGGGGGAGCTGTCGGTTCAGCACTGGCGCCGGCCTCGCCCACCGCGGAGGGCGGCATAGCCAGAGCCCCAGAGAGGCAGGCAGCGCGGGCGGCCGCCGGCTTCTCGGCCACCGCCTCCCTGATGCCCGGGAAGCCGCCCCCCGCGCCGCTGCCGCTGCCGCCGCTTCACCGCCGCAGAGGGGTGGGGAAATGAACTCACCGAGATCTTGTCGCCGACCAGAGGAGCCCTGGACGTGGGCTCTCGCCCTCCCCGAGGCTGCAAAGTTGTGGGCTCGGCCCGGCTGGCTCGCAGTCTCCTCACGATTCGCTTCGGGGACTGGGCAGGTAGCGGGGGTGTGGGGAGGAGGGAGCGGGCAGCTGCAGTCCTCCCACTTGGGCGCCAGCGAGTGGGGGCCAGGAAGCGGCAGGGATGGCAGCTGGGTAACCCCCAGCCCCGCCATCCCTCCCTCCCCTCCTGGGGGCGGCGCTCTGGCCACCCCTCTCAGCATCATATATTTGCCCCCACCCTTCTCCTCGTTCCCCTGGAGCCGGCTGAAGCGCCCTGCCTGACTTCAGCTATCGGTTCCAACTGGGATCTGGATTCAGTCCTGATGTGGAGGCTCTAGCCATCATCTACTCCCCCTCTCCCCAAGGTGGCTGACAAGCCTCCCTGCTCTCCACTCTGGGACAGGGAGAAGTCTAGGGGCTTGAGAACTAAGCCTGCAAGGGGCAACACCCATAAAGATCAGCGTCATTGTCACAGAGGAGTTGAGAGCCCAACTCTGGAGCCTGTCTGCCCAGATCTGAGTGTCCACCATTCACTACTGTGTGAGCTTCAGATTCCAATGTCCTCATCTGTAAAACAGAGATGTGAGGCTTATATGTGAAGTCCTTAAACAGGGCCTGCCCATGGGAAGCACGATTTGCGTGATAGATCATAATTATTGATACTATTTATTGGGCCCTGAGCACCAGGCACTGTACTAAGCCCTTACCACAGGACAGCTGTGTTAATCCTTTCATCAGAAGCTCTATGATCCCCAGTGTATGGGATTGAAGCATAGAGAAGCTAAGTCACATGCCCAAGGTCACACAATGGGTAAGTGGCAGAGCCTGGGTTTGAACT
Organism: Rhinolophus sinicus; assembly: GCF_036562045.2. Classification (NCBI taxonomy): domain Eukaryota; kingdom Metazoa; phylum Chordata; class Mammalia; order Chiroptera; family Rhinolophidae; genus Rhinolophus; species Rhinolophus sinicus. The sequence continues at coordinate 22,164,010 of NC_133753.1, read as the reverse complement.
AGTGCACCTGCTCCCAGCCTCTACACAACCCAACATCACCCTGAGACCAGGGGGAGCGCTGATTTTGGACAAGGGAGGACAACAGAGGGGCTGGTCCAGACACAGAGCTTGAACTGGAAGCATCTGCGTGGAGTCCTGCTCCCGTCTCCCTGTTCTTGTTATTGCCTTCCCTTCCCTATTTCACTATTCTGAGGTGGGTACTGGGGGCACCAAGAGGGTGGGGACACTTGGCCAGTGTGCATCAAATGGGGGGCGAGGGAGGGAAGCAGAGCAAGCTTTAGAAACACTGCGGGAGCACTGGTGCCACCATCACTAGCTCAGTTTCCTGGGCTGTCATGGCCCATCTACCCGCTCTGCTGCACTCTTCTGGGTAAAGGCAAACATAACAAATAAATAATTGTTTAGTGCTTTCTCAATTGGTTGATGTAAATAAGAGCAATCCCTTAAAATGAGGGCCATGTGCTTATCAGCTCAGCCTGTATTTTTGAATCATCAGATACTGTTTTCTCCGTATTTTATCAGTGTGCATCAGAATAAAAGGGGTCCAGGAAACCTTTTCGTGTTCTGAAAGGGTCTTACATAGAAGCAAAAGAGCCGATTGCCAGGTGCTAGCCTCTGAGAATCTGGGAGCCCTGTGAGTTCAGGTGGCCACAGGGTAGGCACAAGGAAACACAAGTGGCCTTCTTTTCTTTAGAGCTGCTTTGTGTCAATATCATGGCTGTCAGGGCCCTTTTCACAAGCTCTGCCTGCCTCTCACCCTGGCTTGGGAGGGAGGAGTCTGGAGGGCTTGGTTTGGGCCGTATTGGTTGAAGATCTCCGTTCCCTAAATACCTTGAGAGTCTGGCAGTATTTCTAATTTTATTTTACATATGGGTGTGTGGTGGGAAGGTGTGTGTCTGAGTCTTTGTGTGTGTGATGGGAGGGAGAGGGAAGGAAGCAGAGAGAGAGAGACAGAGAGAGAGAGAGAGAGAGAGAGAGAGAGAGAGAGAGAAGCTAAATGAATGTGGGAAGATGTCCGTGGGGGAAGGAAATATTCAGCACCAGGAAAGAGATGGCTATCTGGCCACGGAAATGCAAATGGATGAGAATAATTATTTATTTGTTTATCAACAGAAAAGGACATTAAAGCTTCAGATCTCAAGCTAGTAGTTCCTCAAACTTCAATTCTGGCTCCGTCCGAATGAAGCAGACTAAGAAGGAACCCGTTAGTGCCCTTGCTGCCTGTGGGACCTTGAGCAAGTCACTTTACTGCTCTCTCAGTGTTCTCATGCATAGAACGGGATGAAGAGCTTCCCTTGCGGTGATGATGACCAAATGGGAGAGTGTGATTATTGCCTCAGTCCTGGCAGGAGACGGTGTGGTGTTAGCTCCTTCTTCCTCCTCGCTCTCTTCTGAGCCCTTTTCTTTATCCACAAGAATGTCTTATCTTTTCAACTAAAATGAGAGCTCCTGGTCTATGTTGGAAATATTTTGGAGTGTCCTCCATATCTCCTACCATGATGATTTGCCCAGAAGAGACACTGAGTAAAAGTGTATTGACTGATGAGTTGATACTGGTCTGTCTCTCAGAGGAAAAGCTGTGTTCCAAGATCTTTGAAATGTCTGTTGAGGGCACATGTGCCATTGATCTTGCATTCTGCCACCATCCACCCCACTATAGTCTCATCCTTCATAAACAGTGTCAGAAAATGATGTATAAACAACACTCTCCATTGCCTTTGTCATATATTCTTATAGGTAAGCTGTGACTATACCTGCAGGCTGTCCCAAGGGGGCGGGAACGCAGACAGGCGTCTGATGGCTGCTGAGCACATTCCCAGAAATATGGGCCATAAATCTTGCTATTTGAATAAAACGAATTCCGTCCCAAGTGGCAATCATTTCATTTTGCTTCCAAATGTTGTGCATGAACAGAGGAACTCTATGCAGCAAGCCACTTCTCCCATGGGTGGGGAACCCCACACACATGGGTGTCTGACCCTACAACTTCCCATGTGTTTGGAGTAGAGAAGACCCCAAGATGCAAGGGGCCACACCTACGGAGGCTCTGGGGATTGCCCTCATTCTCATGTTCTTATTTCAGATTGATCGGGGTGATAATAGCCTGGGGTCTCAAGGTTAACTGGTGCCCTGAAATTAAATTTTAATAAACATCCTTAGACAGGATGCTCTTTACAGCCTATGGGCAACCCCAAAGTGCTCCCCGAGTTTCAGAAGGCTTAGTGAGACACCATCCCAGCCTGTCTGCATCCAGAAAACACACAAGGATAATCTTCATCTTAGCCAACTAAATACATGAAAATTGGATTATCACAGAATTTCTATTTGGAGGTGGTAATTTATTTGGCCAACTACATCTTCATTTGAACAACAATAACATTACTTTGATGTAATAAAGTGCTTTGCAGGTAATAAAGTATATCCACAAAATTAAAATTTCATTCCGTGAGTCTCTCAACAGCCATGTAAGCTAGCTGGAGCAAAAATGATTAAACCCATTTTTCTTATGAGGAAACTGAGATTCAGAGATTTGCTGCATGTTAATTTGCAAGACTTGGCTATGCTCGAATTAAATGTGATGTAAGATGCAAAAATCTCATGGATACTTACGTTTTCTGGAACATGTCACTTGCATAAAGGAAACAGGTATATAACCTACTCCCTCAGAATAAGAGACCTGTATGATCTCTCTTTATGTAAGATATTTATGTAAAATTACAGAAATAAAGTACCCCTGCAGCACATTAATCAAATGCTCTCAAATACTCTGCTGTTTGTGGTGCTGAAAAGTGTGTGTGTGATTGGGGGCAGCGATGCTCACTGATCACCCAAACCCACATGGCAAGGTAGAAACAGCAGGTCTGAATGCCACCCTCTGGGTGACAGGTAACCCTGGCGATCTCCCTGATGATTGATGCCTCAGGTCGGAAAGAGCCTCCTTTGGAGCTTTCAGGCTGTGGAAGAATGAATGTGATCGTTTACCAATTAGCTCTGGTTTCCAGGAAGCGCTCAGGCAATCCTGGTAGGGAGGTCTGTGCCTGTGGACCAGTGTGCAGTTAGCAGAGGTGGTGGCAGCAAGATTAATTGGCCCTTTTGTCTCCAAGCATGCAGGAGGCGGAGGGAGGGAAAGCGGGCTATAGGGAGGGAAAAGAGGAGGAAGGTAGAGGGCAGAGGGGAGAAGAGGGAAAAGGAGACAGCAGAGAGAAGAAAAGGGGGGCTGAGAGAGTGCACACGCATCTGACTCATCTCTGTCTATGTCTTCATGATGGAGGGAGGTAGGAGGCGCAGGGGGAGATCAGCTTTCTCTCCTGAGAGCCCTGCAATGCCAGGTGTCCAGGGTGGAAGGGAAAGAAGCAGAAGGTTGATATCTCAATTAGAAGAGGAAGGAGGTGAGACCAGGAGATGAGGTCACTGCCATGCCCTTGGCTGTTTGTAGGACTCTTGGATATGTTGTTATGGTCATAGAGCATCAGGCAACACAGACCTCATACCCCTCAGCCCCCTGCCTCTATTCATCCCAGCCCCCAACCCATTCCAGCAGACATGGCCCAGGGCCCAAGAGGGACACAGTGCAGTGTGATGAAAAAAGCACGAGCTTTTGACATGAGCTTTTGTGTCTGCTGATCTGGGCTTGAATCCCTGTTTTCCCATTGCTGTGTGATCTTGAGCAAAATCCTTAGCCTCTCTGAGCCTCAAATTCCCTGTCCATTTAATGCAGATTTTAGCTACAACTTGTAGAATTTGTCATGAATTTTAAATGACAAAGATACCAACTCAATAGCACCTGCCTTTTCTACTGAAATAATCCACCAGTTACCAGCTACCAAATAATCCTTCTGGTTGCATAGAACTTATTGCCTCTATGATGATTGTGTTGGTATATTTATTTATTTGTTTAGTGCCTCTTTGATTGATAGAGTGTAACGCCCCCACAGGCAGGGACTTACCTGTCAGCTTTGTTTCTAGACCCAGTCCAGAGGTTGGCACATAGTGGGTTCTCAATAAATATTAGAATAAATAAGAAAGTCTGGGGGAGGGCAAAGGGGAATGAGGGAACTACTTGGGGTGTGGAAATCTATACCATGATTTTGATGGTAGTTACATGACTATGTTTGTCAAAATTATAGAACTGTACCTCTCAAAAGGGTGGATGTTGCTATATATAAATTATACTTCAATATCTGACCTTTCAAAAATAGGCTACAGGGAGCAGTGGATAAATGGAATTCAACTAAATAAAGATTCGTACTTACTGACATCCATTATGTGCCAGGCCAGCAGGGGGCCAGGTGCCTTCTTATTGGTTATTTCATTTAACCGTTATAACAGTTTGGTTAATGGAAGTCTGATTCTACTTATTTTATAGAGGGGGGAAATGGAGGCCCCCGGCGGTTATGAGATTGACCAAGATCGCAAAGCTTGCTGGCAGTAGAAATAAAATCCAGGTCACTTGATTCTAGTGCCCAAGCCTCATGCAATGCAGTTCCTTCCAGGTCTCTCACATATCAACCTCACACTGACATAGAAATAAAGAGACCATTATTCTTACGGAGAGGTAACGTATTCTGTTGGTGATGGTCTCTTACACTTTAGCAGGAATTAGCCAGTGAGAACCTTTTCTCAGTGAAGTGGGATGTAGAGAGAATGGCTTTTTTAGCTAGAGACCAGGAGTGGGGTGGGACAGGGAGTAGAGTTACTATAAACAGGCCTGCAAAAGTGTCAGATGAGACCAGAGAATAAGGAGCCAAAAGAGAGGGTTCAGAGAGCAGTCAGAGAACAGGCTCTGGAGCCAGGCGCTCTGGGTTCAGATTTCAGGTCCACCAGTCACTCATTGTGTGACCTTGAGCAAATTGGTCAACCTCTCTGTGTCTCAGGTTCCTGATTTGTAAAACAGGGTTAATTATAGTTCCCACCTCATAGTGTTGTTACATAGATTAACAAGATAACATCTGTAAAGCACTTAGAATAGTGGCTGGCCTTGTAAGTATTAAATAAGTGATAACTATTGTAATTAATTAAGATTAGGTTCTATAACATGTGACAGAAACTCCAAGAAAACACTGATTTAAACTAAGATGGAATTTTATTACACTCTCATGTTAAAGAAGTTTCAGGTCACCAGTCCAGGGCTGGCATGTGGGACCCAGACCCTTTCTATCTTATTGTGCCATCGCCCTGAGCATGTTGCCTCATGGCCCAGAATGGTTGCTCCTGTCCCAGATATCATATACATATTCCAGCCAGCAAGAAAGAGAAAAGGAGAAAGGACATGCCTCTCTCTCTTTAAGGACATTTCTTGGAAGTTGCCTGCAACACATCCAGTTACCTCTCATTGGCCAGAACGGGGTCACATGGCCACATCTAGCTATAGGTAGCTATGCAACCAGCTAAAATTTATGAGCTGTATGGATAAACAGGAAAATTAATTTGGGGGGACAACCTTGGAGTTCTTTCTTCTACTATGGAAAACTTTAGATACATTCAAGTTATTATCTCCCAGATCTCAAGACAGGAGCAGGATTTTCCTGGAACTTCCAGTCTCTCTGAGATTCCAGGTCCTTGTTGATCAAATGGGGCTAATACCCCTGCCCTTTCCCACTCTCCCACCTACGCTTGCCTTCCTCCAGGCATTTCACCTCACACAAACAGACCCAGAAACGGCAGCTCCCACAAGCCAAAGCCTTGACCTCGAGTGAACACGGACAGTGAGCTCCACAGACAGCTGTGGTCAGTGTCCCAGACCATATGGCCAGCTCAGCAAGCTCAAAATCGGGCCTTGGATGAAAGAGAAAGGGGAGACAGAAATGATGCACTTTAAATATTTTTATTTTTGAAAACCACATGAATAACCTGTTTTGTAAGAATATACCAAAAAAATTTAATTAAAAATAAAGCAGAAATCCTTAAATCCTTAACCCAGAATAATCATCATTAACATTTTGTGTCTTTCAAACTTTTGTCCATTCAGATTTTTTCCCCTTAATTACAAATTTGTTCTCACATCTTTATCCTCTTTTCTAACCAATGTTTAAAATTCTGCGATAGGCAATCTTTCCATGATGATAAATATGTTTCCCCAAAATTGTTTTTAACGGACAGCTGTATGTCCCTTTACAGAAAGGGACACGGTTTAGTAGGGATGCACCTCAATGTGGCCTTGACCTTGGTATCTTGTCAAAATGTGCTCTTTGGCTTCATCTTCAACGTTGAATAGCCACGTTCAGACTTGAGCGTTATTTCTAGGTTCCCAGGACCTGTGTGTGATCCATGATCCTGTATTATTAATACATAACCTTTGCATCCAAGAAGCATAATAATCTCCATTATGCACACACGGCATGTCAGCTGGATTTACTGGTAATAATCACTTTCAAACACAGATAACCTTCTAGACATAACTTGTAATAACTATCTTCTTTCTTGCTCTATTTGTTTAAATTCTATCAGTGAGTTAAATATCAAATGTCCCTAATGAATCACAAAAGTAAAATACTGTATCTCTCGTAATGATAAACATCGCCTCTTGATGTACGAAAATAATTTTTAAGAGCTTTCAAGTGTTTAAACATAGAAGGAAACCTTGATATTGAGGAAGTATGTCAGCCAGATACTTTTAGAAGATGTTTTTTGAAGCAACAACAATAAAACAGTCAAATAATAATATGAAGCAGAATAATAGAGACTGGATTATATCATAGTTCTAATCTTTGTAGAATTGTTTGGGATACTAGCATTCTTAACACTAAACAAAATACTGTAGTCAATTTTTAGTTATTTTATTCTACTTAGGCAATGAGGCTTTGATAAAAAGCCCTACTTGTAATTCTTGGCACCTTGTAGAGATAAACTGAAAACGGAATGACAGCCAACCTCCTAATTTCATGAGGAGGAAAACCTCTGAATTCATGTGTAGCCATATCCATGGTAAACCATATTTGACCCACCCTGGGGAGGAATATAAAAAATATGAAAGAAGAAATTGTTAGAAAAAGTGAGGATTATATTTTGTACCATCATCAGTCGAAAGTATACATCAATTTATTAACACAACTGTGTGTAATATATAACACAGGAGCAAGCTAGCTACTGCTACGTGTACTAGGAAAGTATTTTTCTTGCCCTATAATGTTAAACTCTTAAGCGCTGACAATGAAGTTTATTAATGATGAAATTATCATCACAAAAATCTCTGATAAAATTTTCAATGTACCCTTTTCTCAAAGACATTCACTCCCTGAGGTGATATCAGGTATTGACCTAGACTTCAGCTGAGTACCAATCTTAACACTTGGCCATCTGGCAGACAGCCAAAGTGTGTACTGAGTGCATCTCTAACTTTAGATTATTTCCAGTTTCTCACTATTATTAGCAACATTGCAATGAATGTCCTAGCACAAACAACTCTATGGGGCTCTATGATTATTTCCTTGGCTGATTTCCTAGAAGTGGGGTGGCTGGGTCAAAGGATCTTTATTGCCAAAGTACCCTTCAGAAAGTTTGTACCAGATTGCCTCCCATAAGAGGAGTAGAGGAGGGTAAGATTGTATCCTGGCTCCTCACCAGCTATGGCACCCGCGTCTTCAGCCTCCCACAGTGATGGGCAGTTGGATGGTGGAAAGCACCTTTCTTCAGACAGCTCCAAACTCTCCAGGATCCCATCGCTGTGATCATAGCTAAAATGTATTTTGTATTTATCTTGTTTCCAGCATTGTGGTGGACCCTTTAGGTACTTCTTGCATTTTAATCCTCACAATGACGGTACAAAGTAAACACTACTGGTCTCATTTTATAGAAGAGAAAATAAGCTCAGGGTTGAGTGGCCCTGTTCCTAACCCCAGTGAAAGCCCCCAGTGGCCTGACCAAACAACAGTCTACAAACCTTTTCCTGCAGATAAATGAAAACTGTAAGGTCCAATCCCCATGACTCCAGCTCTTCAGACCCTTGCGGGATAAAGGGGTCCTCAAGCCCTCCTAGCCTGCATTCATTTCTGACCAGGGCTTGACGATTGAAGAAAGGTGAAGGGCAGTGGGTTCTACTGAACCCCTCTGCTTTAGGCTTGGCTCTGTGCTAGGCACTTAATATACATCCATGTTTATCACTTCTCAGTGGTTTCTGAAGGAAACTACACCGGAGCCTCTAACAGCACCAGGAGCAAGTCAAGATTGTTGGCCATTGAGTCCGCCACCATAGGAAGTGGATAGTTGGCCACTTGTGGGGAGGGGTAAGTAGTGACCACATGCTAAGGATTTTATATACATTATCTCATGTAGGTCTCAAACTGCCAGGTGAGATATATTCCCCATCTTACCAGAGAGGAGCCAGAGGCTTAGGGAAGTGTTCAAGAGCTCACAGCTAGTACATGGTGAGGGACCGGAGTCATCCAGGATAGACAGACATACTTGCTCTGGTCCGGACAGGCAAATAAGTCCTAATTCGTTTCTATGTTGTACCCACAGTGCACAGCGTGGAACCTGGCCCAGAGTAGATACTCAGGACATGTGTACAGAGTAGAAGAAAGAATGAATGGATTCTGCAGGGGCCTGGGTAGTGAAACTATGGGAAACAGAGTGCTACCCTCTACTTGAGCCAGGGACTCCCAGGCAGGAAAGAAGAGGGCAGGACTTGAGTTACCATGGTGGCAGGCACCTTGGCATCCTTTGATTCTCTCAGGCAAGTGAAGATGCTTCTAGGGCTACCGTATACAGTTGTTTAGGCTCTGCACTTTACAATTCCAGGGGGCATCATTTTCACAGTTGAGTCATCATAGATTTGTATGGTTATTATGACAATTACCCAGTAGATGGCAGTGAAGCATCTTGGGTTGGCGAGCTTTGTTCTGTGCAAATGCACTGTTTGGACTATATGCAGTGCTGGTGCCTCTGTGTGCCAGCCCTCCAATCTACTGAGAGGTTGCCTGACACCCTTTCCCAGCCTTGACCCACCTCCTCTTCACTTCAGGGCTTTACAAACTACACCCAGAGCCTTGGTGTTGATCTGGGGACTTCAACGGCAAGAGCCATTAGAGCAAGAAATCCCCAAGTGCATTCTTTGTTCCAAAGAATGTAACATTTGTGATCAGAAGCACTGGGTTCCAGTCCCAGCTGCTGTGCTTCCTAGTGAGTGGTCTCGGGCAAGTGACCTTGCAGTTCGGGAACATAGCTTTGTCTTCTGGAAAAAGTGCCGTAATAATCCCTGCCCTTGAGGTTGTGAAGAACAAACGCTACCCTGAATGTGGCTGTGCATCCCTAGCTGTAAAGCACCACTGCCTAGGAGTATCCTGCATTAATAAAGTGCAGGGCTTTCCCGGGTGACCCCGGGAGGATATGCTGCACTATTAGGCAGGGGTGTGCTGCAGACCACGTGACTCCAGTTTTGTCAGCCCCCACCCCACTCATCATCTCCTAGAAGATCTCTCTCCTGGTCTCCATCACCACTCCGTTCCCGAGGGAGTGCCTTAGCCCCCTTCAATCTCTGCTCCAAACTCCTTAGTACAGTACAGTCAGTTGGCCACTCAACAAATATTTATTGAGCATTTACTATGTGCGGGACACTGAGTCAGTCTCTACCTTCTAGCTGCTTACAGTCCCACAGGGGCAATAAAGTTAGCATAGTCACCATTTTGTTTCTGAGTCTTCGGATCTCATCCTATTCCTGTGGGACTCTAAGGAGAAAGAGGCCTTGCCCAGTCCCTGACTTCTTCATTCCTAGGCCACTTAATGACTGGACACTATCTCTGGCCCACATCACTGTAAATACCTTCCAAGGTCCAGACCAAGAGGGGCTTCGCTGGGGTCTTCCCTGCTCCTCTCCTATTGGGGGAAGCCCAGGGTAGTGAAGCAGAGAACAAACTCACTATGGGATCACCCAGAATTTGAGTTGGCTCTGAAGGGACAAATAACCCAATAATGGTAGTGGCTTAAATAAGGTAGACATGCATTGCTCTCTCATGTAAATGAAGTCCAAAGGCAGACAGTCCAGAGCTAATGTGGTCACTCTACAGTGTCAGGAAGGACCCACGTTCTTTCTGGTGCCCTGTCATGTGATACATCAGTGTAGGCATCAGCATCAGAGTGGCGGGGGCAGTTCAAGGATGGCAAAAGCCTTCATGATACCAGGACCCGGGCTCCTTCTGTATCGTTTTCCTACCACTCTTACCATGCAGCTTCTACCTCATGGCTCAAAGTGGCTGCTCAAGCTTCAGCCTTCAGGTCAACATTCCACCAGCGTGAAGCAGGAAAGAAGGCTGAACAAGGGCACAGCATCTCTGCCTAAAGACACTCCCTGGAAGTTACTCATGATACTTCCATGTGTCTCTCATTGTCTAGAACTTAGTCATATGACCATATCTAGAAACAAAGAAGGCTGGGAAATGAGTCTTTATTCCAGGTAGGCCCAATTTCTGGGGAAGAAAAGGAGAACGGTTATTGAGGAACTGTGAGAATTCTCTACCACATCTTGCCTCTGAAGTACCTTCTCCTGCCTACCAGGGTTGCCTCTACCTAGCAGTCTCCTTGGCATAAATTAGCCAGGACAATAACCCAATAACCGTAAGATCACAGAACAAGAATTATACAAAGATGAGCTAATTTCCTCTCTGTGTAGCAATGACATCTGTGTTGGGCTGTGATAATCATCATTGCCATCATTCAGTGACCCCCATGCTCTCAGCTGCCACAGTCCTGACTCTGCCTGTCCAGCTGTAGCATCTTCTCCACTAACCCTGACACAAACCCCTGTACACCAATTGCTGCCCCTTCATCCCTTTCTAGAATGGAATCTGGCTGAAGTGACTGTGAGGGGAGCCGTGAGGGAGGCCTGTGACAGCGGCTGCCGCACAGCCAGAGCAGGCAGCGGTTGCCTTGCTGAGTTGGGCAAAGAGGCTTCTAGGATGCTGCCAAATGTATTTTCCTGACCCACCACTGCCTTCTCTTTCTTGCTTAGGTGATACCTTTTGGGGACTGAGACCCCTCAGTCCCACCTTGTCTCTCCTCCCCCACTTTAGAAATACCCACTTCCCTGATCATTACCTGTTCCTGTAAGAAGCGGGTCTCCAGCCCTCGGCACCCTAGGATGTGGATGAGAGATCAGATATTGACATTTTTCCCCCTGTACCCCCACAGCACCCCTGTGCCTTAGGTACTTCATCCTCATTTGACAGATGAAGCCACCGAGCCTGAGACCTGCTAGGCCAGTGGCTCTGGTCACCCCGCTCATAGGTGGCAGCTCTGAGACTAGAAATAGTTCTCTGACTTGAAAGCCCACAACACCTTCATGAGTTACCCATCCTAGGTAGGATTCTGATGGCAGAATTTCAGGCATGCTGCCAGATGGCAGAGGAGACATTTGGGGCAGCCCACATCTGGAACAGAGCGTAAGGACAGAAAATGTTTGCAGCACTGACTGTACCCCTGCTCCCGGCATTTCAGGGATATGCTTGGAACAGGGAGAGAATATATAACCTTGATGGTTGTGTTAGCAATAAGCCACATAACTGGCCTGTGATTTGGGCAGACACTTGAGAAAAAGAGGCTGTCCCCCTGCCCTGTCTGCCCCACGCTCCCTAATCTCCAGGGATACTGGCTCTACCCTCACTGCCATCTCTCCAAACCCAGAAAAATCGTTCCTCTACTTAGCAAGGGAGGCCTCATCTGCCTTGCCTTCAGTTCCCCCATTGCACCCCTTGGCTTCTCCCTCCCCGTTCCTCAGTCCCAGGCTGCTAGATCTGGGAACTCCCCAGAAGGTCCTATAATCAGAGGGGTGCCTTCTCCCCTCTGCAAGGCCAGCTCCCCTAAGAGTCATGCATCTGGAAGCCTGTCTGGGCAGCTTGCTTCCCTCCCCTCACAGCTCTGTTCAGCAACTAGGACGGGGAGAAGGGGAGAAGGGGTGAGGACTGGAAGGGCAGTTAGGGGTTAAGGCTCTCAGCCCACATCCTGGAACAGGGCTTGGGGATCAGGAGCTGGATGTTCGGAAGTTTTATATGCACGAGCGTGCTCCTACGTGCAAACACACACTCATCCACATGCCAGCATGCGTGTACTCACGTACTCAAACGTTCATCAATACACGCGTGCATAGACACATGACAGTCACACACACACATTTTCCTTAGTCCAAAGTCCTCTAAAGCATCACACTCTTATGGTTCAGAGTCGGGGCTCTGAAGTCAGACAGATGCTTTTCCACACTGCAATACAGTCTTGACACTGGGGTTTCTCCTTTCAGAACATAGTCTACGCGATTAGAAACATACCGAGGTGCAGTAAGTGCAGGGTCCATGTCCTCCAGAGTACGCAGGCTCTTGTTCCCTCCCAGGGGCAACCCTTGTCACCTATGTCTCCTTCCAGACATTGTCTGCAGATGGCAGCCTCCATGCCAGCATGTGCCTGTGCCCCCCCCCCCACACACACACCCAGTAACCCACTGGCACCCGGCTCTGTGCCGTGTGGGCCATCTGCAGTGCTGGGTGCATGTGTACCAAGCTCCGGGCTGCTGGGAGGTTGCCTGACACCCTTTCCTGTCCCTGGCACTGCTCACCGTCACATTCACATGCACACAGAGCACGTCCGCCTTTTGGCCTTTGTAGTAGTGACCTGGTCGCCTCAGATGGATCTTGATTTGTTTAATGTGCCCCACTGAGTGAGCACGGATTGTTCCAGCTGCTTGTTGTACTTTATTTGCTGCCACCTATGGCTCTCTAGTGAGTGCCTGTATACTTTAGCCCACGTGGGCGTGCACATCTGTCAGAACTGAGTATAAAGAAGTGACCTGGCTCAGTTATTTGGCCTTTTGTACCTTACTTTCTGAATCTGTAGATGACAGCAATGACAGCACTGACCTCAAAGGTGAGGATGATAGGAAACCGTACATGTTGAGCCCCAGCACCGTGCCTGGCACACAGAAACCAGCAATGTTAGCTCCTGAGGGGAGAAGCGCGGGGATGGGGTGAGTGAGGGCCCATGCTGCCTGGCAGGAGGCTGCCCAGCAGCCTTGCTCAAGGCCACTAAGGGTGGATCATAGGGGTCGCAGCCTAGGAATTCCCCTGACCTTGTGATGGGGTCAGAGAGATTCGTGCCTCTGACCGACTAGTGTGGGTGCCACTGGGCAGAGAAGCAGGGAGTAAAAGAAGGGGAGTAAGGGGCCCAGCAGCTGCAAAGGAGCCAGAGTGAGTTGCAGGCCTGGCTTTCCTGCTGAGTCATTCCCACTGGAGCTCTGAAGGAGGTGGGCAGCCCTGCTGTGTGTGTGTGTGTGTGTGTGTGTGTGTGTGAGAGAGAGAGAGAGAGAGAGAGAGAGAGAGAGAGACAGAGAGAGAGAGACAGAGAGAGAGCGGGAGATGTGTGTACACACACACACACACACACACACACTCACACACCCCAGCTTAAGGAAAACGAGCCCCTCCCAGCAGAGAGAGGCTTTGTTCTCCATAAAATGTAAAAGCCATGGAAACAAAAGAAAGGCTGCTTCCACCGCCCCTGTCCCCAGCTGCCGTTTCTCCAACGCTTTCTCTGTCCTCACTCCATTTCCACCAGCCTTCTCCTCTGTCCGGCCCCTAACCTGCCTCTAGGGCCACCAACCATTTTGGATGGCCCAGGATGACACAGTCCCAGGAATAAGTCACTCTACTTGCCCATCTCCATTCTCCTCCTCCTCCCGCACCTGCCCCCTGGTCTTGTTCCCCTGTCAATCACCCCGACGAGGCCCTTCTGGGGCCACAGAAGCTTCCTGGCTCTGAGGGGGTGTTTTGATGTAACAGACTTTTATGAGACTCATCTGGTGCTGCGTGCGGGGCACCGAGGTGAGTGAGGCTGCGTCCCTGTGCCTGAAGGGGCTTATACTAAGGGGCTGAGGACGGAGCTGGTTGGGTGCTGGGCCCTCACAGGGTGGGGCTGCCTGTAAGTGGCAGAGGTCTGGATGGGCTAGAGTCGCAGAGGGCAGGCTGCTGGAGGACAGAATGTTTCCTTCCATCAAAAGTCACGTTTTGTCTTAGAATAAAATTCCAACACCTGACTGCTGTCTAACACCTGGCTCTATACCCTTCTGGACATATTTCTATTCATATGGACCCGGTTTATGGAAAAGTCTGAACTTGACAGGATTCAAACTGGTAACGTCTTGGCTTTGTTTCTAATCACAGCCTACAGCCGGGCTAGAAGGTCACATCTCTTCTTCTAACCCTGAACAACATTCCTGGCAGATTCCTAGTTTTCTGAAAAGATTTCCCTTTTTTCTTTCTTTCCATTTTTGAGAATCCAGGTGAGTATAGTCCAATTTAAAAGTTAAACATCAATCAATCAATCAATCAATCAATCAATCAATCCAAGTTAAACATCATATGCAAATATAGGGTGTTCACCCTTTCCCCCCAGTGCCAAGCAAGGTTAGGAATGGGGGACAGGGTTTCTTCTCTCTCCCTCCCCCATCAGAGTGCTTTCACCTCCAGGGTTTGAACTAGGGGTGTGAGTGGGGAATGAGAGCTGGAGGGGAGCAGCCACAGGTCTTGTTCTCTTGGCCAACACTGCCTGTGATCAGTGCCTTCTGGGGGGCAGGCTTCCAAGTGGGGTGAGTGGTGAAATTCTCTGGGGAGAGGGCTTTCCCAGCTAGACTTTTCCCAACACACCCTGGCAACGTGAGCCCCAGAGACACACTGCTATAATTCCTCCCCAGCTACCTCCCCACGGTTTACCTGGGCCACAGGAAACTCCTGCACCCTTACCTGGACCAGTGGGGCCATGCAGGCCATCTCCACTGCCCCTGGCTCTGCACCGTCTTCCTATCTCCACTCCTGTTGGCCTGTCAGCAGATAACCAACTAAGTCCCACCCCTCACAGGCACCCCACTCTGTGCTGTAAGTCTAGCAGCCCTCCCTCCACTTCCAGAAAGTAGTGGGGGGTGGGGGTGAGGGGACCAGAGCACTGCTGTCCTAGCCTGGGAGACTCTGACCTGTACAGTCGCCCAGGAGCACCTCATGCTCATGGTCGAATGTTCTACTATCTTGAAATTCTTCCTAATTTTTGAACAAGGGGTTACTCATTTTCATTTTCCACTGGCCCCTAAAAATTTTGTCCCACCTGGGATTGATAATTCTGAGCATCCTCGCCTGCTTGTAGAAAGGAGGGGAGGGATGATGGTACTATTTAGAGTAACAGGGCTGGTTCTGGACCCTGAAAATACCCTGGGAAGTGACTCTATAGTGATTTCCACCTTTTTTTAGAGTAAGGGATGTCCAACACCCCATTATCCCCCAAATCTGCTCTTGAGCCCTTCGAGCGAATTCTCATTTCAGTTATACTTTTCAACTTCAGAATTTCTATTTGGTTCCTTTTTATAATTTCTATCTCTTTATTGCTAGTCTCTATTTGGTGAGATAGCATTCTCATGGTTTTTCTTTAGCACTTTAAGCATATTTGAAATGATTAATTTAAAATCTTTTTAAGGAAGTCCAATATCTACGTTTCCTCGGGGACAATTTCTATTAATCACCTCTTTTTCTGTATGTGGTCCATACTTTCTTGTTTCTTTTCATGCCTCACAATTTTTGACTGTTAGACTAATTTTTGAGTAGACATTTTGACTATTATAACGTGACATGTCTGGCAATCAGATTCTTCCTCTCTCCAGGGTTTGTTGTTGCGGCTTGTTGTAGTAATTATTTATTTATTTAATGTCTTTTCTGAACTAATTTTGTAAAAGCTGTACTTTTTGTTGTATGTGTCCCCTGAAATCTCTATCCCATTAGGTTTGTGGTCAGCTAATGATTTCATAGAGATTTCTTTAAACATCTAGAACAACAACATAAAAATGATCTCTCAGTCTTTGCAGATGGGCTCTGTGTTTGTGTTGGGGCATGCCTCCAAGACTCAGCCAGGCAGTTTACAACTCTGCCTTAACCTTCACTTTCTGATTGCCCCGAGAAAAGGCCAGCCAGAGGAGAGAGGTTAGAGACACCATACAGCAACAGCAGTCAATGCACTACAGTGCATGCTACCGCCTGAATGAGTTTTCAAAATAGAAAGTTGAAGAAAAGAAGCCCAACATGAAGTATATATAGACTCTGATTCCAAGAAGGTCCACTTAAAAAACAGACCAAACCAAACTCTATTGATTAGGGATGGTCAAATGATACAGCTAAGGAAAAAAGAATTACCGTTAAGGTCAGGATAGGGTTGTCTCTGGGTGGGGGGACAGGTAGAGGAGGAAGGGGTGTGATTGGGAAACACAGGGAAATGTCTGGTGATAATATTCTATTTCTTGAGTTGGGTAGTGGTTACACAAGTGTTTGCTTTATGATTATTATAAATATGATTGTTTTATAAATACTTTTCTCTATGTGTATTATATTTCACAAAGTGAAGAGAATTTATAAAACAAAGAAGGGGTTTATTACTGAAAACGGATGCCAACTCCTATTGGAATGCCTGCAACAAAGCTGCTTTCAAACACCTGGCCAGATAGGAGATCCTCAGACCAGAAGAAACACAGTAGGAAAGCCATATTTCTACCCCATGAGAATCTGCTCGGTGGTGGTGGTGGCGACGGGGGGTCTTTAACCTCAATAAAATATCAATACAAGGGCCCACGTATTCTTTAATGACCTTTTCCTGCACAGCATCAGCCAGGCTGAAGACAGAACGGAGGTCAGGCTCTGTAGGCTTCAAACCTGTAGATCTGTCCGGAAATGTTACTTGGGTAAATTCTGCATGGGAAACCCTCCCTCTCAAATGTCTTCAGAGCTCCAACACAACAGTGGTGCTTCCTTTGTGATGTCGTCAGCATCTGCCTCTGACTTAGCCATCAGAATGTTCCAATACGGGTAACTGGTGGTGGCTGTCGGTAGTGGTGGACAGTGATGTCCCACCAGTCACGAATTTCTCCTCATCCAGGAGAGAAGTACTAGTAACAGAGGCTTCTGCTAACTGACAACATCTACCTGGTGGGGTCTTGGTGAGTGGGGCCCCAGCCTGAGGCCAGGGGTAAGGGGAGGCAGGGAGGCCAGGGTTGTGCCAGTCGAGGGGAGGCCTAGCTTCTCTACCATGGAGGGCCAAGCAGTTCGAGGGACCTGACTTCTGCACTCGGGCCCACCAACCTGATGAATGTTAGCTTCTGAAGAGGGGTCAGCGCTCTATTCTGGACCTAAGCCTGAGGTCTGTCCTCTCTTAAAATCTAGAGCCACATGTCTGGTCAAACAGAGACAACTTGAAAATAGTTTTCCATTTCAATACATTGCTCCCTTACTTCTGTACAGGAAACCAAAGTCCCTTGTGTTTGGAAAGGCAGATTAGGATGTGTGACAGAAGCCCAAGCTCCCCAAATTGACCCACTGTCTTGGAGAATCTTGATTTGGCTCTTGGGGAAGGGGGTACCCTAGAGTATCTGAATTGTCACTTGTCACTTATTGTGTGGGTAGTGATATGGTTCTGCTTTGAAAATACTGTCCTTCTCAGTGCATAAGTTTACATTCTGGATCCTATAGCAAAATCTGTGGAGTCTAATGCCCACCGCCCCAGGTCCCCCAATCCTACTTAGTCTCTACCTAGCACTCTCGCCCAGCTCCATGATGAAGATACTAGTGGAGCGCTCCTTTCTTGAAGCCTAAATTCACTGGAGTTGAGAAACAGGCGGTGAGCACACCTAGCTGACTCTTTCCTGAGGCTTCCACGTTTTCCCTCTCATTCTGAGTTTTCCTGAACATCTCATCTGGGCAGTACAGAAAGGCCATGTACAGATTGTGTACAGTTGTGTTTGTTTTAAGCAATTATAATCAGTTCTGTAATGAGCATCCATGGGCATGTAGGTCTTTCTGAGCTCAGGGGAGTGTTTCTGATGAAATGATTTCTAGACAACAGAGGCGAGGTCCCAGGGCCACTGTGGGCTCATGACACTCTCGGCAGTGAGAGCTGCGCCCCTGCAGCTCTTCCCTGGAATGGCCTAGAACCTCAGGCAATTTCATTGATCAATATCCCAAATCAGATAGTGGGCCCCTGTTAGGCTCTGGCCTCCACACTAACACAGATTTCACCCTCACAGCCATTAAGAAGTATTTATTGAGTCAGGGCTCTGTGCTGGATTTTAGGAGTAAAAAGGAAAAGGAGATACAAGTTGACCTTCACAGTACTTATAATCTAGCAGGAGAGAAGGTAAATATCAATGAATCGAAATCTCTGCTTTCTGACCCTTGAGGATAGATATCATTTTGGATGGCTGAGTTTTTTGGATGCTGAAGGTTTTTACCCTGAAGCATCAAGTTTTATTTCATGCTCACCATTTTTGATCAAAAATACTTTCTAAATGTATCATAGAATCACTTTCCTTTTAAAATAAAATATTTAACCAGAACATTGTATTTCTCATAATGATTCAGCATGTTTCCATGAGCATATTTCCAACATTACCTTGTCATACAAGGGTGTTCCCAAGGCCTCTTGCAGTGACCCTGAACTAAATGGCCCCAAACTTCTGATTTTGTTGTACTGTTCTGTTGCCTTTGCGATCTACTTTTGCTGATTTCACTGTGCCTTTTTCATGTCCTTTCTCCTTCCAGTATGTTCCTGCTCATCTGCTGTGGACTTGAAAAATCAAGAAACTAGGTTTATCAGTGAGGTTATTGGTTCGGCTGTTGTCACAGAGACCAGTGGTCAGCAGTGCAACGCTCTTCTCCTCCAGGTCAGCGTGAAACTCAGGTTCTTTTTTCTTTTTTTAAAAAAGATTTTATTGGGGAAGGGGAACAGGACTTTATTGGGGGAACAATGGTCAAATTGTTGTCCTTTCAATCTTAGTTGTAGGGGGTTCTGTTCAGCTTCAAGTTGTTGTCCTTTCAGTCTTAGTTGTGGAGGGCGCAGCTCAACTCCAGGTCCAGTTGCCGTTGCTAGTTGCAGGGGGCACAGCCCACCATCCCTTGCGGGAGTCGAACCGGCAACCGTGTGGTTGAGAAGACGCGCTCCAACCAACTGAGCCATCCGGGAGCTCAGCGGCAGCTCAGCTCAAGGTGCCGTGTTCAATTTTAGTTGCAGGGGGCACTGCCCACCATCCCTTGCGGGAGTCGAGGAATTGAACTGGCAACCTTGTGGTTGAGAGCCCGCGCTCCAACCAACAACTGAGCCATCCAGGAGGCAGCTCAGCTCAAGGTGCCGTGTTCAATCTTAGTTGCAGGGGGCAGAGCCCACCATCCCTTGCGGGACTCGAGGAATTGAACTGGCAACCTGGTTGAGAGCCCACTGGCCCATGTGGGAATCGAACCGGCAGCCTTCGGAGTTAGGAGCACGGAGCTCTAACCACCTGAGCCACCGGGCTGGCCCCAAAACTCAGGTTCTTAATGTCTTGTTGATTGTCCAGCCCTCGGGTGCTGTCTTTGCAGCATCATCAAAGCTGCCCCTCACCTCCATCCCTATGTCCACGGTCCAGTCTGCACAGGGGAAAAGAGGAATGGCGAGCATGCAGCTTCTTTTTAAGAATGTGGCCCAGAAGTGAAATCACTTCCACTCACATCCCATTGGTTAGAACTTAGTCTATTAGTCACAGCCACTGTATGAGGTAGGTAATTAATCTCAGTGTGGTTAAATAACTAGTCCAAGGTCACACAGCTAGGAAAAGGGAGAGCCCAGATTTGAATGAAGGTTCAACTGGATCCAAAGGCCATGCTCTTTCCACTTAACACAAGGCCTTTCTAAAGGAACAGTTTTTACCCCCATACATAGGATCGTTAGTCCTTCTACCCTGGGGTCAGACACTAGCTCTATAATGAGGAAGCTGAGAAAGAGGGGACAGGCAACTTTTGTCCAGGTTCTACTCGCTCCCATCAATACCATAACAAGAGCAACAACAACTAATGTTTACTGAGCATCTACTTTGTATACAGTCTCTCATTTAATCCTCATGACCACGCTTTGGTTGTTATTATTATTTCTCCCATTTTACATATGCAAAGAATGTAGCTCAGAGAGATTAAGTACCACATTTAGATGGCCCAGCCCGGATTCAAATCCAGGCAGCTAGAGTTTTTAAACACTACTCATGTACTTATCTGGCTTATCTTTGTTGCTGCCAGCCCTTATCCTAGAAGAGAGTAGTAGAAATGATAGGTCTGGAGGGGCCTTAGACCCCAATTAGCCCAGCCCTTTCTGTGTTCCAGATGAGAGGGAAAAACAA
This sequence comes from Rhinolophus sinicus, assembly GCF_036562045.2. Lineage (NCBI taxonomy): Eukaryota > Metazoa > Chordata > Mammalia > Chiroptera > Rhinolophidae > Rhinolophus > Rhinolophus sinicus. Next base: position 22,143,867 of record NC_133753.1, on the reverse strand, counting down.
AGTCAGAGAGATTGAGTGAGTTACCCAAGATTGCACAGCACACTAACAGCTGAACCAGGGCTGGAAACCAGACCCTTGAGGCCCTATTGTCCCTGCATAATAGACATCCAAATACCTTCCTGTCCCATGAAAGAATAAATAAACTAATGAGTGGGTGAGTGAATGAAGAAATGACAGTTCTTTTTTTTTTTTTTTTTAAGATTTTATATGGGGGAAGGGGAACAGGACTTTATTGGGGGAACAGTGTGTACTTCCAGGACTTTATTCCAAGTCAAGTTGTTGTCATTTCAATCTTAGATGTGGAGGGTGTCGTTCAGCTTCAAGTTGTTGTCCTTTCAGTCTTAGTTGTGGAGGGCGCAGCTCAGCTCCAGATCCAGTTGCTGTTGCTAGTTGCAGGGAGCGCAGCCCACCATCCCTTGCGGGAGTCGAGGAATCAAACTGGCAACCTTGTGGTTGAGAGCCAATTGGCGCATATGGGAATCGAACCGGCAGCCTTACGGAGTTAGGAGCACGGAGCTCTAACCACCTGAGCCCCCAGGCTGGCCCCGAAACGACAATTCTTGACAGAATGTGTCTAGTGGCTCACGTTGGCTTTTCATGAGGTGGCTAGGTCAGAAGAACCACAGGTTGGACATAAAGGGTGGAAAGCAGGGACATGCCAGGGAAAGACATAACTAGGGTGTGCCAGCCTGGAGAGGGCACTGTGCTGCTGTTATGGGGAACCAACCCATGAAAGCACAGCTACCCTTCGACCCTCCACACCGTATCTCATGACCTTATATTCACACTGCTTCCTTTATCGACTTCTTATCATCATTTTGCTAACATTTCTAACAATTTCTCCCCATAATAAAGCTGTTGAGAGTCATTTTTAGAAACTGTTTAGCAACCCTCCTCTCTCATTAGCTTTTGTACAGTAAGTACCGGATAATATCTCCTGTATAAACGTGTCTAGACTCCCTCCTGAGAGAGAGTGAGAGTGGCTGTTTATTACAGCCCCTTACTACTCATACTGACCTTTGGGGGCTCAAACACTGGCACCTGCCTCCAAGCTAGTCTCTAGAAGAGTAGCCAGGACTTTGACGAAACTAGAGACATGCAGGACTGTGGCCCACGGAAAATTGGAAATGACGGAACCCACTCCCTTGGGCCTCCCAGGCAGGGTTGTGGCCAATTTGTGGATATTTCCTTTGCTGGGGAAGAAGGAGGGGAAACTGGGTACCAACCACTGGGCTGGTGCCAGGAGTGGTCCTTGGGTGGGCAGAGTGCTGCTACCTTTGGGATTGTGTGTTTTTTCTTGCTTTGGCTGGTGGGGTTGGGGAGTCGGGAAAGGGGACAGGCCTCAGAGGAGAGCTTGAGGTGGGATGAGGGCTGTAAGGTGGGCAGAGAGTAGCGAGAGCGCAGACGAGGCCCAGAGAATCAGAGGATGCTGCAGCGACAGCAGCAAGGGACCGGCAGCCTTGTGCGTTTGCGATGGTAATTTGCAGATGGTTCCTGGTAGCGATGAGGTCTCTGAGGCGGAGCCTGGGCCTTTGCGTTTGATAATCCCGCTAGGGTTCCCCGGCGGGTCGGAGCAGCCTTGGGGCGGGGCCAAGGTTGCCTCCAGCCGGGGAGGAGCCGGGATGCCGCTCTCGCGGTGATGCAGGGGGGAATTTGCTGACAGTCCCTTGCCAGGTGGGGCTGGCTCCACCAGGCCGGCGAGGAGGGGGACCGGCTGGCAGTCTCTTCCCAGGTATGGAGTGTATCGCCTGTCGCCTCATCGCAGCGACCTGAGCACCTCGCTTGGGGCTGGAGCTGTGGCGCGGAGGGAGCAGATGTGGTGAGCATGCCGGTGATTTGAGCCAGGACTGACCCGGCCGGGAGAAGGAGCACAGAATCCGGGTTCTGGACAAGGGAGGGAGTGGGGAAGGGCGGCTTGCTCCGTGCTTTCTCGGACCTCTGAATGGGAGGGGTGGGGGTGGGGGAGACTGCGCCACACTCCTTTGCCACGCTGGCTATCGCCCAACCTGGACCCACGAGAGAATGAAATGAGCCCTCCACTAGGGAGCGCCGTGGCTTGGTCGACCTCTTCACTGGGTTTCAGCGAAAGGTGGGCAGGAGGTTTGCCTGGGGTCCCAGGCCGCCAGCCTGACAGCCCGGTGGGAGTTGCCTCTCTGGACCCTCCCCAGCCAGGGATTCCCCGGGCTGTGCCGCCCACTCACGGGGTTGGGCTGGGAGGGGTACGCTTTGCCCCTGCAGTCTACTCCACTGTGACGAGTTATAACAGCGTCACTGCTGCGCTGCTGCTGGCTGAGGGGTCGTATTCTATGCTGGGTGGGCTGGGTTCCTGGCCCCCAGGGGCAAAGGATGCCACCTTTTCTCCTATGCTTTCAAAGGAAGCTTCTTGCCTCCAACCTCACCTTGGCTTTGAGAAAGAAACTTTGGATTTGGATGATGGACCTGGGGAAACTGAGGCCCAGGGGTGCTGCGAGTTCACCAAGATCACTTAGCAGGTCCTGCAGAGCTGGCCTCTCAGGCACTCTGAGAGGGATGCTTTCTGCTGGGGCAGGGGCTGGTCTTGCTCTCTAGACCTCTAGTCCCGTCTGGGGTGGACTCCCCACCCCAGCACCCCCTTTCCTCACCCCTGAGAAAAGGGAGTTACAACTTCCACGTGGGGCTCCAGGGAGACATGGGTATGAACATTGTAGGGATCAGAATTGTCTGGGGACAGGAGAAAATTCTCATGAAAAATGCTCATCTGAGCAGAGGGTGCGATGGGCCTCTGCCATCTTTGGGTTCAGGGAGAGAGGAGAGATGGTTTCAGGGAGAGGAAGGCCCAAGGGGCCAGCCCAATTCTGGGCTTCAGTCTCATGTCCCAGTCTTGCTAGAAACCAAGTGGATGTTCCCAGGTCTCTGGGGGGAAGGACAGGGGACAGGAGATGGACTTTCTTCTTTAATGTCCTGCATCCTCTGGAGAAGAGGCTGGGGAACTGTTGGCAAGTCTGCTTCTCTTAGCATCACCCTCTGTGATATATATAACCTTATCCTTGCTCTCTCCCTGACTCCTGTCCCCAGGAGAAATGGACAACATCGGATCTGTTGCTCTTGGAGGTGAACTTTACCTGAATTCACCATGTCCTCCTCCTCTATAGGGCAGATGCCTTTCTCTGGAGGGAAACCGAGGCAGGGAGAGAGTGATGTTTTAGAGCTGGAGCCAACAAGTGTCACTGTGTAGGTGAGGAAACTGAGGCACAGAAGGTGCAGTGAGTTGTTCCAGGTCTCTTACCAACACACAGGCCTCCTGACTCCCTGGCCCACCACAAGGCCCCTTCCTCTCTCCTTTGCTCCCCCACCCCCAGGTCCCCCAACCCTGGTAAGGTGGGGCTGTGAGTGCCTCCTGATGGATGGAGGGGTGTGTCAGTGATGGGGACAGCTCTAGCACTTTCTCCTCCTTTAAGATATGTTTTCAAGTTACTTGGGAAAGAAGCAACTTGAAAAAGGGGCCAAAGTCACTTGGTCACCTTCTCATTGTGCTCCCATAGGGAACACACCATTTGTATAGGCCTCTCAGAACCAAGAGGAGCTGTCCCTCCTGCCCGGGTGCTAGCAGCTGTGACCACCCAGGAGGGGGCCTATGGCAGAGGGACTTCAGCTACCTCTCTGACAGCATCACAGGATGGGAGGTGCCGCCCAGTCCATTCTCAGTGGGAGGGAGTTACCATGAGCCAGCCACATGAGTTGCTGCTTTTTAGACACACCCCCTGAGCACAGAGCCCCCGAAGCTGGCTCCTGGGGAATCACATCAGCTTTTGGTTGTATGCTGACCCCTAGTAATCACTGGGGTGACCTGTGGGAGGAATGGGGTTCCAAGTACACCAGCTCAGACCTGGATGCCCATGGGCTGATAGTGCAATGCCAGAAAAGGGAGAGGACTCACCATATGTCCAGCTCCTCTGCTGGGTTCCCCGAGGGTCCCTGCCAGCTCTTCCCCAGGAAGAAGGCCACTGCCCTATGGTCCCAGGTAGCTGGTGGTGTGTCCCTCCCAGCTGGCAGAGGCAGAGGCAGGCCTCAGAGAGGCCCCTGGGTCGCGGGAGGAGAACCATTGGCTGAGCATAGCACCTGGTTCTGGACCAGAGCCCCTATTGGCTGGCACTCTGCCCTCAGTTTGCCTACCTGACGGCTGGGCATGAAAACACCTTGCCCAGATGGATGGGAGGGCTTTGGAAACATGTCAAGTGTTTATTACATATGGGAAATGTTATTCTCGGAGACTCTGGTTTAGATGGAAGCCATCTGTTTCTGGCCTCCACAGAGGAACCGTGGCTGTTCCCTCTACCAAGGATGCCTTCTACCCCCATGGCTGGTCTAGGGTTCTTCTAGGCTTGGAAAGCAGGCCATTCCTCCCCAACCTACTTCAAGTTGTGTTTTGGGCCTTTTGATGACTTCCTCTTCCCCCTCCTCACTGCCTATGATATTAAACCTGATTTCCATGCCATAAAATGCTGGTGATTGGCAGTGCAGTGGACCTTCTTCTAGGCCTATATCCTCCCCAGTGACTCTCAAATCCCATGGACTCTATTGTGGTTCTTCCTGAAAAGCAGCTGGTGGAAGAACCGTGGAGATAATGGGCATAAAATGCTGGGAGCTCTTTGCACAGATTGTCCAGGGTGCGGGGAGTGGGTGGGGCATTCAGGAGCATAAGCAGCCTGGCTCTCGGAAAGGCTGTGATGAAAGTGCTTAGGGGGAGTGCTCAGCTTCGAGTGAGATCAGCAGCTTTTAGTGCACTGTTTTGCCTGATGTGGGCCTGGTGTTCTCACCTCTTCCCTGTCCTGGGAGGGCAATGGTTTTCACAGCAGACACATCAGCACGACTGGCGTAAACCAGACTCCCATCCTTATCCATGGGTTGGCTGGTGCAACTCATGCAAAATAGGGCTATAGCGGGAGCTGAGCTGAGAACCTGGGGCCACTGAGATGAGAATGTGGGCAGTTCATGAGGTAATGAGGTGTGATGTGTCTTTGTTCTAGATCTGTCTGGATGCCTCTGGGCCAACTGAGGGTGGCTCTTTAGAAGAGCACCTGTGGCCAGAACTCTGCATCCTGTGTTTCTCAGGCGGGGTAGGCACCCAAGCTGCCACGTGCCTTCCCAGCACCCCTGGGACTGGTACTAAAACAGGCAGAGGCAGGGTAAGATGGGAGGGGATGCCCCATTGTCACCTCTTGGCGATTAGTAATGTTCCACAGGGGAACTGAAGCCTGGACTCACTTAGGAAAAAAACAGGATCCGAGTATCGTGGGCTCCCATCTTCTGCTTTCCCCACCCTTCCACCCTGCTGCATGAGCACCCTCAAGACAAGCTCGGAAGCGCTGGGCTGGCGGTGGCTAAGGTTTGTCATCTCCCTGTGCCTGCAGCCCCTTATTCATGCCAAGTCGAGGCCTCTGGCATCTGCAGAGAATCAGAGGCAGAGGGGCCAGGCCAGCTTCCAGCGGGAAGTCTAGCCTTGCCCTCCTTATCACTGAGTGGCCTCACCAAGGGAGGTGGCTTTCTCCCCACTCTGACTGAGTCCTCTCACAGTTGTCTCCAGCCAGAGAGACACTGGCTTTAGGCCATGGAGTCCTGGTAAGAGAGCAAGGCATCCTGAGGCCTTTGGAGACACAGAAGAGCAAGATAGACCTATGGCCAGGTGGCTGAGGATACATCTGTGTGTTGGGATTTTGGTGTGGAGGCCTCATTGCCTCGGGTGTCTGAGTGGCAAGGGTTTGGTCATAGGCTGGAAATGCCACAGAGGGCAACCAGACACTCACCCTGGGCCCCATAGGGAAACCAGCTGTGCTTTTTTGGGGGGTCATGGGAGCATGGAGAATAAGACACACACAGACAAACTGCCTGAGGGGCACTGGGGAGCTGGATTTCCACCTGCTGCATTACCTGCTTGCTTCACCTCTGTGAGTCTTCCATTCACAACATGGCAAAATAATCCCCAGCATAGGGCCATCTGGAGGATGAATGAGAAGGAGGAAGGTACCCAGCATGTGCTTAGTGACCGGGAGCCCCCTTCTTTCTATTTGCTCGCCTCTTTACCGGCTCAGTGGCCGGGCTGTCCAGGGGTCCCTGGGCTGACTGGCCACACTTTGGTGGCAGTGGCTGACCAACAGTGTTGATTGTTTCAGGCACCATTTGAACTGAGCTGTTCCCTTCAAAAGAGCTTCTGATCCCTGAGGGCCTGGCAGGGGGGAGGTCTTCTCGGAAGCACAGGGTGTTGGGCAGGGGTGGCAGGCATGGGGGTGTGCTGCAGTACAGTACACAAGCTGTTGCTGGGCCAGGGATCCTGGTGTGCCCAGGAACCCCAGGACCTAATGTGCCCAGACCTGCAAACTAGGCCAGGCTTTGGGGAGACCCTCTCAGGCACCAGAAGAGCAATAGCCTGAACAGGGTCCCTGGCCTGAGGTCCTGGAGCCACTCAGGGTCACATTCCTTAGCACTACTTTTTAATCCCCCTCATATCCCAGGGACAGACCAGGGGTGAGTAGCCCACTTAGATGAGAAAGCGGAGGCTCAGAGAGGTTGTAATAGCCACAACCACACACAAAAGTGGCAGAACCCAAACTGGCCCCAGGAGGTCTGATTCCAGTGGAGTGTCCCTCCTCCTGGGTGGCACACGGGCCACACCCTCAGCTCCCCTGCTATTGCACTGCTGCTGGTTTTGCTGAAGTTGCTTAAGACAAAACGACTTGGAAGGGAATGTCAGGCGTTTCTCCCCTTCCCCTCCACTTGGGCAGGGTGCCCAGAGCTGGGTCCTGCTGAAGGACAGCAGGGCACGGAAGGATAGGATTCACCCCACCCCTACCCCACACCCTGGGACACATGGCCTTGAGCAGAGGCAGGGGGAGGAGCTGCAGTGCGGCCAGGCTTGGCTCCATGCTTCAGGGAGGGGCTCCTTGGGACCCTGGCCCAGGAACCTCCACAGAGCAGTGGCGATATGCACTTTTCTGGCCTGGTCACACCGCTGCAACATGGGGGCGCAGAGGGACACCTGTGTGTCTGGGAGGAAACCCAGGGAGGCAGCCCAGATCTTTCCACAAGACAGGAGGGCAAGAGGTTGGGAGGAGCAGCCTCTACCTGGGCCTTATTGCAGGCGCTGAGTATCGCTGCTCTCTGCCTGCTTGTCAGAGGAATCGTTTTTGAGACCAGCTCTGACCTGGTCACTTCTCACTGGCTCCCAAAGCCTGCCATCGAAGATTCCTCTCTGATTAAGCCCCAACCACCATTTGCAGTGTGCCCTCCTGTTGCCTTCACCCTTCCCTCACACTCTGCTGTGGCTCAGAGAGTCTTCCTGCTTGGGACGGGCATGTGTCAGATCACCTCATAGTTTTTACAAAGTACACACGCCCGACTTTTCTACCCTGCCCACTCTCAGCTTGGCTAAGAAGTGGTAACTCTGGCACGAAACGTGCCCGAACTGTCTGACCCACCTCCTCCTCCCAGCACAGTCCTGTCCTCATCCCCATCCTCGTCTATTCAGAGTCTCCCTCAGAGTCTCCCTGTTTTTCAAAACCCAATCTGAGTGCCACCTCCTCCATGAAGTTTTCCCTGATCCCAGCCAGCAGAGGCCTCACAGCCTTTAGGACATTGTCCCATTCGAGTCTGTGTCTTCTGCTGGGCAGCGAGCTCATCCTTTCATTTATCAAGTGTTCATTGAGACCAGTCACACTCCTGCCCTCTGGTAATTCGCGGGAAAGGGGCCGGTAGACAAGCCAACAGCTAATGACAACAGCTTCAGAAATGCTCCAATAATGGCAGTACAAAGCACCAGGGAACATTTTGGCAATAGCAATTAAAACAGCAAATGTCCATATTTTATGACCAGCAGTTTCAAATCCAGGTGTATAATTACTGAGAGAAACTCATCCATGTGCATAAGGAGACAATTCTAAGAGTATCTAGGGCAGCGACGTTTGAAACACAAAAAAGAGGTCTCAACCTCAATATCTACAATAATGGAGTAGACAGCTAAAAATGGGATGTAATGCAGCAGTGAAAACATACATAACTGGGGAATTCTATGTTTTGTAAATTATACCTCAATAAAGCTGATATACATATATCAAAAATATATATCCTCATAAATCTCAAAAATAATATGGCAAGTAAAGAAAATTGCAGAATGATAGCATTAGTGAAAATTTAATTGTAATAAAAACCACAACACGATACCATCTATGACTTACAGGCAGAGACATGTTGCAGTGTCGCAATGCCTCCCAAGTTCATACTTGCGGTGGTCTTCGCAGACCGAGGAGCTGAGGCTCAAAGGGGAAAAGGAAGGCTTTCTCATTTCTCAGCAACGCTTCTTTTAACAAAAAGATCTGAAGCAAAGATGACAGAATGGTACCATTTATTAATTCTGTCGGTTTTATACTTTTAACTTTTTTGTGTTCAAAATTTTTCAAAATGGAAAAAAAAAAGATGTCTGGGATGTCAGAAGAAAGGCGCCGACTTTTCCCAGGAAGCCTGGAAAACTTCCAAAGCTGATTTGACAGCTGGGTGTTGAAGGCAGGGTGGAAGCTGGTGGGTTTAACTGGGGGTGGGGGAGTTAGGAAAGGATATGTAGGGTGTTCAAGGCCAGGAAATATGTGAGCAGGCCAGGCTCTTGGCATTTCTTAAATGTTTGCTGAGTGACTTAACGCTTGTCAAGCTGCCTCTCTCCTGCTACCTTCCTCATCCTCGTCCCTGATTCCGGCTTCTCTATTTTTGGGCTGTGAACATAGTAAATAGGCTCCTGAGGGAAAACAGCCAGATAATAGCCAGATAAATAACATTGGATGTTAAAAGGGGGAAATAGCCACTGATACAGGGAAAATAGGATTATTAGAGGATACGATGGTTGACCACATGCAAATTCAGTTGAAAACCAGCTGTAACTGAATTTTCTGAGAAAATATAAGTCATCAGTTTGGTACCAGAAGAATTAGAAACCCTAACAGATCAATAATCATGGAAGAAACTGAGTTTTCATAAAACTCTCCTCTGAAAAAAACCCAGATTTAGACAGCATTTAATTTCCATTGGACCTTCAAGCAAGAGATAGTTGCAATGTTATTTAAACTGCACCAACCGTACCAGATGATAGTGAAGGAAAGATTCAAAATTATTCTATAAAGCCACCACACATTGACAAAGACAACACAAAAAAAGAGAAAAATTACTTTCAAAAACCTTATTTATGAATATTGGTGCAAATTTTTCATGAAGAGCAACAAATAGACTCACACTGCATTATGTTAAAAAAAATGAATATACCACAAGCAAGTGGGGCTATATCCCAGAAATATGGATTCAATATTAGAAGAACTATTAATATAATTGAACAAATTAATAGTTCAAAAGAGATGAAATATCATATAAATAATTCCATAAGTGTTAAAAATGCCTAAAAAGACTGATAAAATTCAACATATATCTCTAATTTTAACTCTTATTTAATAGGAATAGGTAGATATTACTTAACATGATTTTATGTGTGTGTATGTATGTGTATATGTGTGTTATATGGACATAAACACATACAAGGAAAAAATAACCACTGTTAACTTTATTCCTTAACACTTCCCTAGAAGTACAAGCCAATACAAATTTTGAAAATAGAAGTTATAAAGGGAGGCCAATTTATCAATTAAAATTGCAGGTGATAAGATTGATCCCCTATAATAAAAAAGAATAAGACAATCCACTGAAAAACCTATTAGAAGTAATAAAAAATACTAAGATGACTGCTAATAAATATTAAAACCAAAAATGTATAGCTTTTCTATATGTAAACCTTAGCCTCTTTTAAAACATACTGGAAGGAAACATTTACAATATCAATATTGTAAACATTTACAATTATGATACTAGCACGGTAAAAGTGCTAAACGTAACTGGAAGTAAATCTAACCAGAGTTGGCAAGAACAGCCCTTAGTACTGCTATTCACTCCTGGTTCCCCAGCACTTAGACACATAATAATAGATACGTATTTGTCAAATGGTGGAACTGGCTCACAGATCAACGGAAGAGAAAAGAGTATCTAGACAAAGACAAAGCACATTTAATATGGTGATCATAGTAACTGCCAATATATAAGTAGTTCCCATGTCCCAGGCACTGTTCTACACTCCTCACCGGTAGCCTAACACGTGCTCTATCCTGGAGAATATTCCATGTGCACTTGAGAAGAATGTGTATTCTGCTGCTGTTGGGTGGCGTGTTCTGTATATTCTGTTGGGTCCAATTCGTCTATAGTGTTGAATATACTCAAGTCCTCTGTTTCCTTGTTGATCTTCTGTCTGGTTACTCTACCTATTATTCAAAGTGATTTATTGAAATCTCTTCCTATTATTGCATTACTATTTTTTCTTTCACTTTTGCTTCATATATTTGAGTGCTCTGCTAGGTGCATATATATGTTTATAATTTTTATATCTTCCTGGAGAATTGACCTTTTGTAATTATATAATATCCTTCTTTGTCTCTTGTGGCCATATTTGACCTAAAGTCTATTTTGTCTGATACAATTATGGCCACCCTGCCTCTCTTTTTGTTACCATTTTTATGGAATACTTTTTTTCCATTATTTCACTTGCAGCCTATGTGTGTCTTTACAGCTAAGGTGAGTCTCTAGACAAGACATAGTTGCATCTTTCTACACCCCGTACCTGAAATAACTCATTTAGTTCTCACAATAACCCTATGCAGATGGTGCTATTGTCCCCATTTTTATTTTTTTAATTTATTTTTTAAATATTTGGTTTTTTATTGGGGAATATTGGGGAACAATGTGTTTCTCCAGGGCCCATCAGCTCCAAGTCATTGTCCTTCAGTCTAGTTGTGGAGGGCGCAGCTCAGTTCCAAGTCCAGTTGCCGTTTTCCATCTTACAGGGGGCACAGCCCACCCTCCCTTGCGGGAATTGAACCGGCAACCTTGTTGTTGAGAGTTTGCGCTCTAACCAACTGAGCCATCCGGTTCCCCCTCTGGAAGCTCAGTGGCAGCTTGTTGTCTTCAATCTAGTTGTGGAGGGCGCAGCTCACTGGCCTGTGTGGGAATCAAACCAGCAACCCTGTTGTTCAGAGCTCGTGCTCTAACCAACTGAGCCATCTGGCTGCCCCTGTTGTCCCCATTTTTAGATGAGGAAACTGAGGCACAAGAAGGTTAGGTAACTTCTAGATACAGTGAAATTGGGATTTGAACTAGCACTTCACTCAGAGGTCATGTTTTTTGTATCTATCCTACTATATAGTTAAATTGAGATTTTTAATCTAGAGGGAAGGTGGTGGTGGGGGGGGAAGGAAATTGATTATTTAAACAATTTTGGGACAACTATCAAGCCCCTTGGGGAAAAAATTAAACTGGGCCCTACCACACTTGTTGTACCAAAATAAATTCTAGAAAGAAAAGATTAAAAAGGAAGAACGATTAAAATGAAAGAAAGAAAAGCCTAACAATTCTAGTGAAAAACACAAGCAAATATGTTTAGGGTCCTCTAGTAGGAAATACTTTTGACTGCAGAAAAATCTGAAATTCCTCAAGCAAAAGATGCCTTAAATAAAGTAAAAAAGAGACAAATGACAATACACATGACAAAAGTTCGTTGCCTTAATTTAGAAAAACCTCTTAAAAAGCAGCGAGATCAATTAGAAAGACCATAGACAGTTCACGGAAAAGGAAATGCAAATGACAACCAATCAGTAAACATGAAAACAATGTCTGCCTTTTCTGATTATTAAGAATTACACTTTGAAACAAGACATCGTTCTTCATCTCTCATACGGCAAAGTTTAAAGATTTGATAACACACAGTGGTGTTGAGGGTGGGGGGCCACAGACATTCTCATGCATGGCTGGGCAGTGCCACCTGGTTCATCCTCTTTGGAAGACAATTTGGCACTACCTATCGGAATTTTAGATCCACCTAACTTTCGACTCCTTACCCTTAAGGATTTATCCTACTGCTAACCTCACACATATGCACGAAGATATGTAATCAAAGGTGTCATTGCAACTTTGTGCAGCAAAAATATAGAAACAACAAAATATCCGTTACCAGAATATAGGCCCATAAATTATAGTGCATCCTTGGATGGGAACACTATGAGAATGAAGGATCTATCTGTGTTCCTATGCATAGATGTGTGGTGTATATTAACTAACAAAACGAAGACAGAGTACCAGGACTATGTTCCTGGTTGGGTTTAAAAAGAGGATGCAGGCATAGAAAATGTGTCAATATTTATGGAAAAATTCTTGAAGAAAACTAGAACAGGAAACTTGACCGTGCTTATGTTTGGGAGTGGAACAGAGGTCTGCGATAGCAGAAAGACTTTTCATTGTGTATTATTTTGAAAGGTTTGATTTTTTCCCCCCATAAGCATCTGATTTTCAGAATTTAAAAAGAATATTTAAGAAGAGACCAATTGTAAGGGAGAATATTATTTAAAATACCTCACCCTGAACTTTCTTTTCAAATTTGTTTCTCAGTGAGTTCACCAGTTCTTACATTAAACTTTTACATCTGAAAGGGCCCAAGAGACCACCTCCAGTCTTCATTTTGTCCATGAGGAAAATGAGACCTAGACAGGTTTCAGCAAGCTGCCTGGGTGGGGGTTGGGGGTGTCCCCTGGCCTGTCTGCAGAGACTGGCTCCTATGCTGATGCTGCTTTCAGGAGAGGGACCCACGTCCCTTTTATGAGTAGGAGCAAAGCTTCATCCTGGGCCTTGTTGGCCCTTTCCCAGCACTAGTCCAGCAAGTCTCATTCCATGTGCATCCACATGAAGAATCTTGTAAAATGCAGGTTCCCGGCACCTTCCTGGAGAGTCGGATTCAGTGGGCTAGGGTAGGGCCCTTCAACCTGCATTTTAGCCAGCCCCCCCTCCCAATGATTCTCAAGTCTTACTGGAAGTCACTGGATGGGTATGGCCCTCTCTGATCTGCCCAGCTCAGCCTTGCTGGCATTGTTCGTGTATCCAGGCTCACTCCCGTCACCTCAGTAAGGGAAAGTGGGGTGCTCCAGCTCACCGGGGGGAAGTGGCAGAGCAGACCTTGGTGCTTGGACTTCCAATGCAGTCCTCAATGCATGGATTCCTTTCCCTCGGGCCCCTGCTCTGCTGGGATGGAGGATGGCTCTCCAGCTCAGCCACCTCAGGGGTGGGTACCTGGATGTGGGGGTGGGAGGCAGACTGGGAGTCATGGTTGCATCTGGGGTGACCCTCACCCCATCGCTCCCCTGAAGCAGGCCTTGGGAAAAGACGCTGACAAGCATATTGGACCTGGAAGCAGTCTGGCCTGCCTGGGCGGGGGGAGGAGCCGCGGCGAGGCTGGGGCAGGGTTGGGATCCATGCCCACCCGCACTGAAAGTGCTTCATTGTCCCTGTGCCACAGAGCCGTGGACGAGCCACCTTTGTGCTCAGGAGTCGAGTGGGGTTGTTGGGCTACTCAGAAGCACCTAACGACAGATCTAGAGGAAGACGGGCCAGTGACCGCTCATCTGCCTAAACCCCAAACCTCACCCACTACTCCAGGTAGGTGCTCTTGCTATCCTGCCACCCAGCGGGGCTAAGACCCTAGTACTAACTCCTTCCTCAAGCCCAGGAAACGTAGCCACCCCACTGCCATGGCCTGTGGCTCTCCACTCAGCGCTTGGGTGAAGGCTCTCCCTGAGCCCTCCTAAACCCACAGCCTGGTGGGGGGTGCAGGGGAGTGCAGCAAGGCCCAGTCCCCTCTCCGAAGGACTCTATCCCAGATGACCCTGGCTCTCAAGGCCTGGGAAGGGGACCAAAGCTCTCTGGCTCTGGTTAGGATGCTCCCTGCTCTGCAGAAATGCCCCCAGACTGGGCTGCTAGCTGGGTTCCTTGAGTGGCTCTTGCCCAGCTGACCCTGGTTTGGGACAGGCCCAGAACCCAGCCAGACATGGCTGTTCTGAGAGTTCCCTGCCTCTCCTCACTTTTTACTCAGGAAAGGGTTATGACAAATGGTATCTTCACAGACCGATAGAGCTAGAAGGGATCGTAGTGATACCGTGTAACCTCAATCTTTTACTTCTCAAGCATTACTTCTATCAATAGTGTCGTTTTAAATGTTATAGCCGGACAGCTCAGAGGAATCAGGGGTAATCTTGTCAGGACAGCACAGGAAGCTCGCAGGTCTCAGGTAGCCTTTCCTGGTTCAGGTGCGTCCTTTCTGCCTGGTCCCTAGGAGCCTCGGCCCCAGGAGCCTTTCCTCTCCTTCCACCTATGGGGTGACTCCCAGCAACTCCTCCTGCCTTGTGAAAAGGATACTGGCGGTGTTAAAGCTAGGCTAGCATCTAAGTGAGGCTTTCTTCCACATTTAAGTAAGTAAACGAGTTAACACGTTGCGTACGGCGGGGTTTAAATCCCTCATGAAGATTCTCGTGATCCGTACGCAACGTGTTAATAAATGAAATCAAGAAAGGACTGGCTAGTCAAGAGAGGCTGTAACTGGTATAAGATTTCTCTGTTTGAGAGTGTCTTTAAAATCTCTTTTCCGGGAAAGAAACAGCTATCCTGTGTGGGCTGTTGGCCAAGAACATTGTAATTATTGCTATTATCGATAAAAGTAATCTTAGATATAGTTCTTTTCTGTGCAGATCAAAGTGCTTGATGTTCACGTCTCCCTTAGAATTTCCTGGTGCGGCCTTGTGAGAGCTCCCCAGGGCCAGGAGTCTTAGCCCGAAGCAGTAGTTCACTTCCGTGCCTCCGGCCTTGCCCACTGCCCCCACCCTGGGCTGAACCCTGGTCTAGAGGACTAGGTCTCCCGTCTAGAGTACTAGGAGAGGCAGCATCGAGTCGTGGTAAAGAACTCAGACTCGGGAGTCAGGTGGGTTTGATTCCCAGCTCCACCGCCTACTGGTACTAGCATTATAATCTCTAAGTGCGTCAGTCTTTTCATCTGTAAAATGGGGATAACAACAGTACCCTCGGGGTACTGTGAAGATCAAAGTTAATATCTGTAAAGTGCTTGAAACATCATCTAGCACTTGGTGAGCACTTACCACGTTAGCTGGGCTCATTACAAAAGCCTCTTCTCCCCCAGCCACACTATGCGGCCTGATTACGTCACTAGGTCACTATGTGACCCTAAAGCACAGTGTGGTTGTCTCGCTCCCTGGCTCTAAAATCATCCGTGGCTCCCCATTGCATCTGTAGTGATGGTGCTCTAACCTGCCCTGTAAAGGCCTCCAAGGTAGAACTCTATCATTTTCTTTGTGTATAAGAATCAGTAACATTTGCTGAGAGAGAGGGTTTCCACCCTCAAGGTGAGTAAACTGAGACCCTCAAGAATGGCAGTGCGGCCACCTCAGCTGCGGGTTTGATCCAAGCTCTTCTGCCTCCCCACCCATGGCCCAGATATGACAGCCCTGGATGTTGGACGCTGGATGTGCACATGGGGGGAGAGTTGGCTTCCCTTGGATCTGCTAGGGCCTCAAATGCAGGGAGCCCTATGTTAAACTCCGACTCTCATGGTTCAGATTCGAGTGAGGAGAGGATGCCTGGCCACAGGCCAGAACAGGCAGTGACTGCAGTTAAACTCGCACTCTGAGAAGTTCAGGCCAGGTGGCAGACGTGACGTCATTGTCCTTATTCATCCCTGGAAGGTGGCCAAAAGCTCAGCTGGCATAGCTCAGGTGGGAAGCCTGAAGCCAGCAGAGACCCTGGTGATTGGGCGCCTTCGATGGAGAACACAGCAAGCTCTGCACTCAGCCTGCATCTCAGCTGCTTCTCTGACAGAAGGGAGGCCATGTCCCAGGGAAAAAGGAGCACTGGGTGGAGTAGGCAGGCCCGAGTTCAAAACGGGGCTCCTTACCTGGTGTGGAGAACTTGCCAGGTCAATGAGCTCCTCTGAGTCTCTATTTTCCCATATGTAAAATGGGAGGATAATGCCAATTTCATAGGGTGGCTAAGAGGCCAACATGGAACTAATGCCCAGAGCACCTATCCAGTGCCTGCAAGGGGTGGGCATTCAGTCATTTGAAGTTATTCTGGTCGGTTCATCAGAGTGGCTTTTCCAGACTGCCCCGTGGAGCTGCCTCAGTGCTCCCAGCCTCTTGCTTTCCTTAGCTGAAAATTTTCTCCCCTGGCCTCCACTCTAAGACGAGGGAAAGTGGTGGTGTTTTGGCAGAGGAGGGGAGGAGAAACAGTCCAAATCTTCCCAGACTCCTGGCAAGGGTGAGAGGCACAGCAGGGGAGAGACAGAGTTCTGTCTGATTTCCTCAGATTTTTCCACTCGGGTAATGCCAAGCTCAGGAAGCCAGAAGTGAAGTGACAAGGAGGGAACAAACAAGATCCTGCTGTTGCTTGCAGGGTGGTAGTTTTCTCTTGATTCATTCAACAAATGAATGAATTTGCTGGGTTTCCAGTTATATGCTAGGCACTGGGACATTCAACAGCAAGTAAAACAGACACGGATGCTGCCCTCATGGGGCTTTCATTCTAACGAGGGTGGAGGCAGATGATAAACAGCATAAACTAGGCATGACGTCAGTATGTTAGAAGGCGATAAATGCGATGGAAAAAGCGAAGGAAAGGGGACCGGGAGTGCCAGGGGACTTGTGTGATTAAATAGGGTCTTTAGGATAGCCTCACTGAGGGCAACATTTAAGACTCCAATTATCTGCTCCTCTGGGGAACCCTGAGAAGCCTGTGGGCTCAGAATCAGGGCCAGGTGCTTTTCATGAGATACTAGGAAAGGAGCAAAATCTAGAAGCCCTTCAAGTCCCAGCCCAGATGCCATGCCCTTCCTCCCAAAGCTTCAACAGCTCCCTACAAATTAACTGCAAGTCATTCAGCCTGAGATTCAGGACCGCATGGCCCAATCTGTCTGTTATCTCACCAGATTCTTCTCTCCCTACCTCTGCAGCCAAGCCATTCTACCTGCCATTTCTAGAATATTTCACTCTGCTTTCATCCTCCCCTCATTTGTCCCTTTTGCCTGCCCCCCCATCCTTGGTTTTTGTCAGCCTAGAAATGCCACATGCGACCAATTCCCTGGCCCCCTGGGGCTGTGGTCTCTGAGCCCCATCACCTTGACTTGTACCTTTCTCATTGCATGGCCCTTACTCTGTCTTGGGTATAGGTAGCAGTTTACTGTCTGATCTCTCCCCCTGGCTGGAAGTGCCCCAGGCAGAGCATGAAGCTTTTCACCTCCGGCAGGTGTAGGGCTCGGCAAACCTTGGCTGAATTGAGTGTGACCAAGCTCAAAGACCCCCAGCAACACCAGGAGAAGCTGGGGGGTGCCTTTGGCCCATTCAGACGAAGAAAGCAGAAGCGGGAGGCCAGCAGGAAAGGAGAGAGGGAACTAAAATGTAGGTGAGATACGATGGAGGAGCTAGTAAAGGAAGGGGAGAGAGAAACCCCCACCATATTTTTTCCAGACAGGTAGACAGAGACAGAAGGACAGGTCTCTTCTACCCCAGAAGTAGCTACCACACCCTTCAGCATCCCAGGCCAGTGCTTCTTTGTGCCTAACTAGAATACCTCTTGCTGCAGCTGGAGCTCATTGCTCTCTGGATTCAGGTAGCTATTTGGGTCCTCATTCAGCATGGAGCAGAGTGGCTTTCCTAACCCTCAACCCAAGGGGCAGGAGCAAGGTCATCATGAGGCTGGCCCCTGGCCTGGGGACTAGTGCCCTAGTGGAGGAGGCCAGTGACCCCTAGGGCCACACAGAGACCGCCTGGGGGCCAAAGTGTGGAGGCCCCATAAGTCATGGCGGTTGTGCCAGCCAGTCATCCCTCAGCGTCTCTTCAGGGCGAACCTTCGACAGCAAATCCATACGTAGAGAGCCCCCATCACAATAGCACTGGGATTCTTAGGCCCCTCATGTTCCTGGCCCTCTCTGCCCCCCAGGCCCTGGGAAGCCATGTGACCCAGACCTGCAGCCTCTGCCATCTGGCTTCCACCCATCACTGGAGCAGCTGTGCTCACAGAGAGGCCGCTCCCTTTGCCTCTCTCTGATCCCCCTCCCTCCTTGGCAGCCAGTGTGCTTCCTACCCTATTGAGACAGATGGGGCCAGAGTCTGGTGTCCCTCCCATCTCTGCTGCCCCGATGGGCGGTACATGTCCATCTGGGGGACCCAAAGTCCCTCAGAGAAAAGCCTGAACGCCATGTGAGTCCACCTCCCCGTCTGCTTTAGTGCATGCATGCTGTCCTCCTGGAATAGCCGGCCCCTGGCCTCCATATGGCAGCTCTTCTTCAACTGGGAAGCCCCATATGCGCTTGAGACTGGGTACATGGCTACTGGAACCAGACTGGGCTCAGATCTCCCTTCAGACACAATAGTTCCCTTCTTGGGGTTGTTGTGAGGATTAAAAGCTTGTACTTGCAGAGTCTTAGCACAGTGTGAGGCAGTAAACCTTCAATTAATGTGACTCCGGCTAGCCCTCCTCCAGGCAGCCTTTCCGGATTGCCCAGGTGTCGTGGGGGGCGTCCGGTGGGGTCTCTGCTCCTGCTCCCCACATAAGAACGCAGGATATGGTGAGGCCAAAAAGGAACACCCACGGAGCCATAAGTAGGGGAGTCATATCACTATATTCTCACTGGCGGCATCTGCCTCTCTGCAATCCGCTCTTGCTAGCTCAGCCACCACCTTCTTGCTAGCCCCCATTTTTTTGCTAGCGTAGCCACAGCAGTTATATTAGTGGCCAATGGCTCACTGGTTACAGCTGACAACCAACTAGCCACAGCTGGTGGCCATCCAATCACAGTTGATGGCCATTTACTACCAGAGCCAGCAGCTTTCTATGTGAGGCCGAGAGCCTGGAAACCTTTCTGGGGCTCTGTCCCCACACCAGGGCTCCCAGCATTCCTTCTCCAGGCCTCCAGAGTGCACTTATGCCGACCTGTCATGGTTTCTTTGAGGGTTTGTGACCCACTAGAATCTTATGCCTACACTATAAGGGCCTTGAGTGCAGAACAGAGTCTGGCCCATTACTTTGCTGAATAAATAATTTTGTGAGCGGCATAGGGGAGGCTGGGACTAGGAGACTAAGAGAACAAGATTGAACCTGCCAGGGCTGACTTTTTCTTTTTTTAAAATTTTTATTGGGGAATATTGGGGAACAGTGTGTTTTTCCAGGACCCATCAGCTCCAACCAAGTCAAGTCATTGTTTTCCATCTAATTGTGGAGGGCGCAGCTCACTGGCCCATGTGGGAATCGAACCAGCAACCTTGGTGTTGTGAGCACTGTTCTCTAACGAACTGAGCCAACCGGCCGCTCAGGACTGACTTTTGCAGGGTCTGTCCTAAAAGACCAGGATGTCCACACCAAGCAGTGTCAGTATCACCAGGAACCTTGTTAGAGATGCAAATTCTCAGGCTCCACCCAGACCTACAGCATCAGAGAGCCAGGTGGGCCCAGCAACCTGTGGGGTAACAAGCCTGCCAAGTGATGTTGATGCTCCCCAGTTTGAGAACCACAGCTCTAATGTTTCAAAGTAACTCAGATTCATAGGAGGTGGAGTTCCTCTCGGGGGTCCCGGCTGTGCTGAAGGCTTCCGAGAAGGCTGTCAGGATGGGCTCCAGGGTATGGCTCCTGCTGGACCCACAGCTTGTGCTGATAGGGCAGGTGCAATTGGCACACTCCCCCCACAGGTCTCCCCCTTTCCCAAGTGGCCCTAGACCCAAAGGGATGCTGCCCCCACCTTGCCGTGATGCTGGTCACTCCCCCGGCCACTGGCCAGCATCCCCTCGAGGCCAACCCCTGCAGCAGGGTCCCTAGGGAAGATTTCTGGACTGTTAGGGCTGAGAGAGACCCTAGAGATTGTTGGCTACACACACATATGCTCTCACATACACCAACACACACAAATACAGAGACACACACCAATGCATATACAGACAC
The DNA here is from genome assembly GCF_036562045.2 of Rhinolophus sinicus. Lineage (NCBI taxonomy): Eukaryota > Metazoa > Chordata > Mammalia > Chiroptera > Rhinolophidae > Rhinolophus > Rhinolophus sinicus. The sequence goes on along the minus strand of NC_133753.1, from coordinate 22,123,995 downwards.
AACTCAGTGTGTACATATAAACACATAAATGTGCATGCACCCCCAAACCCAAATTATAGTCACAAACACAATCTCAAGCATAACCAGATACCCCCCAAAACATACACAGACACACACAAAACACATTGATACACCTTAAAATATACAAACACAAATGCATAGACCCACTGTATCCATTTCCTAGGACAGCTGTAACAATTATCATAAACAGGGTGCCTTAAAACAGCAGAAATCCATTCTCTCCCAGTTCTGGAAGGTAGAAGTCTGAAATCCAGTTGTTGGCAGGGCCATGCTCCCTCTGCAGGCTCCAGGGAAGAATCTTTGCCTCTTCCCAGCTTCTGGTGGTTGCTGGCAACCCTTGCAGTTCCTTCAGTTGTAGCTGCATTGCTCCAGTCGCTGCCTCTCTCTTCAGTGGTTTTCTTTTCTGTGTGTCTCCATGTAGCCTTCTTATAAGGACACCAGTCATTGGATTTAGGACCCACCCTAACCTAGTATGACTTTATTTTAACAACTTATATCTGCAGAGAACCTATCTCTAAATAACGGGATGTATATAGTTTTTAAAAATTGAGATAAAACTGACATATTATATTAGTTTCAGGTGTACAACATAATGATTTGCTATATGTATATATTGCAGAATGATCACCACAATAAATCTAGTTAACATCCATCACCATATACAATTACATGCACATAAATAAGGTCATGTTCTGTGGTTCCAGGTGGACATGAACTTTGGAGGGATACTGCTCAACCCAATACACTTACACATCCCAAATTACACAGGCCCAGAGAAAGGGCCAGACACACACTCACGCACCCCTGGAGGATGGGAGCTGGAGATCCTGAGGGGGGAGAACCCCTCAATGTCAGAGCTGCTCTTTCCTCCTTTGTAGCCCAGCACAAAGTAAGTCACACCCCAGTACGGGTGCTACTTTTCATCTTGGTTTTGCTTTGTTTGGCTTGGTTAGATATGCACATGGTACAAAATTCAAAAGTAAAAAGAGAGACCATAATGACAGTAAGTCTTCCTCACCCTGCCTCAGCTTCCACCTACTTGCTCTCCCAGAAGGCAACAACTGTCAAGAGTTTCTAGCGTCTTCCTGCAGAGAAAATCCAGGCGCAGGCAGGCACCCGGGAGGCGGCGTTCTCCATGTGCTGCCTGCATCTTGCTTTCCTTACTGAACAGGCATCTGTTACTCTGTATTCTGATTGGCTGCTTTCCCACTGTTTGGGTCCCCCCTCCCCCACCTGACTATTCCGACTGAGGGCAGATCCCTTTGTAATTTACCTTTCCTCCCCACTTCCTAGCTCGGTACTGGCACAGAGCAGGTGCTCAGTGAAGGCTGGTTCTAGCTACACATTAACAAATCATCAACAACTGGTTGGGTTCGCGTGAGCCAGGGCTCAGCCTCCTGGCTGTAGAGCCCGGATCTCTCTGTCTCACCTCGCATGTGGCACCATCCACCAGAGCCCATCTTGGCAGCAGGAGCTGCTGGGGTGGGATGGCACCCAACCTCATCCTGCTGCTGTGCACCTTCCTTCTGGCTGTAACTGGGGCTGAGTCTTGGATCCATGGGGCATCTGCCAAGTCTGTATCTCCTCTCCCCTGCCCTCCCCTCTCAGTGTACTCAGGACTCCTGTGGGAACTCCAGCAGGGAAGCAGCTCGGGAGAGAACAATGTGGGGGTGGGGGAGTGCTGCCGCTGTGAGCCCTTTGCCCAGTCTTTGCTTGCTGGAGGCTTAGTCCAGACTTGTTACCACGGAGACGGGAATTAAGGCGATAACTGTGTCACACTGAAGCCTGCAGCTTCACCTGCTTCTGGTGGTGATGTATGTGCTCCACAACACTGGGATTTGAGATGTGCCACATTTTTTTTTCTAAATCAAGACATAAATGGCTGCCTCAGTCAAGATTTCACTATGCCCTCAATCTACTGATTGAGCGGAGCTCCAGGGGGAGAAGGAGACGGAGGTGGGCAGGGGCTGCCCAGCCTGAGAGAGGAAGCCAGGGAAATGTTAGCCAGCAGCAACCTCTGCTCATCAGCGAAGGAGGGGCTTAGGTTAGAGGATTTGTACGAGGCTCTCCAGCCACAGCACTGGGGGTTTGAGATCCATCCTGGGGGCCAAATGAGACCCCTCCTAATCCCACCGCCAATCATTCCTTTCTTCAACAAATATTTGTAAAGCACTAAGCTCTGCCTAGTTCAGCAGAGAAAAGAAAGAGCAAACCCAGCCATGGGTTCTGTCACCAAGGAGCTTTCCATCCACTGAGGGAATCGGCCACTTGCTATGACATCCTGTAAATAAAAATCAAATGTTCTAGGTAATAACAAGGAAAATAATACCTAACCATATCGAGCCATTGCTATGTGCTAGGCTCTGTTCTAAGGGTCTCATGCAAATTGGTTCACGCAATCCTCACATTCACCCAATAAGGTAGATGCTATTACCATCTCCATCTTACAGATAAGGAAACTGAGGCACAGGTCAAGAAACATGCCCAAAGACATGGAGCTAGTAAAGAGCAGAGGTGGGATTTGGACCCAAGGAATCTAGCTCTCCATAGGGACCCACATTTAAATGCTACACTATGGAGGGCTGGCATGGCTGGCTGGCCCCCATTTGCCCAACTGAGAGCTGTGCTGGGGGCAGGGGCACCAAGCCTCCTCCCTGATCACTGCTCTCGGGTCTTGATGCTGTGGTCAGCACTGTACCATGTCCGCCAGGAGGAGTTATTGATCTGGGGAGAAGGGTGCCTCTGGCTTCCAGGCCAAACTCCAGGGGTCCGGTGGCCACCTTGATCTTCCTGGCTCAGCCCAGACCCTTGAATCTTCTCTCTGAGGAGGCAGCCTGCACAGAAGCCACTGGGCTACTCCACTCCTTCCACTCCATCAACAAACTCGAGTGGGAGCTGGTCAAAACGAGGGCACTTGAGGAGGGAAGAAGGTTTTGAGGCAGAAGGAACAATGGAAGCTGATGGTACATATGCCTGGAAAGATCAAGCCTTCCTTTCTAAGTAGGAATTTTCTGATTATAAACAATAATGTATATGCATATCAAACCCTTTTTCAAATTCAGAAAACATTTTTAAAAGACCACTGACAGTACCACCACCCGGAGAGAACTGGTCTGTTTTTCTATAGCGATAATTTTGTTTTTTATTCTTTCTTTTCTTTTTTTTTCAATGTTTAGAATTGAGATCATCTAGTTTAACAGCATTATATTCTGCTGTTCTTACTTTCCTGCCTTTTTATCACAAGCAGGGAGTCACCCCCCCTCGTCCCGGTGTCTCCCAGTGTCGCTGCCCAGCTCCCAGGGGTCTGGGCCTCAATGACATGCCCACATCTGCATCTCCCTCCTGCCTCCAGCCCCATTTGGGCACTATTATGGCTACTTCCTGACTTGGGGCCATAGGCAGAAAGGCATGGACCCCTGAAGGGGGTGCAGGGTCTTCAGGGCAGTAAAAGGAACCTTCCAGGCAAGGAGAGGGGTCCCAGAGGTGAAATGGATGAGGGGAAAGCCATCAATCACACTCAGCTTCCAGCATGGTCCCGATGGCCACCTTCTCCCCTTGCGGCATTCCAGCTCTCTGTGCCACCTGCAGCCTTTCCTCCCCTTTAGTGGAGAGTCCCTTAGATGTAGACAGATCTGAGAGCCTGTCTTCCTGTACCCAAGAAATACAGCCCTCCTGAAATGGGCAAAGCCACTTTCTCCCCAGTTGTGCCTTCAGGCGCCTCAGGATACAGTGGAACCAGACACTTCGATTCCAATCCTGCCTCACTCTCTGCAGGTGTGTGACTTTAGGCCTCTTTGAGCGAGCCTCAGTTCCTTTGCCTGTAAAATGGGGATATTGATAACTACCTCTTAGGCTTCTACTCCTGGCTTGCTTGTGAAGTGTAAATGATGCTCAGTGGGATAACCGTCAGAAGGCACCCGGTGCCATGCCTGGCCCCTCGCAAGGTCTGTGTCCTCTCCTTTTCCTTTCTTTTCCTGAGGCCTTCTCAGGAGCTGTGCCCACTTGGGGCCTGGAGTGCATTCCCGAAATTTCCTGTCAGCATTTACTTTTCTCCATTTAGCTTCCGTCTTGAGCCCGAGGGCATTATTCCTGGAGAGGGCTGGGCCATCAGATGCCCTGGGCTCAGGTCCCACTCAGGTGGCTCACTGGCCACCTGACCTGGGCTAGTCACTAAACTTCTCTGTGCATGAGATTCCCCATCCATAAGATAGGAGAAAAGCAGAACCTTCCTGTTCTTTGTCTAGGAAGCAAACACTGCTCTAAGAATTTTCAACAAAACAGAATTTAATGCAGGGAATAACATTAATCACAAAATTACTGGAAGGGTTAAAATCTGGGTCTTCAGAGCAGAGCAGAACTAACCCACCAGACAAAGCACTCCTCAGCCACGGCCAGGATGTGACTACTGGAGCCTCTTCTGCAAGCCAGGGATCAGGGAGCCTCTGCAGCCTGTTCCAACCACTACTGCCGCCAGCGCCTCACTCCCACCCCCCACACTCCAGAAACCAGTGACTGGACATTGATCTGCTTCAAAGAACTCTTCCTCTCCCTAGCATTGCTTGTCAGCAGAACACAGCCCGAGCAGCAGGAAGACGGCCTTCTCCTCCCTTCCGCCTTATAAATCTATCTCCAGGGCATCTAATTGATGGACCCTGATCTGTATTCAGATTCCCAGCTGCAAGGGAGTATTGGAAACATAAATGTTAGCTTTCTAGTTTCTGCAATATAGGAAGGCACCCTAGAAAGAGGTGGGAATGGATGCTAAAGGCCATTGACTGTATCCAACATGTAATCTGATAGGTGCATTAAGAAAGTTGGCGCGGTGCCTGGCACGTAGAACGGTTTCAACAGATGTTAGCTGCTATTCTTATTATTGGGCCAGGGGCACCAGCGGGCACTGCTGGGCCCTGCCCACAGAACCCAGGCAAAGAGAAGCAGCCTCAGAAGTGCGGTGCTGTCCATGGTGCTGAGCAGCCTTCTGTGGGGCCCAGCTGCTGTCTGCCTTAGGATTACAGTGGGCTAGACGGCCAGGTGGAACCCCAATCCACTCACTCCATGCTGCGGCTTCTGAAGGAAGGATGACCTCCGTCCTAAGAAGAGAACAGCAAAAACAACAACCAACATGTGTGGTACACATAGTTTATAAACATATCTCTCTGTACCATCTGTAACTCACAAACACCTGGTGTAGGCCGGATGGACAGAATTATGTCCATTTTATAGAAGAGAAAACTGAGCAGCAAGAGGTTAAGTTTCAGTCAGTAAGTAATAGAGCCAGATGCACACCAATCTCCTGACCCAAAATCGTATGCTCTGACTTGGGAAGCAAGACTTGGTCACCAAAGGTGAGCTATGGGAAGGCAAAAGTGAGTGTGTGCAAATGTGTGCCCACCGGGGCCTGGACTGCATTCCAGAAGTTCAGCCAAATTTGATTCTTTCCTGTCCCTGAGTGTAGCCCTGGATAAAGGACCGTCTGTCTTACATTAATGTGTACTACTACATGCTGGTCATTTTGGTAGAATCACAGTGACATGGGCCCTGCCATCAAGGAGCCCATGGATTTGCTGGGGGACTAACTGGCTGTTCATGTGCATGGAAAGATGAGAGAATAGTACCAGGCAGTGGTGGCAAAGAGGATGGGAACAAGGTGCAGCCCAGGATGCTCATTGGAGGAAGGTGTCAGGGACGAGGCTTGGAGCTGGACCCAGGGCTTTGAAGTATGATACCACCAAGGCCCCAGCCTAGCCCAGGAGGGAGTAGCTGAGGCTCAGTCAGGGCAGGGCAGGCAGCTCTGAGACAGGAGGACAGGGCAGAGAGCAGGCTGGCGCCCCATGAAGTGGCCAGGACAGTGACATCTGGCATAGGGAGAAATGCACGAGCTTGAGATTCAAGTGAAGAGGTGGTGTGGGCCTCTGTAGACCTCCCACCAACTTTCCCGTCTCAGAATGAGCTGGGAGGGGGGAGGGGAGATCTCCTGAGGAGAATATAAGGACAGGTCTCCTGAGCTGCACCACTGCAATGTGATTTAAGGAGTGCTGAGCTAACATCCTCATCCCAAACCTCCTCATCCTCCCTCCTTATTCAGGGGAAGCCAGAAAACATTTTGGATCTTTAAGAACTCCTTATTTAGATGCAAATAACCCTGGAAATCTGAAGCTGGTGTTTCTCTATCTCGGATACACATAAGAATTGACTGTCAATTCTCATTCTTAGAATCTGGAGTGGGGTGTGAGTCACTGGATCTACTAAATACCTTCTGGGTGATTCCAGCCCTGCTCCCACCCCCAAGGCTGACAAGTCACTGATCTAAGCCTGAGGGCACCGAGGGGAGCCAGAAAACCCAAGATCTGATCCCAAATCCACCACTTTCCCAAGCCTTAGGCAAATCTCTTAGCCTGCTGGTGACCTAGTTTCTTTATACGTTAAGGTGGGCAAACCATCCTTTGCAGTAAAGATATGAGGAGAGGGCCGTTTAGAGCAAGGAAGGACTTACTGCCACTTAGGAGAAGATGCATGGCCAGCTGGCATGGTGGGTGGGGAAGGACATTAGGCAGAACCCTCACTGCAATAACAACCCCTGCCCTCCTCCCTCTCCTCCTAGCAGTGAGAGTGAACCTGGGCCACTGAGCTGATGTCCTGGAAGGGGAGGGAATACAGATCTGAGAACAGCCGGCATGGAAGGGACTATGAGGAAAGACCCAGAGCAGAAGGGGAGGTGGGAGGGGGTGCCCATGGCCAGGAATTCCAGTTTATTTTTTTAATATCCAGAACCATGGGAAATAATCTTTCCTGTTGTTAACAAAAAGGTGATGAATTATTGAAGAGACTGAGAAGGCCAGACAGCAATGGAGCTGCGGGGGAGGAGGGTGATGGCGGGGTAGGCGCTGTAGCTTTGTGCATTCTGGGGGTGACAGCATTGGGGGAGAAGGTGGGGGTGGCTCCCCACCCACAGTTTCTTCTCCTAGGACGTGGCTTATGACTACAGTGATGTGCTTGTCCTAATCAAAATGCAGTCCCTAGGGACCAGCTCTTGAGAATTCATGTGGATAGTGGAGCAGAGTGAGCTCTGGGCAGTGCCAAGAAATGCAGGCTGTGTGGCTGCAGGATGAATCTCTGAGACATCTGGAATCCTAGCTCCAGCCTGGCCATTAGAGACCTCCCATCAAACCTCCTCGTCTTATAGACAGAAAGCCCAGAAGAGGGCTGTCACCTGCCCAAGGCCACACAGGTGGCCCAGAGCACAGCTCTCCTGGGATCCCTCCGTCCATGGCACTTTCCACTGCACCACCCTAAAAGGCTGGGAAAGTTTCTATCCCTGGACTAGGACTTGAATTCGGTCGTCTCCTTCTTCTGCCCCCTGCCCAGCACTGCCAGCTCAGTAGAGGCCCAGTGGGTCCAGGAAGTAGCAGAGCAGAGGCTTACAAACTGCCCCCGTTCAAGGGCTAGCTCTGCCACTTACTAGCACCGTGACCTCGGGGAACTTATTTTACCTCTCTGGGCCTTAATTTTCTCTTTCATCTAGGATGACTCCAGTACCCTAGGGTACTTGAGGATTAAGTGAGCTAGTGATTAAAGGGGAAGTATTTATCCTACATCAAGTGTTCAATAAATATTAGCTATTAATAAGACTGGCCCCTCCCTAGCGATTCCTGGACCACCCTCGCTCTGGGATTTATGCTCCCCACACAGAGGACTAGGCCTTGAGGAGGGGAGTGGGGAACAACGTGCTGGCCTGACCAGTGGGAAGGAGGGTTGTGAGTGATGGGTCAGAGGAGTAAGCAAGACAAAGCAGTTCTTTGTGAAGCCTTTGCCCAGTTGCGGAGGAAAACTTTATTCAGGCCTAAGAACTGCTAAGCCTCCAACTTTTGCCACTGGAGGCTGGGATGAGAGAGAAATGGGAGGGGAGAAGGCCACACACTCCCCCATCAGAGGAGATGTATAGTTGAGGAAGGGACGTGAGAATCCTGACTCACCAGCCAGCATTCACACTATCTCTCACTGCCCCTTTTTGGCCCAAAAAGCAAGGCTGACATTTGCTTTTCCTGCACTGGAAGAACACAGGCAACAGCCCCGTACAGGCTGCAGTTTGTGGGGTACTGGACCATCTCTTCCCATACTCCACATTGCTGCTTTTGCCTGTCCCAGAACAGAGTAGGTGGAAGGAGACTAGGAATGGTTCACGCTGGGCCCCTCACCACCATCTCACAAATAAACCGATGACGATGATGATAGTACTGGCTAATATTGAGCACATGTAGTTCTCAAGCATGGTGGGAATTATCTTATTTCATGTTCACAGTGACCCTGTGAGGCAGTATTGTTATTATCCCCACTTTGCAGAGCTGGAAACTGAGGCTCAGAGAGGTGAAGTCACTGTCCATGGTCAACACAGCTAGCAAGGGTGGATCTGGCATTTAAGCCCAGACAGTCTGCTCCAGAGACCCCAATTCTTCCTGATGCCCTGAACAGACTCCCTGTGCTCTGCTGTGAAATTCAAGGCCAAAGAGAGGAGATGCCTGATGCCCTTGCAATGGGCAAGTTTGTGCCCCTGCTCTGTGTTCCTTTAGCCTACTCAGATTTCAAGATTTATCCTCTTCAGTGCTGGTGCTTTGGTCTCCAGGAAGTTATCTGCCCCTCTCCTGCACATCCAAGTGCTAGCTTTTCCCTCCAGAAAGAAGGAAGGTCCAGGCATGGTTTATGGGTGAGGAGAAAAGGCTTGGCGATATTTTAGGTTTCCATGGCAACGTTCTCCCTCATGACTGCCTTGCTTGCTGCTGAGAGCTCAGGAGGGTGGTGGGGTGGGAGGGAGTCTCTCTTCTTTCTTCTCCTTCCTCACCTCCCCTTTGGGTTGGGCAGCCAGGTGAGCTGAAAGCCTGTGCCTGACCCAACCCTGCTACGTGGATTCCACCCCACTCCAAGCTTAGGGGCCGGGACCTTGTAACTGGGAGTCCTCGGCAGAACAACAGCCTGGGCCAGGCCTCCTAACAGCAATTCTCTCCCCAAATCCCAAAGGCTGTAAAGTCCCTGAAGAAGACTTCATGTTTATACCTCCAGGGTCTACACAGGGCCTAGCAAGAGTAGATACTCAACGGACTTTTGTTGAAGGAATGAACAAATGAAAGAACAAATCAGTGATCCATCCTACACGGTAGCCATGAGTATTCATTTTCACTTTCCCACAATGCCATGCTCAGTCTCCCTTCTGAGTCTCTGCCCAGATGGTTCCCTCTTCCCATGCTTCCCCAACACACTGTGCTGATTCCAACACCTCCTCAGAGTTCCGTCTGGAGGTCACTTCTTTGCAGAAGGCTTCTCTGACTGCTCCAGAGTGGGCCTTCCCCATGGTTCCCTTTACCCAGGCTTTTAGAGTGTGCAGTGGCGTGTGCCTTGGGTGCTTGCCTGGCTCCCCCAGTGAATCTGGGAGCCTCATACAGGTGGGAACCAGTCTGCCAGGCCCCCAGAGCCTGGCATGATGCCTGGCTCACGGTAGGTACTGAACTCTTTGTAGAAGGAAGGAGGGAGAGGGAGGGAGGGCATAAAGGAGGAATGCTTTTGGAATGAGATTGAATGAGGGAGTGGGAGTTGAGTGGAAAAGAGCAGCTTCCAGAACTCAAGCCTTCTTTTTAGAGCCAGATGGGTGCCCACAGCTCGTCGCAGCCCAGGACACCCTCCCCTTTCCTTGTCATGCATAGTATTAACCAAACAATAACACCAATCACAAGTCCTTATGGTTGAGTAGCAGTTCACGGGCTCTCACATCCCTGGCTTGCTTCCAGTGCCCAGACAGACCTGGGAGGGGCTTATGAGCTGTTCGCCTCATTTTAAAGGTGAGGATTCAATTCAACACATGGTGCTGGCACCTGCATGGCCATGTGACAAAGGTGACCTGAGACCCTTATCTCACACCATACGGAAAAATTAACTGAAAAATGGATCATAGACGTCAATGTCAGAGTTAAAATTGTAAGATTTTAAAGAGAAAAATCTTTGAGTCAGGCAAAGATTTCTTAGATACGATACCAAAAGTGTGGTCCATAAAAGAAAATTGAATATGTTGGACTTTGTCAAAATTCAAAACTTTGGTGCT